>NC_133770.1:91160903-91280251 GCF_003597395.2 Chelonoidis abingdonii | reverse complement strand
ATTGTTAGCAAGCATTTTTGACAAACAAAGTTGTTAAATGACACTTTAAATGGCAACACAGTACTGCTTTCATGCTTGGCTCACCCCCCTAGCCTGCTGGTCCAACAGCTGCAGTAGAGAAGGAGATAGGTGGAAAACTGCAGGACCCCAAAATCCACCTCTTGGGGTGCAGAGTGTCAACAGCAGCAGCAAACCCTCAGGTCCGATCACACACCAGTGGGCACCACTGCCAGCCCAACAGGCCATGGTGAAGTTAGCACAGGATCTGATCTCAGGGACGGGGCACCCATGGAGCCGCAGCAGCTCATGCTGCCCTGTGCAGCTCCCCCTGGATGAGATGGATCGCTGCCAGCCTGGGGGAGAGATGCGCTCCCCAGTTAGGGTGATCAGATCCAGATGACCTGATTTTATAGGGCCAGTCCCGATATTTGGGGCTTTGTCTTATATAGGTACCAATTACCCCCACCTAAGGTGACCAGACAGCAAATGTGAAAAATCGGGATGAGGGTAGGGGGGAATAGGAGCCTATATAAGAAAAAAACCCAAAAATCGGGACTGTCCCTATAAAATCAGGACATCTGGTCACCCTGCAGGTGAGTTCCTTCCCCCACCTCTTCCCAGAGACCCCAGCAGCCAATCCCCTCCCTCCAGACTGTGCTGCATTCATCTCTCTCTAGGACCCAGCAGCCCTGCTCTTACATGCTCCACTGCTTCCCATCTGTCTGGGCTCCCAGCAAAGCGGTGCCCCCAGACCTAGTGGTGCCCTAGGCGGCTGCCTGTTCTACCTATGGCTAAGGATGGCCCCGGCCCTGGCCCGAGCAACGGCCAATGTGGCTGGCCCTGGGGACCGCCTCCAGAGCAGTTCTGAGGCTGATGGGATCCAATGCAGCTAGGTGGCTCCTGGCAGTGGTCCCAGGGTGGCCGGAGTAGTGGCTGAACCCCTTGGGCTACCCCCACAGCAGCAGCCTAAGTGGCAGCAGGCCCCTGGGGCTCTCCCTTTCCGAGCAGCGCTGCCACACACACCCCCAACCCTCCAAAAAAGATTCAATCATGAATATTTATGGTATAAGTCATGGACAGGTCACGGGCAGAGACTTTTTGTTTTTTGCCCTTGACCTGTCCAAGACTTTTACTAAAAATACCTATGATTAAATTGTAGCCTTTAATTATGATTAAGGCTGTGAGTCTTTCACAGAGGTGATGGATTCTGTGACTTTCTGGGACCTCTGGGACTTCCGCAGCTACAGCAACTGGTGCGGCTCACCCAAGGGCTGCCTGAGCAGCTGGGGCAGCCCTGGGGTCAGCCGCACCAGCCGCTGCTCTGGCATTGGTCCTGGCCACTGGTCCCAGGCTCTGCCGCGGAGCAGTGGTCCGTGACTTTTTGTTTCTTGCCCCTGACCTGTTCGTGACTTTTACTAAAAATACCTGTGACTGAATTGTAACTGTAATCCCATATATGGGGTTTTGATGGCAACAGCACTCTTCAGTCTGATCTGTCTCCATGTGTTGCATTTAAAATCACAGTTTTTTAGTTAAAATAGTGCAGCTTAAAAAGAAAACCAGACCTGAGTCTGGGTATGAAGACAGATATTCAGAGAATCAAATTAACAACCAAGAGGTTATCCTTTTAAGTCTCCTCTTAGCAGTTTAAATTTCTTAATGGAAAAAAAAAACAAATTTTGGCTTCAGTTGTAGCATTAATAGTGTATAGAAAGGTTCTGACACCAGTTTCCATTTTTTTTTTTTTTAAATTCATGTTAGTCAGAAAAGTGACACTTAAATAACACCAGCATTCTCAACAGTTCTGGTTCCTATGAGTACTAAAAATCTGTATCTGCTTGCTTCAGTGTCAAGAATAAATTCTTATTTCTAACAGCATTGCAAAGCCAACATCAATAGAAGGGGGGCCTGGATGCTTTTGTGGCTTATGCATCACAGACAGATTGGTTAACTAAGTTACAGTTGTGGAATCTTGAAAAATGTATAACCCAGAAAGAACACAGATTTACTTTCACATCCCAAGACTAACACTTTAAAGTATTTTTGTATCTGTAAGTTGAGCAAATTTGATGGCTGGTATTGCGAGACAGTAAGCATGGAACCCTACAACTAGAATAGTATTATTAGGGAGTCATTTTCCAGAGTGTTTCCACATTCTCATACAGATGTTGTAACAGAATTTGTGTAAATATTTAAAGTTCTGATATTCAAGCAGTATGAAAATTGGTCATCTAGGGCTAGCTGACTGTTGTCACAAATCATCTCACTTTTCAGCAGGGCTGCCAAGTGATTAAAAAATTAGTTATGCAATTAATCGCACTGTTAAATGATAATAGAATACCATGTATATAAATATTTGTGGATGTTTTCTAAGTTTTCAAATATATTTCAATTACAACACAGAATACAAAGTGTACAGTGCTCACTTTATATTTTTTTTACAAATATTTTCACTGTAAAAAACAAAAGAAATAGTATATGTCAATTCACCTAATACAAGTGCTGTAGTGCAATCTCTTTATCATGAAGGTTGAACTTACAAGTGTAGAATTATGTACAAAAAATAACTGCATTCAAAAATAAAACAGTGTAAAACTTTAGAACAAACAAGTCTACTCAGTCCTGCTTCAGCCAATCGCTCAGACAAACAAGTTTGGTTACAATTTGCAAGAGATAATGCTGCCTGCGTCTTGTTTAAAATGTCACCTGAAAGTGAGAACAGGCATTTGCATGGCATGTTGTAGCTGGCATCGCAAGATACTTACATGCCAGATGCTCTAAAGATTCATATGGCCCTTCATGCTTCAACCACCATTCCAGAAGACATGTGTCCATGCTGATGACGGGTTCTGCTTGATAATGATCCAAAGCAGAGCGGACCAACAAATGTTCATTTTCATCATCTGAGTCAGATGCCACCAGCAGAAGGTTGATTTTCTTGTTTGGTGGTTTGGGTTCTGTAGTTTCCGCATCACAGTGTTGCTCTTTTAAGACTTCTGAAAGACATGCGTTACTTAAATTTGTGACTGAACTCCTTGGTTGAGTGCTGTATCTATCCTTAGAAATCTCACATTGGTACCTTCTTTGCGTTTTGTCAAATCTGCAGTGAAAGTGTTCTTAAAATGAACAACGTGCTGGGTCATCATCTGAGACTACTATAAGATGAAATATATGGCAGAATGTGTATAAAACAGAACAAGAGACATACAGTTCTCCTCCAAGGAGTTCAGTCACAAATTTAATTAACTTTTTTTTTTTTTTAACAAGCATCATCAATATGGAAGTATGTCCTCTGGGATGGTGGCTGAAGCATGAAGGGGCATATGAATGTTTAGCCTATTGGCATGTAAATACTTTGCAACGCCGGCTACAAAAGTGCCATGCGAATGTCTGTTCTCACTTTCAGCTGACCTAAATAAGCATTCAACAGTATTTTCCATAAACGTAAACAAACTTGTTTGTCTTAGCAATTGGTTGAACAAGAAGTAGGACCGAATGGACTTGTAGGCTCTAAAGTTTTGCATTGTTTTGTTTTTGAGTGCAGTTATGTAACAAACAAAAACAATCTATGTTTGTAAGTTACACTTTCACGACAAAGAGATTGAACTACAGTACTTGTAGGAGATTAATTGAAAAATACTATCTTATTTTTACAGTGCAAATATTTGTAATAAAGTGAGCACTGTACACTTTGTATTCTGTGTTGTAATAGAAATAAATATATTTGAAAATGTAGAAAAACATTGAAAAATATTTAATAAATTCCAATTGATATTCTATTGTTTAACAGTGTGATTAATCACAATACATTTTTTTAATCGCAGTTAATTTTTTTTTGAAGTAATGGCATGCGTTAACTGCATCTAATAGACAGCCCTACTTTTCAGAAATTTGCACATTTTTAGCAGTGTGCTAAGAAATAGCCATTCTAATTTTTTAAAAAGAACTATTTTCCCTCAAAAATGCCAGTTTGTGATGCATAATATTCCTTAGTGTGAATTTTGACTGTTGTACTCTGTAAATCTGTGATTCTCTTAATCCTCTTAATTTTTGACTACTACTTTATTGATATAAACATTTTAGATTTTTATTTTTTTCTGTCCTGTTTTCCTGTTGCTTTGGCATTCTGAAATTCTTCTTTCTTCATTGTTGTTTACCATACCTTTAGTGTGATGATGTGAAGGACAGATGTACAAGACATTCACTCTCAGTACATAGATAATTTGCATGTCTCAATATGAATAATGGCTACTTTCAAACTTTTAAGAGACTTGATCACATTAATTTTGAATGATAGTGAGCTCTTAAAAAATTATCACTAAATTGATCTTGCCTACTGTGTTCTCCGTTAGGATATGATTACAAATGTAAATATTTTGGAAGGGTGCATGTATAACTACTTTTCTGACAAAAAATGAAGTTATAGAATATACAGTTTTAAATCTAAATAACCATCTGTATGTGTCATTCATTTTTAAATTACTTTCTATTTTAAGGTAATATTATAATAGCATTATAATTACTGTTCTGAAGACCATGGTATTGGCATGGGGGTCCTTTAAAGTCTTTTCTACTTATCTCTGACATTTTAAAAATATTACTTCCGTTTAACTTGGCATACAAATTAGACTGAGGAAATATACATTTTCGAAAAGTAATATACTTTTATTGTGCATGAAAATATACTACTTTATGATAGCTGCTAATGCCCTGATCTTGCAACTTATTCCACTTAGGCAGTACCCTGCACCCATACTGGCTGCTGCATGATCCTAAAATAGTGGGGTGAACTGCCAGCTCATATACACTAGGACTTGCAAAGTTGCTTATATCAGTGGGATAGATGTGGTATTTGGAATGGTGGGAAATCCTGTGTTTTATTTAAAAAAAAAAAAAAAAGTACATAGAGTATACACAGAAGAAGTGTTCTGATGACTGGAAGGCACGTCATACATCAGTTAGGGGCAAATAATCCTGAGGCAAATAATACAGAGGAGGTTCACGCACCACAGAGCCCTGTTGTCAGGGCTTGCCATTGTGCAGCAAGGATTTGTGGCCAAGACTAGCTGATCTGTTGCTAGGCGCAGTCCAAATGGTTCACCACCTACCCTGCAGCTGTATTAGCATGAATATTACAGTGGCCACATCAGCTTTTAGGCTGGAGCCAGCTCAGAGACCTGTCCAGGAAGGATTTCTTCCACTTCTCATTGCAGAGCCTGCTGAGATTTTGCACTGTGTCTGAGACTTGAGCTGTAAGTAATTCATGCCTCTTGATTCAGACTCTCTGTAAATGGAGAAAGAAAAGATTGTATCTGTTACATTTGGGTCACGAAATCGTAAGGGCTGGATACAACAACCCCAAAAAATCTTAAATTCTCAAACACAGGGATCCGGGACTGTATAGATCCCTTTAAGCAGAGACAGGAATCAAACATTTTTGTTACTAACATGAACCTGTAAACAAACTAAATTAACACCCATAAACTTTGAATAAACCATGAGATAGATTAAGTAGGTGAAAGGAATAAACTATTAATATTCTTTTATCTTTAAGCTTATTTTTTCAAATTAGCACATTTTACATTTTTGAGAACTACTGTGAATACTGAACACTGGTTATCTTTACTGGATAACTCAAAACAGGCGAAGTTGCAGTCACACTCATCTGACCCTTCATCTGGGTTTAGCAATATGAGCAACCTGCATCTGGTATTTTAGCCCAATCCCCATTCCTCTCACTAGGTAGGTCAGTGTTTTCTATGGCCATGCTCCTCCAGAATGGTGAGCGTTTTGTTAAGAATTGCATGTTCCTTCTTTTATTATGCTCTGGTGTTGAAGATGCTGTTGTTGGTTAGTATTTACTTTCTAAATTTTTACTTATAGAATCCTGCTTACAGGGACTTTAATGGAATAAAGAAGTCTTCTAGTTCCCATAAAGATCTCTTGGTTAGTGTTCTCATGCAATATTTGTTTTGAATATACTGAATAAGTACAGAGGGTCCTTTACAAGTAAATTCTAATATATGTTTACTATACTGGGGCTATGCATGTCTTGGTTATATTAAAAGAAATTTAGGTGACCTGTGTGATGGTATGGGCCAAATTCAGAGCAGAATTTGGCCCATACCATATCTGATTTGATTGCAACTCCAGTCATGTCAGCAGAATTATGTGTGTACTACTCAGAGCAGAATTTCAATCATATACAAAGAGGTCTTTGCTAAGCTTTTGGAAATATTTGTAATAGTAATACTTCTGTGGATGAAAATTTATTTTCAGTTTTTTTCATTTGATTTCATTTCATTTGCTCTGCGGGGACAGAGGAACCTACTTCATATCTACTGCCAATTCTATCAGTAGTGAGTACAGACGTTCCCAGAGTTACGTAAACCTGACGTATGCAAATCCGAGCTTACGGAAAAAGTTCTATAAACTAAAAATAGGAGTTTTTTTTTTTTTTGCATAATGGTCGGAAATATGTTTCCAACTTGCGCAAAATTCGAATTACGCAAGGCGTTCCAGAACGGAACATTTGTGTAAGTCGGGGAGTGTCTTTAGCTTAAATTCTGTTGTGCAGGTTAAGTTTGCCATAAACATTTGACACCATATCAGTGACTTTTTTGAAAAAGATTGGCATTATTGTGATCTCCAGAAAGCGGTTGTAGAATGTCCAAGTGTACAATTTAAAAAATAAGATATTGACAGGAAATATTTAATTAAAAAATACATATATTTAGGATGGTATTTTTGAAAGATCCCAGCCCTGATAATGAGTCATTGATTAAATGTGCACAGAGTTAGACCACCGTTGAAAAATCACATCTTGAATCTATACTTTTCTCTCACCACTGAAGTATTTTCTTATTTTCACAGCACTGTATAGTTTCTGCCACATTTTTTTAAAATGCCACTCTTTTTCCAAAGAGCCACAATTTGCTACATCCCAATACACGTGCCCTTGCACTGTGTCTTTGTGTGTGCATGCACACAGATATAGCCAGTTTGGCAAAGGGATGTGCATATATTGTTCTTTACTCTCCACTGAGTTGCACTGATTGCAGTGAAAATATGGATCAGTGTTTTTTGATCTCTTTAAACACACATACTTTTGTAGTTAAGAAAGTAGGGGGCTAAGTTCCACAATGTAGATGATCAGAAATGTAATCAATAAGCTTTCAATGTGTTTTTCTCTGAGAGCAGTGGTGTAAGAAAGATAGTCAGGCCCCGATCCGTCACACACTTAACACGTTTAACTTCACTAGTGAGTGTCAGTGAGACTATTCACAGTTGTAAAGTTAAGCATATGTAAAGTATATGCTTATGTGTTTGTCGGATTGGTGCCTGGTTTATTAAATATTTTCACTAGTGTTTTGAAGATGTAGTGAAGATACAGACTCTTACATACTAATGAATTCTCTCTACTTTCAAATTCTGATTCAACAAATTATCTAATGGAAACAGATAAACAAATAAGCATAAATGTTTCTGATTTATTATTATCTGACGTTGTCAAGTTTTTGAAGTAATATAATAATTATTCTCTTGTCAGGTTTTTCAAGGACATTCCTTGGTTTTGCATGGGGCAAAAAACAAACTCATATTTTCTTCTCCTGGCTGGATGAGGCATTTTTTAAATGTTGTCATTTTCCATATTTTTTTTTTAAAGAGTACTCTTTTTTTAAAAAAAACAAACCACTGTGTGCCATTTTTCCTTCAGAAAATTGCACCAATTTTGAGCCCTGGCCCTAAAAAAATGAGGGATAACTTTTAATGTCTGTTTACAAGTTTGGGGATGTCTGGGCATCACTGTGGTTTAATTCTTGTTCACAATAACTTTATGTACAATTTTTTATTTTTTACAGAGTGGATTTTACCATGACCAAAGAAATTATAGCAGCCTTAGACACAGCAAACCAATCTATTCCTACCATACTCGGGTCTGTCTGTACTTTGGTTTCTGCATAACTATTATGCATGGTTTTTTCCTCTTAAGATTCTGGAGTATTAAAACTAATATTAGCATAACTTGGAATGCTTGCTTAGTTTTTAACATTGCCGCTCAGATAAATTTGAGGGACTGTTCTCTGTCACTGTAGAGCTTGATGAATAACATAGAAGCAGTTTGTTTCCTGCATGTTTTGAGATAATTCATAACCTAAACCACTTAAAATTGATTACTGTATGTTTGATTTTAAATTGAGTTTTAAATTTACTTATATGCTTTTCAAGGCCAGCTTTAACTGAATTGCTCTGGCAGACTAGGGAAATCATTCAGAATAATGAGGTGCCAAAAGTTCAATTTTTTACGATTTTCTGTAAAATAATTATTTATTTTGATTTGTGAAATGTGCCTAAATTAAATAACCTTTCTATTATTGTAAGCCCTTATAATTAGTCTTTTTTATTTGATCCAACCTCTTTACAGCTCATAAATATAAATTGGTACTAAAAATAAAACTTTTTTCTGCTCATCTTTCCTTGTCTTGGAAAAACATTTAGTCCTCAAGTTCGTAACTAGCCCAACAGACTTTCCCAAGATGTGGCACTTCTTGTGCTGCTTTGAGTGGTTGCAGACGTGTATTCCACTAAGGTATGTGTGCACCAAAGGTAAAAATTGAAGTTAAAAAAGCATTGCAGAAGATGAAAAACAACAAACACCTTATTTAGATGGCATTCATCCTGAGATGCTTAAATATGGAGGCGAAGACCTGGAATCTCATTTACCAGGGGTCCAGAATCATTTCCTGATCACATCAGCAGGAATTTCTCCAAAAATTGTGAATGGTCTCTGAAGATCAGTTTGCTGAGGTCCGTCTTGGCTATTGACCTGTTTGTAATGAGATAACAAGAAGTGCTATCAATTTTGCTTTCAAGTGGGTCTCAGTCCAGGTTCCTTAACTGATGCCTTCTACCTGAATTGGGGATTGGCACTGATGTATTCCTTTTTGCCCAATCCCACTTGTTTCTCAGCTTATTCTCAAACCAAAGCTGGATCATTCCAAACTAAGCAATTCCTTTGTGGGACCTTAATATTGTGCTGGCTGCCCTTATGGGTTCTCCATTTGAGCTCCCTGGCAACTTGTTGTCCCTCTCTCCTGCGCCTTTCATGTTTTCACATCTGCAGGAAGAGTAAGTGAGCTGCAGGCTTTAATGGCAGATCCACCCATTTACTCTGTTTTTCAAGGACTAAGTAGTCCCAAGGCTGCATTCTAAATTTTTGTATAAAGTGGTTTCACATTAACCAAATAACAGGTATTTCTTTCCTAAGCCGCCACATTCAAGTGCAGAAGAGCAGCACCTTCATTTGTTGGCTATGAGATGATGTGTGTCTTTTTTTTAATTTGGAGAGGACTAAACCATTTATTTGTTCAACTTTTCTGTCTCCTATGCAGACAGGATGCAGGATCATGTGGTCTCCACACAGACTATTTCCAGATAACTTCCTGTATTATAATAGCATATGCAGTAGCTCAGGCTCCACAAAGACTATGGGCTCATTCAGCTAGGGCTTAAGCAACATCAGTCACATTTATCAGTGATGTTTTGATATTGAGCATTTGCACCTAGTCTCCTGTGTATGTACTTTTACCAAATGCTGTGCTATTATGATTGCATTTACATCAGATGCAAACTTGGGGACGGGAGTTCTGCAGTTTTTCTTTAAGTAGATTTTGAGCCCACTTCCCACTGATATAGCTTGTGAATCACCTGAGTGGGATACACGACTGAACCAATCAAAGATGAAAAGATGGTTACCTGTCTGGACGATAACTGTTGTTCTTTGAACTATGTATGCAGATGTGTATTCAACAACTCACCCATGGTGCCTTCTGTATAAGAGTCTCATCTCTTGATGTTCGTTGTGAAGGAACTGGTATGATCAGGGTGACACTCCCATTTAAATAACCAGGGGAGGGGCTTAGGCTATGAGCACCACCCCTATGGGTACTGTTAGGCAAAGTTCTTCGGAATCTGTGCATGGGGCGTGCACGCACCTGAGTGGAATAAGTATCTGACCCACATCTCAAACAGCTACTATATAGATAAATAGCTGTCTTTTCTTTTGTAGCAGAACTCTGAAACCAGGAACTTTTAACACATGCCCTGTATAGAGCATAGCATGATAAGGCCTAGATCAATGATGGGGGACTGTAAGTGTTATCATAATGCAAATAATAAACTTCAGGTCCACCAACAGAGGATAACAATTTCTGTCTATTGTAGACTTTGGTCAGATTTATATCCGTAACCAAGGGGAGAAATTGCAAGATTGAGCTATCCAGTCCTCTGTTTCATACTTTTTTTCTTGCCACTTTTTTACCATAGAAATACTAATTCTTTTCAATTAGCATATTATAAACTTCCGTATATCAAGATGTATTGTTTCTTTAAAATGTTATCGTACTAGATCTAAGTTTTACCTGTTTCATTAGATTCCGAGTGCTTTGTTGCAAATCTGAAACAATGGATTTAACTCTTTCTTTGTACTGCAGCCAAAATTATTGTGTTTTTCCCCCCATCACAGTCCTCTTCTCTCTACAGTGATGCTTTGGCGACTACTAAGACCTATAGGGTTAGTACAGTGTAAAAAACTTTTTATATGGTAATAGTTTTATTAAAAATAAAAGTAATTATGCTTTTCTTTATAGGTGTCTCCTACTGTAAACAGGGGCTTGATAAGAAGTGCTAGTTTGGTTCGTATGAGTCAATTTGCATGGTTGCCTTAAACCTGCATTCAGATGACTGTAGTTTGAGAGTACTGCGTATGCTTTCCTGCTGTATTTTAAAATAAAGCTAATGCTTGCATGGCTCTGACAATATGAAATGTATAGGAATATAGAAGATGTTCTGAAAGGTGACTTTCACAAGATTTTTTTTAAATTGGGCTTGCAGCTCATTTCTTTATCAAGGGAGGCTGGAATGCAGGAGATGTTTTTCTGCTTGTTTTTTACTTTAGAAATATCAGGGATATCAATCGTCATCTGTTCTGGTTTTGCTAGGGAGTATTAGAGATGTTAATTGCCAACTTTACCCTCTCAATTTTAGGAGCAATGCTGTTGCTTTTTTAACAAAAACTTTCTTTATCCAGAATGTTAGTTAATCATTGCAGTTAAGGTATTGGTAAAAAAAAAAAAATTAAAAAAAATTAAACCTTGATACTCTTCTTTTCCCAGTAGGTTAACTTTCAGTTTTTGCTCTTTTGATGTCCCATTTCATTAGTTCCCTAGTGATTTTTTTTCATCTTACTGCCTAGCATAGAATAGCAACAATAGTGTAGCTGAAGTCGACTTATCTTAGTTCGACTCACCTCGTGTCCTCACGGTGCGGGGTTGTTTGCCACGACTCCCCCATCGAATTTGCTTCCGCCTCTCGCTGAGCTGGAATTCAGCAGTCGATGGTAGAGCGATAGGGGATCAATTTTATCTATGCTACACACGATCTATGCTACACGCGATAAATGGATCCCCAATAGATCGATCACTACCTGCCGATGCAGCGGGTAGTGTAGACGTACCCTCAGTCATAACTTTATTTAACTTTATTTTTATGAAATAAAAAAATAAGATATTTGTGATCAGTAGAAAAATATTCAATCATTCAAACAACTCAGATTGATATTCATGTTAAGATCTATATTTTTGTAAGTGCTCTATAAGTATAGACTGTTCATGAAACTAAAGTTGAATTTATGGTGAAATAAATATAATCATATTAATAATTCAAGTACTATTGTTGTTGTGCAAATTAGTAAAATGAAATATTTGAAAATTCTTTTGTATGCTGGATCTGCCATATCAAGTTTCAGAGCTTTTCTCAAGATAAAGGATTTCAAGTCTTAAGTGCTGAAGAGTCTGTTTTTAATCCCCCCCACTCTTGGCTATGTCTGTACTTAAATTGCTGCAGTGGGGTAGCTGCAGCTGTGCTGCTGTAGTGCTTAAGTGTAGATGAGGGGTGGGCAAACTTTTTGGCCCGAGGGCCGCATTGGGGTTGCAAAACTGTGTGGAGGGCCGGGTAGGAAAGACCGTTCCTCCCCAAACAGCCTGGCCGCTGCCCCCATCTGACCCTTCGCACTTCCCACCTCCTGACTGCCCCTCTCAGAACCCCTGACCCGTTCAATCCCTTTGTTCCTTGTCCCTTAACTGCCCCCTGGGACCCCACCCCCTTTCGAACCTCCCCCCCCCCGCTCCCTATCCCCTGACTGCCTCCAACCCTGGGACTCCCATGCTTATCCAACCCCCTTACCATGCCACTCAGAGCAGCATGTCTGGCCACCACGCTGCCTGGCTGGAGCCAGACACGCTGCCGCTCTGCCCTCCAGGAGCGCGCAGCCCTGACGCCCAGAGCGCTGCCCGCGTGGCTGCGGGGGAAGGGGGACAGCAGGGGAAAGGCTGGAGGCTGCCCTCCCTGGCCGAGAGTTCAAGGACTGGGCAGGATGGTCCCGTGGGCCGTAGTTCTCCCACCTCTGGTGTAGATATTCACTGCAGCAAGAGGAGGATTCTCCTGGCGCTGTAGGTAAGCCACCTCCCTGAGAGGCAGTAGCTAGGTCAATGGAAGAATTCTTTCATCATCCTATTTCTGCCTACATGGGCACTTAAGCCGGGTCTACCCTATAAATTTACATTGATATAACTACATCGTTCAAGGATGTGAAAAATCCACAGGTACTTCACCTCCATGAGAAGTGGCTATGTTGACAGGAGAAGCTGTCCAATTGACATAGCATGGTCTGCACAGGGGGATAGGTCAGTATAACTATGTCTGAGTGACATAGTACCCCGAACAACATAGTTATATTGACCTAACCCCCCGTCTAGACAGCGGTGTTAATGGAAGCAGAGACACAATTCTTGTGAATTAATCGCAAGAGTCATGATTTCTAAGAAAAAAAATCCTGACATTTGAGAGTTCTATCCAGAGATCTTGAGTCAGGATTAATTTTAGTTAGAAATTGCTGTAGTGGCTGGAGCTGTGGCCTGGAGGCTGACACTGCAGGTGGTGGGAGGGATCTGTATTGATTGTGGGTTCTGAGCAGATGGGGTGAGTGCTGAACTGATGGCAGTGGGGGTTGATGGAGATCGAGGGCTGAACTGATGGGATGGTGGTGATAGAGGTGAGGGAACTGAACTGAGGGGGAGCTAAATTGAGGGGGGTTGGGTGAGACAGAACTGATGAGTGACTAGAGGACAGGATTAATTGCTGGCAGGAGATGGGCAGAAGTGGGGGTGAGATCTCCTGCTGCAGGGGCCAAAATCAACTTATCTAGTACATGTAGTGAGCAACGCTAATTGTCATATGCACACACTTGGGGGATGGGCAGGGGAAGTTCAAAAATCGAGAGACCTAAGAAACACAATATAATCTTTTTTTTAAACATCTCATGATTTTTGATCTCTTGAAGTTGTCTTGAAGTTGTCATTACAGTAACTCCTCGGTTAACGTTGTAGTTATGTTCCTGAAAAATGTGACTTTTAGTGAAACAATGTTAGGTGAATCCAGTTTCCCCATAAGAATTAGTCTAAATGGGGGAGGGGTTAGGTTCCAGAGAAATTTTTTTCACCAGACCAGACAGACACACACACAAGTTTTAAACAAACAATGCTATATACAGCAATGATGATTGTGAAGCTTGGTTGAGGTGGTGAAGTCAGAGAGTGGGATATTTCCCAGGGAATGCCTCACTGCTAAATGATGAACTAGTACTCTGCTGAGCCCTCAAGAGTTAACATGTTGTTAATGTCACCTCACACTCTACAAGGCAGCACAAATGGAGGGAGGGGAGACAGCATGGCAGACAGAGACACACCCTGTGTGTGAGAGGGAGAGATGTGCATTACCCCTTTAAGTACACTGATCCCACTCTAAGTACATTGCCTTTTTAAGTAGATCAGCAAATTGAGACAGCAGCTGCTATCAGCAAGCTCCCTCTGTTGTGAACCCTGTCATGTCCCCCCCTGCTCTATGGAGATGGGGTAAGTGAGGAGTGGGAGCAGTGGGGCAAGGGACACCCTGACATTAACCCCTCTCTCCTGAATGGTCCACCTTTTTCTGAATTCTGCCCCCTGACATTAGCCCCTCTAACCCATCAATGATGAGGTGAACTGTAAAGAAATAAGAAGTGATGGAATGGACAAGACAGAGTCTGTCTGGGCAAAGATCACACTGGGAAAGAAAGCTACTAGAGCCTCCCCTGAGATAGTGCTTGGGGTGTGCTACAGACTGCCGGGATCTGATTTGGATATGGATAGAGACCTCTTTAATGTGTTAGTGAAGTAAACACCAAGGGAATGTGTGATCATGGAGACTTCAATTTCCCAGATATAGACTGGGAGGACAAGTGCTTGCAAGAAATAATAGGGCTCAGATTTTTCTGGATGTGATAGTCGGATGGATTTCTTCACCAAGTAGTTGAAGAACTGACAAGAGGGATGCCGTTTAGATTTGTTTTGGTGAGCAGTGAGGACCTCATAGAAGAAATGGTTGTAGGGGACAACCTTGGTTCGAGTGATCATGAACTAATTCAGTTCAAACTAGATGGAAGGATAAACAAATAGATCTGGATTAGGTTTTTTGACTTCAAACGGGCTAACTTTACAGAGTTAAGAAAAATTAGTCAGGGAAGTGGATTGGACTGCAGAACTTGTGATCTAAATGCGGAGGAGGCCTGGATTACTTTAAGTCTAAGCTGCAGAAACTATCGGAAGCCTGCATCCAAGAAAGGGAAAAAGACCACAGGCAGGAGGTGTAACCGAGCTGGATGAGCAAGCATCTCAGAGAAAAAGCAGAAAGCCTACGAGGATGGAAGAAAGGTGGTATTAGCAAGGGAAGCTACCTTAGTGAGGTCAGAACATGTAGGGATAAAGTGAGGAAGGCTAAAAGTCGGTAGAGTTGAACCTGCAAAGGGATTAAACCAATAGAAAAGGTTCTATAGCCACATAATAAGAAGAAAACAAAGAAAGAAGTGGTCCGCTATACACTGAGGATGGAATGGAGGTTAAGGATAACCTAGGCATGGCCAATATCTAAATAAGTACTTGCCTCAGTCTTAATAAGCTACTGAGGAGCTTAGGATGAGGGAAGGATGTTAAATGGGAATGAGGATTATGAGGTAGATATTACACATCTGAGGTAGAAGTCAAACTTGAACAGCTTGAGGGACAAAATCGGAGGGCCCGGACATCTCCATCAAGATATTAAAGGAACTGGCGCATAAAATTGCAAGCCCGTTAGCTAGAATTTTTAATGGATCGGTTACTCGGGGTTGTACCCGACACTGGAAATTGCTAACGTAGTTCCCATCTTCAAGAAAGGGAAAAAAAATGATCCGAGTAACTATAGGCCTGTTAGTTTGACGTCTGTAGTATGTAAGGTCTTGGAAAAAATTTTGAAGGAAAGTAGTTAAGGACACTGAGTCAATGGTAATTGGGACAAATTACAACACGGTTTTACTAGAGGTAGATCGTGCAAACCAACCTGATCTCCTTCGAGAAGGTGACGGATTATTTAGACAAAGGAAATGCGGTAGATCTAATTTACCTTGATTTCAGTAAGCATTTGACACGGTTCCGCATGGGGAATTGTTAGTTAAACTGGAAAAGATGGGGATGAAATATGAAAATTGAAAGGTGGATTAGGAATTGGTTAAAGGGAGACTCCAACGGGTCGTACTGAAGGGTGAACTGTCAGGCTGGAAGGAGTTACTAGTGGAGTTCCTCAGGATCGGTTTTGGACCAATTTTATTTAACCTTTTATACTGACCTGGCACAAAGAGCGGGAATGTGCTAATAAAGTTTGCGGATGATACAAAGCTGGGGGTATTGCTAACACAGAGAAGGACGGGATACCTACAGGAAGATCTGGATGACCTTGTAAACTGGAGTAATAGAATAGATGAAATTTAATAGTGAAAAGTGCAACGTCATGCACTTAGGAATTAGTAATAAGAATTTCGATATACATTGGGGACGCATCAGTTGGAAACAACAGAGGAGGAGATGGACTTGGGGTATGGTTGATCGCAGGATGACTATGAGCCGCCAATGCGATATGGCCGTTAAAAAGCAAATGCTGTTTTAGGGTGCATCAGGCGAGGTATTTCCAGCAAAGATAAGGAGGTGTTAGTACTGTTGTATAAGGCGCTGGTGAGCCCTACCTGGAATACTGTGCGCAGTTCTGGTCCCCATGTTTTAAGAGGAATGAATTCCAACTGGAACAGGTTCAGAGACGGGCTACTAGGATGATCGGAGGAATGGAAACCTGCCTTGTGAAGGAGACTCAAAGAGCTTGGCTTGTTAGCCTAACCAAAAGAGACTTCGGGGGATATGCTGCCTATTAAATATATACAGGGGATAACATTAGGGAGGGAGAGGAATTATTTATGCTTAGTACAATGTAGACACAGAGACGATATGGTACAAAGTGGACACTAGGAAGTTCAGGCTTGAAATTAGACGAAGGTTTCTAACCATTAGAGGAGTGAAGTTCTGGAACAGCTTCCGAGGGGAGTAGTGGGGCAAAGACATATCTGCTTTAAGACTAAGCTTGATAAGTTTATGGAAGGGATATATGATAGGATAGTTTAATTTTGGCAATTGTCCTTGATTATCAGCAGATGGTCTGCTCAATGGTCTCGATGGATGTTGATGGATGGTCAGAGTTATGCAGAGAATTCTTTCCTGACTGCTGGCTGGGAACCTGCCCACATGCTCAGGGTTTAGCTGATTGTCATATTTGGGCGGGAAGGAATTTTCCTCCAGGGAGATTGCTGACGCTCTGGAGGTTTTTCACCTTCCCCTGCAGCATGAGGCATGGGTCACTTGCTGGTGGATTCTCTGCTTGAGGTCTTCAAACCACAATTTGAAGATTTCAATAACCGGACATAGTTAGGGTTTTTATAGAAGTGGATGGTAGGTTCTGTGGCCTGCTTTGTGCAGGAGTCAGACTAGATGATCATTGGTCCCTTCTGACCTATGAGCTATGAGTCTAAGTACATTGCCTTTTTAAGTAGATCAGCAAATTGAGACAGCAGCTGCTGTCAGCAAGCCCCTCTGTCGTGAACCTGTCATATCCCCCCTGCTCTGGAGATCGGGTAAGTGAGGAGTGGGAGCATGGGGCGAAGGACACCTGACATTAGCCCTCTCTCCTGTATGGTCCACCTGAATGGATGAATGGTCCACCTTTTTTTTTTTTTTTTTGCTCCCTGCCTCCCCCCACCCCCCGGTGTCCTGATATTTCAGTTTTGACATCTGGTCACCCTAAGTTAAGGTTTAAAATACTATTTAAAAATGCATGCATGATGGGAGGAAGTGATGACAAAAAGGAAATACAAGTTTGGCCCTACCCTCTTTCAAAAAGTAGAGCCTTTGGTGGAAAATGCATGGAAACTGAATGTCATAAGGGTGAAATTGGATTGCATAGTAGTAGAATTATCTTGCATGACTTGAGGTTGTCACATTTTAATTACTTTGACACTAGATATAAACGATCCATTTCCTTTGTTTCCCAGGCATCATTGTGTGGTGATGGATTATATAGCTCATATAACTTTCATGCTGTAAGTCTAATTAGCTTCTTTTCTGAAAACATTTGTGTTACTAATGTAAAGATTACTGAAAAGTATAAAAACTTACTACATCATAATTTCTGTCTGTAGCCATCTGAATACAGTAGTTATTCTTCAAGAGCAAGCTCAGCTCGAAGTAGTCCTGTGGTGAGCCCTCTTGCATGATTTTGTGTGGTTTTTTTCTTATTTGACTAATTCACAATAATCATTGTGAGGATTTGTACTGTAGGTCACTCTAGTGATAAATACATGAGCTATAGATTTTTGTTTCTGCTTCAGAAAAATTAAATCAGCTGTAATAAAATTTTAACAAAAACGAGAATATTTACTCAAACAGTTCAACTGTAGAAGTGGCTGTACAAGATTTTCCTTCCTTAAAAAGGTTTAAAGTTAAAAATGAATGACATACTTTTTTTAAGTCTTGAAAAAGAGTACATATATAGAACTCCATCACTGTTATCAGGTGTTACTTTAAAAAGTTCAGCTAGAAGCATGAAAACAGTCTTGCCAAATATAAACGTTAATATAATAGCTGGAGCAGGGAAGTGACAGAGTCATTACATTTCTATTGAAAGCGACATTTCATAAAGAAGAAAACTGTGGCGTGGCTTGGTGCCTGCATCTTGTGAGAAGTAGGTATCCCATTTCTCCGGTTTACCCATATTAGAAATTGAGAGAGAGGTCCTATGCATCAGAAAGAAAATAGGCTGGTGGCACCTGACAGTTGCAGGTAAACTGGTAGCTGTCTTCTCAGAGAAAAAATGGATGAGTTCATTGCCAGTGAGATCATTAAATGTTCCCCTATCAACCATAACAACTTTCTGTGGTGTATTTGGTATGTCACAGCTTCATGTGCTAGAACATAATCTGACATAGTTTAGTACAGATTGGAATGAAATTGGGCTTGATGCAGGAAGGTACAGTGTGTATTATCTGTTGCCTTTTGTAGATCACAGATGCAAATATAAACAAATACCTTGGCCTCTACAAAAATTGCATCTAATATTTAACACTAAGGATTTCTTCCATAATTGAGGACTGGGAAAAGGCTTCCAATTAAACCAGGCTTAAAACATAGCTGCTAGAAAAAGTACTACTTCCTTTGGTAGAACCAAGGGGGTAGGGGGGAGAGAATGGTGGTGGTTGTTTTTTTGGCAGGTACTTAGATCATAGAATATCAGGGTTGAAAGGGACCTCAGGAAGTCATCTAATCTAACCCCCTGCTCAAAGCAGGACCAATCCCCAACTAAATCATCCCAGCCAGGGCTTCGTCGAGCCTGACCTTAAAAACTGCTAAGGAAGGAGATTCCACCACCTCCCTAGGTAACCCATTCCAGTGCTTCACCACCCTCCTAGTGAGAGAGTTTTTTTTTTTTTTTTTTCCCTAATATCCAACCTAAACCTCCCCCATTGCAACTTGAGACCATTATTCCTTGTTTTGTCATCTGATTCCACTGAGAACTGTCTAGATCAGGGGTAGGCAACCTATGGCATGCATGCTGAAGGCGGCACACAAGCTGATTTTCAGTGGCACTCACACTGCCCGGGTCCTGGCCACCAGTCTAGGGGGGCTTATGTTTTGTTTTAATTTCAACTGAAGCTTCTTAAACATTTTATAAACTTTACTTACTTTATATACAACAATAGTTTAGTTATATATTGTAGACTTATGGAAAGAGACCTTCTAAAAACATTAAAATGTGTTACTGGCACATGACACCTTAAATTAGAGTGAATAAATGAAGACTCGGCACACCACTCCTGAAAGGCTGCCGACCCCTGATCTAGATCCATCCTCTTTGGAACTCCCTTTCAGATAGTTGAAAGCAGCTATCAAATCTTCCCTCATTCTTCTCTTCTGCAAACTAAACAATCCCAGCTCCCTCAGCCTCTCCTCATAAGTCATTTTTGTTGCCCTCCGCTGGACTCTTTCCAAATTTTCCACATCCTTCTTATAGTGTGGGGCCCAAAACTGGACACAGTACTCCAGATGAGGCCTCTCCAGTGCTGAATAGAGGGGAGTGATCGCGTCCCTCTATCTGTTGGTAATGCCTCTACTTATATAGCCCAAAATGTTGATAGCCTTCTTAGCAACAAGGGCACACTGTTGACTCATATCCAGCTTCTCATCCACTGTAATCTCTAGGTCCTTTTCTGCAGAATTGTTGACTAGCCATTCGGTCCCTAGTCTGTAGCAGTGCATGGGATTCTTCCGTCCCAAGTGCAGGACTCTGCACTTGTCCTTGTCCTTGTTGAACCTCATCAGATTTCTTTTGGCCCAATCCTCCAATTTGTCTAGGTCCCTCTGTATCCTATCCCTACCCTCGAGTGTATCTACCACTCCTCGCAGTTTAGTGTCATCTGCAAACTTGCTGAGGGTGCAGTCCACGCCATCCTCCAGATCATTAATGAAGATACTGAACAAAACCGGCCCCAGGACCGACCCTGTGATTTTGTTGGAGGACCTGCTGCTGTTTTCAGCGTGTGTTTGTGATGCCCTTACCAGTCATCATTGACATTTCCCGGGTAGACAACACCTACATTTCTATTTTAAAATAAGTAAAATAAAAAAAATTCAGACCCCGTTTGTACATCACAGAGAAGCAAAAAAAGGCAGTAAGCTAATTTTTTTTTCTTTGCAGGTCACCATTAAGATTGGAACACTCATTTTAGCTCTCATTGTCAGCTTCATGTACTGTACCCCCGTTATGTTTGAGGTTGGGAAAACAATATGTTTATTAAATCCATAAAAGTGATTTTTTTGCATCCGTTGATTTTGTTTTTTGAGAATTATCTTGTAGGTGAATGTAGAGTACATATCTAATAGTCCAGCCTTTTGACTTAATTGTACTCCTTTTCAACAACAGTTGTACGTTTAGCAATTTTATTTGCTTACCTACAAGTCTTTCACTTTTCAAGCCAGTATGAAACTTTCATTTTCTTATTTTCAGATTTTGCTGTCCCTTTTAGAATTTAATAGTTACAAACCTAATTTCCTATTCGAGTGCTTGTTCATGTCAATTCCAGTCAGGTGTGTGCACACGTGCATGCCTGCATGGCAGCCGGAAGATTTTTCCCCCTAACAGTATCCATCAGGTCGGTCCCACCGCCTCCTGGAGTGGCACCATCATGGTGCTGAATGTAGGGCCTTGACGACCCACCACCTCCTCAGTTCCTTCTTACTGCCAGTGACAGTTAGCTGGAACTTCCCCTTGCTCTTGTTGTGACAAGCACATTTGCCAGTCTGTGTATAGTTGTTATTAATTAGTTTTTGTAGTTAGTGTTAAGTAGTTAGTAGGTACTTTACTTAGGCCTGGTCTCCACTGGGGGGCGGGGGGGAAGGGATCTAAGTTACACAACTTCAGCTACGTGAATAACTTCTTAAGTTTCCTTTGGAGGGGTTTCCCTCCAGTTCTGTCCCAGCACTAGGGCATGCTGTGGTCTCCCTGGCTTCAAAGCCTGTGAAGTGTGCAGCAAGTGTATGCCCAGAAGCGATCCTCACACTTAATGTTTGAAGTGTTTGGGGGAGAGCCATCAAAAGGATTGCTGTAGGATCTGCAGGGGGTTTGCCCCAGGACACTGAAAAATAGAGATCAGCGCCTGAAGTGGCACTCCGGCCCCAGTTCAACCCTGAGTCGGTGGACCTGGCGCCAAGTATCTTCTCCTCAGTACGCAGAGCCCTAGAACTGTCGGCACAGGGATTGATGCCAAGTAAAGACAAGGACTCTCAGCACCATCATGGCTTCGCTCATGGCTCACATGCTGCAGGCAGGCAGCAGTCTCAATCGCCAGTGCTGCAGAAGAAGAGGCAGCCAGATAGAGGTTGTTCCCCACCCCTGCAGCTAGACCCATGGAGCTGGCTGTTGTGAGACCCAAGTTGGGCCACACTACTTTGTCCCCACTGCCAGAGGTGGTCGCGTCAACTCCTGCCCCTGTGGAAGGGCAGTCAGATCTGAACCCTTCTTGCTTGCTGAGGCTGAGTCAACAACTATGTCTTCCGTCGACCCTGGGAGTGATTGAGGCAGCCCGGGACCTACTCCAACTTATGGCACTGTTCTCTCCCCGCTGAGACGGGATAGGTCACTGGCACCGGTCGCTCCCTCAGCACTGCCAAGGGGAAAGCCTGCAATGATGTCCCGGCAGTCTCCATCCCCGGTGCACCACTCCCCAGCACCAGAACAGGGTCAGCAGCCTTGTCGGTCCCTGAGCCCTCGGTGTGGACCCTCCGTGCCTCGAAATACCACTCCTCCATGGTCCTCCTTTTTGGAGACCTTGGAGTCAGAGTTGGACTCCTATCCTTCTTGTAGGATCAGAAGTAGACTGTCCAGGTATCACGAGTCTGACACCCTTACCCAGCACCATGGCCCATGCAGTGGTGGCCCCTGGCACAGTGGCTGTTTTGGACTTACTGGGCCTTTCACCAAGGCCAAGGCTGGAGCCAAGGTTCACATTCCAGGGCAGCATCGGTGCCTTGGCCACTTTTGTACTCCCCCCAGCACCATCAGCATCGACAGGATTGGGAGTAGCTCCATCGCTCCTTGCCGTCACCATCCCAACCCCTACGCCAGCCTCAGTGGTATCAGCTCCGATGACCTCAGCACCCACAGCCCCGACACCATTGGTTCCAGCTTCGACAACTTTGGCATTAGCAGCCTCAGCACCAACGCATACAGCTCCAGCACTGAGGGGCACTGCGCTGCTTGTGTTGGCTCCAGCCCTGTAGAACTGATAAATGAAATTGTTTTTAATTGTTCACTTTATTAATGTAACTTCTGTTCACCATTCACTACGCTTGCCATATTGTAATTCAAACCCCATTTTAAAACACTCACTCCATTTTGTAAAAGCTTCCTCCAACCTTCATTTTTGCAAACCCTGCTGTAATCTTATTAGTTAGTTTAGATGTGTGAATGAGGCATGTATGGATGATAAAATCAACCTCCAGCCCCAGCCTGTCCTGATGAGGTGAAGTTCAACTACCAACGGCTGAAGACCTAGACAACAGTTAAACAAAGTAAAAAGCATCCACCCTAAAAAGAAAAGGACAAAAGAACAACAGAAGGAAGATCAAAGCCAGGTTCAAGGCTGAAAGTCACGCCTGCAATTGACGGGTGATCAATCCAAACCCAAAGGCAGCGTGACACAGCAAGACCTATAGACTTTGAATCCAAACTAAAAGCCTGTAAAAAAGAAGGGTGAGATAAGAGACTTTGGGTAACATTCTGCTGCCAACATGGAGCCAGCCACCTGCTGATTAATTTAACAACAGCAGAATGAAGCAACTCCCATGAACTAACATAGGGAAAAATCCCTATAAAGCTGGACTCTGAAGACTGAGGACTTTGAGTCTATGGTTCTGCTGCCAGCCTCCAGGAGCATCAGGTGCACCTGACCCGGACTCGGCTCCACTCTTGTGTACAGAGTACCTGGCCAGTATTCTGTCACAAGCAACTTTAGGCTGGTAACTATAATATCTACACAGAACTTGTATGAATGATTGTGTGAATGTATTTTATATATATATAATCATAGGAATAAGTAGCCAAACAACATTGTTTGCTGTTATCTTTTATTTTATTATGGTATTTACAATAAATGTGACAAATGTCTTGTCCCCTTTAATAAGATCCTGCTAGTTTTTATTGGTATAACAGCCCAGGATCTCCAAGTGCCACGGGACACTGTGGGTGTGGAGGGAAGAGAGCAGCCATTCCTTGAGGGGGTCTCTTCCTTTCCCTTTTTGGGTGAAGCGCTGGCAGGCACTTTGGTAGCCCCGGCCCTGCAGGACAACGGGGTCCTACAGCAATTGCTGAAGAGGGATGCCCAGGGCCTGGGCATTCAGGCAGAGGAAGTAGTGGAGGATTCAGATCCAATGGTGGGTATCTTCGCCTCCTCCAGACTGACAGGTATTGCCCTACCTCTCATAAAGACCATTGCTCACACCACAAAAACCTTTCGGCAGACTCCAGCTTCATTGCCCCCTACAGCTAAGTGCAATGAAAGACATTATTTTGTGCCATCCAGGTGCTGCAATCACTTGTATACCCAGCCTTCACCAGATTCCCTGGTCATGGACGCTGCTAACCAACACGAGTGCCAGGGCTACCGAGTCCCCCCTACCCCCCAAAGAATCGGAGGCGAAACGACTCAGCCTTTTTGAGAGAAAGGTCTACTCCACTGGTGGCTCGCAGCTCCACGTTTCTTATCCGCAGGCCATTGTCAGCAGCTGCTACTACTACAATACATATGGGGCAATGGCAAAGTTCACAGAACTGCTGCCGCAGGACTCCCGTGCCAAATTCTCAGCCCTAGTTGAGGAGGGCAAGTTCATTTCTCGAATTTCACTGCAGGTCGCTCTGAGCAGGGCTGATGTAGCCACTTGGGTGATGGCTACTGGGGTTGCCATGAGAAGGGTTTCATGGCTCCAGGTCTTAGGTCTGCCATACGAGTTTGGACAGCGTCATGTCTCTGCCTCGCCCAGTCCTCAACTCCCTCCAGTGGTGGCTGGACCCACAGGTAGTGTGTGCAGGGGTCCCCTTCACCGGTCCTCAGCCATCCCACTCACTCGTGATGGACGCATCAGCTTTGGACTGGGGAGCACATCTGGGAGACCTCAGGACACAAGACCTCTGGTTTTAGGTGGCACTCACACTCCATATCAATATCAGAGCAGAGAGCATGCCAGACTTTCCAAGACCACTTGACAGGGAGCTGTGTATCAGTTATGACAGACAACACCTGGCTGTTCTATATCAACAAACAGGAGGGTGCATTCTCATCTCCTCTGCATCAGGAAGCCCTCAGGCTGTGAGACTTCTTCCCTAGTTCATTCGATACACCTGCAAACATCATACCTCCTGGGAGTACAGAATAAGTTGTCGGACAGTCTCAGCAGGTCATTTTGTGACTATAAGTTGTTCCTGTGCCCGGATGTCGCAAACTCCATGTTCCAATGGTGGGGCTTTCCCTAGATGTACCTGTTCACCACATGATGCAGTTTTGCTCCTTCCTGAATCTCAGCCCGGGCTCCATCGTGGATGTATTCCTCCTCCCATGGGGAGGCCGTCTCCTTTGTGCCTTCCCACCCATCCATCTCATTCACAAGGTGCTTCTCAAGATATAAAAGGAAGAGGCTTCAGTGATATTGATAGCTCCAGCCCGGTCCTGCTAACACTGGTACACATTTCTCATGGAAATGTCCGTGGATGCCCCGGCACCTTGCTGCTCATCCCAGACTTAATAACTCAGGATCACTGCTGTCTCCAGGACCCGAATCTCGAGTCGTTGCCCTTCACAGCGTGGAAGCTCCATGGCTGAATCCCCTGGAGCTCTCCTGTTTGGACCTGGCTAGACAAGTCCTCCTTGGCAGTAGGAAACCCTCCAGCAGGGCTGCCTCCTTTGCCAGGTGGAAGAGATTCTCAGTCTGATCAGCACAGCATCATTTGTCCCTGACGCTCACCTCTATACCTTTCATACTTTACTACTTTCTCCATCTCAAGCAGCAGGAACTGTCCATATGATCAATAAGGGTTCTCTTGGCCGCCATCTCTGCCTTCCATCCAGGCACAGAGGGCCGGTTGGTCTTTGCTAATCCTATGATCAGCCGTTTTCTGAAAGGTCTTGACAGGTTATATCTGCACGTTCAATAACCGTCCCCAACTTGGGACCTCAGTCTGATCCTTTCCAAAGAGATGGGTCCACCCTTTGAACCCTGGCGACTTGTTCCCTGCTCTATCTGTCATGCATGGTGGCATTTCTGGTAGCAATAACCTCAGTCAGGAAGGTGTCTGAGCTTGAGGCCCTAACATCTTAGTCTCCTTACACCGTGTTCTATAAGGACAAGGTTCAGCTCGGGCCACATCAGCTTTCCTCCTTAAGGTTGTCTCTCAATTTCACATCAGCCAGGACATCTTCCTCCTAAGCCGCACTCAAACAGCAGGGAGCAGAGGCTTCACTCATTAGATGTCCACAGTGCACTAGCCTTTTACATTGAAAGAATGAAACTGTTTAGGAAGTTCATTCAACTGTTTGTGACAGTGGCAGACAGGATGAAGGGTTTTCCAGTCTCCACCCAATGAATTTCCTTGTGGATCACATCTTGCAGCCGTGAATGGTATAACCTGGCAGAGGTGCCTGTCCCTCCATTCACAGTGCACTCCGCTAAGGTCCAGGCTTCTTCAGCAGTGTTTCTGGCACAAGTTCTGACCCAGGAAATAAGCAGAAGTCCTCCAGACATATTTCACTGTGCTTTACGCGATTTACTCAGCAGGCCAGAGATTATACAGCCTTTGGTAGAGTAGTGCTCCAGTCAGTGGACAACTCCAACCCCACATCCTGAACTTAGCCTTGGGAGTCACCTGATTGGAATTGACATGAACAAGCACTTGAAGAAGAAGAAACAGTTACTCACCTTCTCATAACTGTTGTCCTTTGAGATGTGTTGTTCATGTCCATTACAATACCCTGCCGCCTACTCATCTGTCAGAGTACCCAGCAAGAAGGAATTGAGGGGGTGGCAGGTGAGTAGGGCCCTATGTTGAGCACCATGATGGCGCCACTCCAGGGGGCACCTGAACCAACCCAGTGGATACTGCTATGGGAAAAATCGTCCAGCTGCCATGTGTGCACGCACACACCTGATTAAAATGGACATGAACAACACATCTCGAAGAATAACAGTTATGAGAAGGTAACTGTTTTTTCTTTAAATTTGTGTTTTATGTACTGCGTGTGTCTCATTCCCGGATATTCTGTGAATTACTTATTTCAAGATAGAAATTGTTTGGACTGCAGTCAATCAGCTGTAAATACATGCATTTTAATCTTTGTAGTTTACAGACAATGAAACAGGAAATACCACATCCTCTAATCGTGCCATCCGAGGGCGGAGTGATAGCATGGTGAGCCAGGTTGCATGCAATTATCTGATGCTATTGGTGGTATCTTAACTTTTTTTAAGATCCCTAATTACTTAATTTATTATAGCATATACCGTTCCACAGATGTGAAGGGCTGCCTGTGAGAGAAGGAAAGTAGACACCCCTATTCACTTACAACTTATGTGCACCCATTTGTTATGTGTACGCTGAGTTGTGTTTTCTTGGAATCCATTATATTACTTGGGCAGAGTTGTATGACATCTCTATATGTGTCTTATAATGCAGCACAAATAAGACAGTTGACTTTACTTGTACTGTGTGAAAGTTTTTGAATTACTTTTTATGCTAATTCAATTTTTAAAGAAATATAATTATAGGCAGAACTAGTAGAGCCACCTATACTTGAGTTGCTAAATATTACTTCCCATTATAAGACCCTGTTTTCAATTGCTTATAACTTTGCCAAATTTTAACTTTTCTGGCTGAAATTTTCCATACCAGATATCTGCATCTGGCTGAATGTTTTTTGAAAATTTCAGCGAAACTGGTTCCGATGTTTCAGAGAATGAGATTAGGGGAAAATACATGGATTTAAAACAAAAACAAAAACATTTTTTTGTTGAGAAGTTCTAGAACAGGGGTGAGCAAAATACGTCCCGGGGGCCGGGTCTGGCCTGGCCTGTCTAACATTTCTGTCCAGCCTCCTCTGCTCCTCTGAGATCTTGGAGTCTGGACCACTAAAAGTCCCGTTGCGCAGTGGGACGTTCAGGAAGGCTGACTGCCTGCCTGACTGCCTGCCTTGGCCCCATGCCACTCCTGGAGGTGGCCAACTGTTGCTGGCACGCCTCTGTGTGCTGCCCCCTCCCCCAGCACTGTCTTCCTAGCTCTCATTGGCTGGAAACCGTGCCTGTAGCAGCCAGCCACAGCCGCTTTAGGGAGCAGCATGGGGCCACGGCATGCAGTCAGCCTGCCTGAGCCCTGCTGTGCCACCAGTCGGGATCCGCCTGTTTGTAGCACTTCCCGTCCAGAGCCTGCACCTCGCATCCCCTCCCGAACCCTAACCCCCTGTAATTTAGATATCTTCAGTCTTATCAGCACACTTTTATACACATGTAACGTTCATAGCTCTGATCACATCTCCAGCTCTGAGATAAAATGATTAACATCGGGAAATGCTTGATAAGGGGATACTTTCCATTGAACATATTACATTTGGGCACTGCTACCCAGAGCCAGCACCCTGTGCCGGCAGCAACTCAGGCATTACTGTACTACCCCCAGTCCCGCCGACAGGGACAGCTGCCGGTGAGCCTGGTGCCCACCTCAGTGAGCAGGATTGGGGGTGGGACAGCCATTCTGGAGCAGCTGCTGACGCGGGGTGCTGGCTTCTGGGAGTGGTGGCCCAACATGCTGCTGCTTTTGCCACTGCAGTTCCCAATAGAGCCCTGCAGCTATACAGATATGGATGCAGATATAAATTTTGTATCCGCGCAGGGCTCTGTCCACCAGATTATAATGTGGATAATTATAACTTGTTCTAATCCACACTCTGTTCTGTTACCAGGCTCTGTTTATTTTTGCAGATACTGTGTACTTAATTTTGTACTTAATGATCAGTTTTCCGAGCTGTACTTGTGATTAGAAAGCTTACTCTTTTTACTGTTATAAAGCTGCCTTTTTTTTTTTTTCTTTTGTGATTGGGGAAAGGATCTCAAATAGTGTTAAACTGCAATTGTCATTCATTGTCCATTTTATCTTGCGCAATGTTGGTGCCAAAACTCATTTTAAATTGAAATGGGAAGGTAAAAGTCATAAATGTTAATTGTTTCAGAGGAAGATATCAGTAACCTTA
The DNA here is from genome assembly GCF_003597395.2 of Chelonoidis abingdonii. NCBI lineage: Eukaryota > Metazoa > Chordata > Testudines > Testudinidae > Chelonoidis > Chelonoidis abingdonii. The sequence goes on along the minus strand of NC_133770.1, from coordinate 91,251,960 downwards.
GAAATGCTGTAAATCATAATTTAAGAATGCGATCAAACTGTTGAATAGTCACAGGGAAAGTAGTGGTAGATCTGAGACACATTCTTTTTTGACAAAAACAAATGTATTGGTATTGTGCACTTAAAACTAATATACATGTGTAAGTCTTTCAATAGGAACATTTAAATTACCAAAAACAGTAAGAAGAATTCAGTCATTGTATCATTATTAAACTTGAGAAATGCCAAGAGCAAATTGCAGTAGTTGATATTTTTAATTTGATTTATATTGAAATATAAGTGTACCTTATAGTGGAAAGGGGTTTTGTTATCTTCATTCAGTGAAAATGTTTTCCATTCTACCCTTAATTCATCTTTCCTTTTTCCTTTTTTAATCTGGCTTTGAAGTCAACTGATTTTTCTGATCAAAGTGAAACTGCAGCTGATTATTTTAGTCGTTCCAATCGCAGGGGGAGCATTGTTTCTGATGTGGACGATGCCAGTATCCCAGATTTAAATAGTGTGAGTGTAATGCATATTATGATATTGTAATGAATACAACGAACTACTAATGCTGTTTTCTTGCTTTTCTGAAAAAAAAAAAAAAAACTGCCTGAAAAAGGAAAAAACCTCAAACAGTAGAATTTAGTCAATAGTGAATGAGTTTTCTAGCTGTTTTTTAAACTAACTGCCAGTTTCTTTCTTAGAAAATAACATAAAAAACAAATCTTTTATCTCTTGGAATGCTGTTTTTTTAATGAAGTTCAGAAAATTATTTTGTACTTTGCCTGAGATACACATGAATTTGTAATGATCTAATTGTATATAATCATGTACTGGAATCATTAACAGTTGCTGCATCCATTTGTATGAGTGCTATGCATACCTGAAAAAGAGCTTTGTGTAAGCTTGAAAGCTCCTCTCTCTCACCAACAGAAGTTGGTCCAGTAAAAGGCATTACCTCACCCACCTTGTGTCTCTAATATCCTGGGACCAACATGGCTACAGCAACATTGCATGCTATGAATAAGTAAGGAATGTACAATGTTCGAGTGTCCTTTATATAATAAGCCTAAAAATCTTTGAGACTAAACTGTGGTTTTAGTCTGAAATAACAAGTTACTGTGCAAAACTGGCATCCTTTTGTTCCACAAATCTTATTTGCAGAGTGTTTTCAAAGAGTATCTGCTTGCTTTAGTGACAGCAAAAAAACAAACAAAAAAGTTTGGGGTGCTGGTAGCCATCCCATGGCCACACAGTTATGGGAGTGTAAGCTGGATTCTACTTGTTTTCATGTATTGACAAAATTATCTTAATTTCAATTGCAGGGCCACATTCTACCATCAGGTTTCAGAGTAGCAGCCATGTTAGTCTGTATCCGCAAAAAGAACAGGAATACTTGTGGCACCTTAGACTAACACATTTATTTGAGCATAAACTTTCATGGGCTACAGCATCCGATGAAGTGGGCTGTAGCCCACGAAAGCTTATGCTCAAATAAATTTGTTAGTCTCTAAGGTGCCACAAGTACTCCCATTCTACCATCAGTTACTCCTGTTTAACTGAGCAAAGAATTTGGTGCCAAAAATCCCTTCTTTTTCTAGTAGACTGTCCCAATCATTCAGATACAATAAACAGCTAGTCTCCCCCCACTACTAAATTTACAATTACTTGTAAGAGTAGAACCACACTTTAGGTTAACAAAATATTTTTTTCTGTTCAGATGAAAAAAATGTAGTGCAGTATTATTATTGTCACCACCACGTATGTTATTCACCATCACTGTATGCAGCTCTATGTTCAGAGCATAGGTAGATGTCGGTTGCAATGTGCATTCTGTTTCAAACAGAAATTTAAGCTTGTAATTTTTTTAATTTACTTTTATGGATATTAGCGTTCTCTGTTACAAGGATGTGACAATGTGTTGAGAGTGGTTAATTGCATCATTTTCTTGTTTAGTAGAATTGCTGTTATGTGAATGGATTCTTAATTCTTGTTTTTATGGTAGCAATAAAAATTACATAATTAAAATTTTCTAATTGATATTCTGTAGGGAAGATTGGATTCAAAGGGAATTTTAAGTTACAACTCTTTGAGAGACAGCCCTTATCAGATAATCAAACAGTAGACTGTCTTAATCATGGCTGTCTGCTTCAGGTAGTACCATATGTTGCACTGGCAGCTCTAAAGGTGAAACCAGGAAAGAACATGAGACATGGAGAACTGATGTCTTCAAAACTGTATGAACTTTGCTTCTGCTGTGATGCCAAATCCTTTTAACTCTTCTGTATTAGTTTAGGGCAAAAAGAATTAGATATTTGTGTTGAAGACAATTATTGGATAAGTTGTTCTGGAGGAGCTACTTATACTTATTAAAAATCTATAGATTTGTAATGTCTTAGGCTTACATTTCATTTGGATTTTTGACTGAAGAAAATGTTGAAATAAGTCTGAGTAATAAAATTAACACATTCACACAAAAGTTTAGTACATCTTGATTCCTATGACAGATGTGTGTGTTTCTGGTCAAGCTTGATTAATTAAAATGTTGAATGAAATAAATAGTAAGGTATTGTAAATAATTAGCCCTCTTCTATCCTGCCTTCTTCAACCTCAGTTATTTGTCTTGATGTGACTGCCAGTTCTAACAAATAGTGTGGTGTATTGTGACGCGAATGTGTTTTCTGGTGACTAGATTAAGACACTCAAACTGATTTCACTTGTGATCTAAACCAGACTTCCAAAAAGGTTCGTGTTTGCTATTTTGCTTACCATCGCAATCACTGCTAAGCTGAGATTTATAATACTGAAAATAATTTCTGTTCAGTTCTTTAATATTAACAAAGGCTTTTACCTGAAAGGTTATCTAAAATTTCTGAAGTTTTATTTTTAAGTATAACCATTAATTTATTTGTAAATGCTACAATTAAAATAAGAACTTTTTAATTTTAGGCCTAACAATTAAGTTTTGGAGCATTGTACATAATCCACAGGATTACAACAAATGGTTTACATCTCATTATGCTTGGTGAACACAAAGGTGGTACAGCTGTTCAGTCACAAAATGAATAATTATAATCACTTTTTTTCCTCTTTCCAGCTGGAAGAGAAGTGTGACAAACCGTATTCTGAAATTTACACAAGGGTATGTTTGTTAAAAGATTGAAAGTCAATTGTCTTGCTTTAATTATAGTCCATTTTGAAACGTCTCCAAAAGTTTATATGCCATGTGTTTTAGTGGTATTTGTATTCTAATACTTTGACAGTTAATTGCAAAACGACGCTTGTAAAGCTCTGTGTAAAGCCTAGCTAACATTCCTGTTCCTGTCCCTTTATTTCCCATTGGAAGGGAATATCTCTTAAAGGAGCTATTTTATTTATACAGTTCATCCCCATATGTCAGGAAATGTTGAGCAAAGAGATTGAATTTGAAGGGGATAGGACTAGAAAAACTCAGATTTTTTTTTAACTGCTGTTTCAGACATTGCTCCAAGTCCTTGTGTGGGAGGGATTAAAATGACTATTAAAGGTGTGGAAACTTTGAGATTGTTCCAGCACTACAAGCCCACTAGCAAGATGTACCTAAGTACAGAACTTCAAATTTCTGTAGGATATAAGTAAAATTATGATGATTGATAAGCTACTTACTTTAGTTTTTCTCTTCACTGTTAGATCACCTCAACCAAAGTGTTTTGTAAACATCTCATCAACAAAACAGATTATATATCATAGCAAGCATATGGAGCCAGCAGACCAAGATATAAACTAGATTTTGGAAATTAACCTTGGTCAAAAGTATGATATAATAGAACCTGAATTTTAAGTCAGGTATAAAACAGGATTTTTTAAATATATGTTTTCAGTGTTTTAATTGTAAAGTAATTTATTATGAGAAATGTGAGATATATCACAAAGTGGGATGCTACCACCTCAGAAAATGTCACAGTATGGATCCTGATATAGTTTATTCTTTTTTTTTTTTTTTTTTTTTTTTAAGCCGGCATCTCGCAATTCAGCAAGTACAACTCCTCTGAGTGGGAATTCATCCAGACGAGGAAGTGGGGATACAAGCAGTTTGGTGGATCCTGATGTTTCATTAAATGAATTACGGGTAAACTGTGTTACTGATTTGAAAAAGCAGGAGGGTTTATGTTTAATATGATGGGGCAATAGAGAGAGAGATCGGATTTCTGTTGTTTGACATAGAAAAATATAAAATGTGATGGATCATTTTAATGACGGTGAGGAAACATAGATGCATGTTATAGCAATGTTACTACTTACATAAGTAAATGTTTGTGGCACTGGAAGCTGAGTACTGAAACAAATTTTATTTTAATAATAGAAATTGTTGGATAGATTTAAGAAATGGGACTGAGTAGTTTTCAAACAATGGTTGCATAACAAAATAGTCAGAATTTTTCACAGAATTGAGGAGCATTTTCAATTTCTATGTTTAAAAATGTTATGTATATTTTATTTTGCACTCTTTGGCATTTGACTGAAAATTATGCAAAGCTAACGTCCTGTTTTCTTCGCAAAATTTTCAGCTGTAAACTATTTTCCGTCTTTTATACAATGGTTCATTCCTATGTCCTGCAGGATATCTATGACCTTAAGGACCAGATACAAGATGTAGAAGGGAGATACATACAGGGACTTAAAGAACTAAAGGTATAAGGGCTCACCATCCCAAGTATGCATTTTATATGGACATATGTTGGTAATGGAGATTTTATCAGTTCCACTAACTGCACATAGCTTTACTAACTAGATTTTTTAAAATATTTCTCTGAAGCATGTGCTTAACCTGCAATGCATAGGATGGATCAGATTTTTGCATGTGTAAATTACTAAAATATACTATTTCCCTGTAGATTCAAAGTTATTTATTAGTCTCACATTAAAATAGCATTACCGTTTTCCCATCAAGTGCCAATAAGATGAAAACTAATATTTTAATGGAAAATAAATGCACATTAAAAATCCATACAATATGTGAAAAAAGACAGAAATGGGATGTCGTTCTGACAAACAAAATAATTTAACCAAGGAAATTGTCAAGAATTAAATTTATACATTTCAGAAAATGTTAGTTAAAAACCCAAAAATATTTTTTAAAAATACACTGTCTCATGTGTATTGGATTCAGGAGTAGATGAGTCTTTTATGGCCTATTGATATATTAGTATCAAGTGAGAGAGGTGGATTTTTTTAGTATTCTTTGTTTGCACTCTGGCCTTCTTTTTCTGTCATAAGCCTTGTCTACACTTGCAAGTTGCAGCGCTGGTGAGGGGGTTACAGCGCTGCAACTTAGCAGGTGTCTACACTTAAAAGCTCAGCCAGCGCTGCAACTCCCTGTTTGCAGCGCTGGCTGTACACCTGGCGTCTGCTTCGGTTGAGGGAGACCAGCCTGGGATTGCCAGCGCTGAGTCATCAGGTGTGGACACTCACCAGCGTTTTTCTGCTACAGGTATTTAGGACTTATGCCCAGGCATTCCTTTTCAGCCTTCTCTGGTCAGGGCTTAGCACTCCACTGCCCTGGGCTCAGAGCCTGGAGAGGAGGGAGAGCGGCGGCCTTGCGGACTCCGTCCCGGAGAGCGGGTCGTCGAGAGCGCGGGTTTGCCGCGCTACCGGCCGCGAGAGGGGCTCTGCCGCGCTCCGGGGAGAGCGGGCTGCCGGAGCTCGCGAGTGAGAGCGGGGCTTGCGGAGCTCCGGCGGTGAGAGCGGGGCTGCCGGAGCTCGCGGCGGTGGGGCGGGGCTTTGCCGGAGCTCGGCCAGGAGAGCCGGAGAGCGGGGTTGCCGCAGCTCCGGTGCTGGGGCTCAAGTGGGGTCGATGGCGAGCTCTGGGCTCTGAATGACCCCCAGGGGCCAGGCTGTAACTTTTCTGCTCCGTGACACCCAGGTGTCCTCGAGCGGCGGCTGGTCACTAGTCTCCCCCAGTTTGCCCCGTTCCAGCTGGACCGTTGCAGGGGGCCGGTGCGCTCTGAGGTCTCATCCCAGAGGCCGAGGAGGGCGGGGGGCTCCCCCCAACAAGCCAGTGTGACCCTAGGGGGCTGACGCTCTGCAGCCCCCACCCCCAGAGCTGGGAGCAACGCCACCAGGCCTGTGTCTCCATCCAGTTGGGTTCGGGGTGTCTCCCCACGCTACGGCATTGCCCGGTGCTGGGCGGCTGAGTAGTCCCTCTTTTCTCAGCTGGGCAACCCAAGCCGGAGCTGCCAGGGGTTCTGCAGCAGCGGCTGGGGGTTGAGGCTCCGTGGGCAGAGTCTCAGTGCTCCCAGTGCCCCAGCAAACACCAGTGTCTTGCATTCCCGCCCCTGGGGGAGGCAATCACTACCAGACGAAAGTGGGTATGTTCTCAACGTTGTCTCTGAAGATGTGTGTGCCTCCGTTTCCCCTCTGGCGACTCGATAGCTAGTGATGCAGGAGATGTGCAGCGACCCCTAGAGGGCAGGCGGTGATGGCCGACAGTCTGCAGAGAAAGACGACAACTCTGGTAGCCGCAAGGGTGGTAACTGGACGGGCCCCGCACTGTGAGGATCAGCAGACGTGGCTGGAGAACGCAGGTGCCCTGCTGGCCTGGGAAGAGACAAAGCCGGGGGCAGCTGGAAGGGGTCAGTCTCCTGGGACTCAGGGGAAGTTCCCTGGGCATTGCCCCCCACCCCAAGGCACTTTGCTGATGTCCCCTGGTGGGTGCTACCACCGATCCTACGCTTTTCTGTGATCAGTGGCCAACTTGTCTGCTCTGCTCCTGGGGACTGGGTGTGAAGTTTTCCTGTGATTTTTTTCCCAGCACCTGGTCTGCCTAACCCCCTGGCAGCAGTTATGGAAAAAGCCAGACAGGGACCCAGCCTGCGCCCCCCCCCCCACAAGCCCGTGATTCAAGAATGTGTTCAGACCAATGGTAGACATGCAGGCGACACTACCGTGGATGCCTAGTCCATCCCAAAACTCAGCAACATTGTGCCCCAATGCTTCCTCAAACAACCCTTTCTTCAGCATCTGGTGCTTACCACCACAACTGCACCAACACCAGTGACGTTCACCTCACCAGCCCCTGATACACTACGACCGCTTTACCCAATGCATCCAACACCCATCACCATGCAGCATTTTTAATCCCAAGTTGAGCAGCTATAGGCAGCATGCCCCCACGTGCAGAGCAGGCCCAGATGCCCCAAGTTGCACAGCAGGCGTGCAGAGCCCTCAAGGCAAGAATATTCAAACCTGAGTGTAAATGGCTAATCACAGTAGGCCCCCCCTTTTTCCTGTTTATATGTGTTATTTTTAATAAAGGATTTCTTGTCTTTTTATCACTGTTATATTATTACAGAACTGAACAGTCTACACAGTAAAAAATAGAACTGCCAATCAATGAAACCACTGCAAGTACTGCTGTGAGCAATGCTCCTTAATGCATGTGGGAGGCCAACATTACGTTGGCTTTCAGCCTCAAAAGTGCTCCTTTAAGGCATCCCTTATCCTGAAGCACTGTTTCTTCCGCGCTAGCTGGGCTCTCTCGCCTGCTCTCTGGCTGAGGCAAATTCAGCCTCAGGCGTTGAACCTTTGGAGGCCCAGTCGTCACGCTGAAGGTTTCACCTTCCTTCACAAATATTTATGGGAGTACAGCCGCGGGTTATTAACGCTGGGGATGCTTGCTTTCCAACACGCATGTTAGTCTCCCGTAGAGACTTCTCCATCCCCCTTCAAACTGGCAAACGCCACTCCACAGTCATCGTGCACCGCTCAGCCTGTATTTTGAACAGGTTTCTTCTCCTGTCAAGCTTCCCTGTATCGTTTCATGAGCCAAGGCTTATGCATAAGCGGAGTTCTCCAAGGTCACAATGGCATTTTCAACTGTCCCCAACTGTGATCTTACGGTCTGGGAAAAAAGTTCCCTGCCTGCAGCTCCGCATAACAGGCCACTGTAATCCGAAAGATCGTATGCTTCTGCCACCTTTCCAGGCCATCCTTTGTTGAAACTGTCAGTGAAACGCCACGGTGATCCACAAGGCTCGGAGAACCATTGAGAAATACCCTGTCCGATTAATGCTTACTCAGGATGCCAGGTGGGGCTGGTGCCAGGATAGGAATATGCGTCCCATCCATTGCCCTTCCGTCCACGAGTTAGGAAACCCATTTTGGGCAAAGCCATTCCACAACTGTCCGTGCACATTCTCCCCGAGGTCACAGGTTTTGAACAGGATGCGATAATGGCCGACTACTTTGGCATCACCCTTATTCCCAACGGTCGACTTCCCACTCCCAAACTTGGTTTGCGGACCGATCGGTAGCTGTCTGGAGTTGCAGCTTCCAGATACTGCACATTGCACCCGCTATCTCCACTGACAGGGACTCTCAGTCTCGTGTCCCGTGCGCCGCGCGGCTGGCGGCGAGCTCAGCACACAGAGTCCCAGAAAGTGGCTTTTCGCATCCTAAATTCGTGCAGCCTACTGCCGTCATCCCAGACTTGCAGGCCGATGTGATTTCCCACCACCAGTATTGTTTCGTCCGAGCCAAAGCGGCGTTCCGCTGCAGAGCACGTCCCCGTTACTGCACAAGCAATTTGGTGTCAGCAGTGCTTCAGCATGCATTATTTCATCATTCTGCAGCTCTCCACTTACTTTGAGCAATAAGGAATAGATCAACTGCCAGACGGGATGTGCTTTGCAAATTCTCTAGCACAATACCTAGCAGCTCGGGCTCCATTCTTCCTGAAATCACGCAGCGATCAACAATGGCCAAATGGCTGATAAAGGAAGGATGCACCACGGGTCGTTGAACAGGAAGCGGAAATGACCCGCACCCTTCCCGTCCCGCTTCCACAACCCCCAGCAGGCAATTGGGACGAGGTGCTCATTGTGGATTAGCTGCCACAATGCACACTCAACACAGCGCTGCCAACCAGTGCAAGTGTGGACACTTGCCGTGGTCGCTTCAGTGGGACTACACTTGCAGCGCTGCAGTACACAGACTGTACGACGACAGCTGTAACGGCCAGCGCTGCAAAACTGTAAGTGTAGACAAGGCCATATACAAAAGATTCTCATTGTCCTAGTCCTTTGTCATAGTTAGCAATATGTTGCTTAATATTTAAAGTACAATTACTTTCCCATTTGGTTTACTTATAATTGACATTCTTATCTTTGTTTTCTGTCCAATTAATTTATTTAAGAAATAACTTACAATTAATTTACATTCTGAAGCCTTCCTCCCTCTTTCTCGGCTGTGCCCAGAAGAAACTGGATGTAGAGGAGAATTTGATCTGTCTCTTTCAGCATATTCTTATCCAGATGCCTGTATTCAAATTTCTTGTGAATAGTAATATTTAAATATGAAGAGCTCTTAATTGTAATTATTTCTGATGCGTGCACACGCACTTACACCCATTTAAGATGCTCTTAATGATCAAATAGAATTCTGACCTTACCTAATTTGCATTTTACAGCGATTGTTTTGTTTAGTAGCCTTCTTGTGGAGGAATTTAAAGAGAATCTGTAATATATTCTGATAAAAGGGAAGTCAAACACATTTTAAAGTCAACATTTCATTATTCTACACTAGCCCATCTCCCTTTCAGAGAATGAGTGCATAAGCGATCAGAACAGCTAGTTTAAGGTTATGAAGTACATAATTTGTATCTCCTTGATGTTAGTGTATTAATAGGCCTCATAGTAAAATGGTCAAAATCCTTTTTCTTTTTTTTTCCCCTGTAGCCTATTGAATCCTTGATGCAGTCTTATGAATTTCCTTAATGGTGGCAGAGCTGGAGGATATCTGTCTTTAAGAACTCATGTTACTGTAGATGCTGATGTCAAAAATTCTGTAATGACTCTATAACTACAGGTTCAAATATAAATATGGAGTTCTTATTTAACTGTCAAAATATTTATTATTTTACAAGTCCTCTATTTTCTTGATCTTGTCAAAACACTTTGCATCCACAGGCCTTTATCATTTAACAACTTGAAAAAAATACCTTTTTTGTTAACTCTGCATTGCACCTGAAAGAATATTTTCAAAACGGGATTAATGCTAATAAACATGAAGTACTTTGTGCATGCTTGTCTACATCTCATAAGTGATGTTATGAATCATTAGGAATGTTTTATTTGCAGATAATGTGATGATTGCTTTTCACTTACCATATAGCACAAGCTATCAATACAAATTAACATTCTAGAAGCTTTGCTTGGCTGACATCAGATTTAAAAAGTGGATTACTGTTGTTACTATTGTAATTTTAAAAGAATCCTTAAGGGCTCTAATTTTAAGATACTTAAGCACTAGTCCAGTATTATAATTTTGTAATGGATTTTTTTCCAGTGGCATGATCATACTCAGAGCTGACATGAGTTGCAGGTCACCAAAACAAGAAGTCAATATATTTATTATATACATTCTAAATATTCTCATAAGTATTTGGAAATCATTGCATCTATAGTCAAGAACGTCTTAAGTTTGATCCTATTTCTTATAAATGTCCATCTCCTGATGTGTTGTATTACTACTGGGTCCTTTTTAAGCTTTGGCTCAGTGGCACTACGTGTTTTTTTCCCTTTCAAGACTCAGGAAATGTCATCTTGAGAAATTCTCCATTGCACCATATTCTCTGTTTACTCTGCCTCCACTTGTAAGGTAATGATTCTCTGTAGCTCTCTTCCTTCTCCTAACAGGGAAATTATTTTTTTTCTTGATCTCTGCCTAGTAGTTTTCTGTTGGGCACCTTTCAGAGCTGCCTGGAAATCATACCAGCTTTGCAATTCCCACGAGTGCTTCTCCAATAGTGGAGGAGTAATGACCTGCCAGCCAACCACTTTCCTGTTCCTAAGGCTTGTGTTCACCCTTCAAGATCTCTAGAATAGCTGAGAAATATACAGATTAAAAAAATTGTGCAAGGGATAGAAAATGTCCAGATTGTGGTTCCACCCAGTTTAACTCAGTTATGTGTGGCTTCTGCCACTAGTGCCATCTATCCTCAACTCAGTCTGAAGGGAATCCTTCCATCTTTTTCAGGCTTTCTGACTTTTGGACTTAGCTCTACGAGTGTGCAATCTGCCTCCATTGCTCTCCTCAGGTCAGCCTGACTAATTTATATAGCCTCTCCACTTTAGATTCCCAGCTAAAATTTCAGGTGATTTTATTCTTACGTTTGCCTGTACATTTTTATTTCCATTTTCCAGCCCATTTCCCCCTAGAATTCAAAGTGTCTCCTTCCAGAATTCTTACAAGTCAGTATTATCTCTGAACCTGACCAATAGATCTATGATACTGATACTTCTGCAGAATCTGCTGCCTGTAGAAGCCATCATCCATGTTTCTTCTCTGGAGAAAGGGGGACAGTTTTTTCTTAAGATGTTTTATGGCCTCTAAGAAAGAGGGTGGCTTTTGTCCAGTGAAGGACTTGATTCTCGCAGTCAGGAAGGTGAAATTCTGGATGGAACCCATAGCATTGATTCGGGAGATATCAACAGGGGGCTATGTGTTTTCCGTTAATCTCAAGGTCTACTTCCCATTTGTAGTAACGTCTTTGAGATTGTCATCAGCTCCCAGAGTATTTCAGATGTCATATAATTTGGATGATGTACTGATATATTTCCGCAACAAGGGAAATGCCCTGTGACTCTCTTCAGACCACCAGATTAATTCAATAACATGAGTTTGCGACCAACTTGATGTAGAGATCTTGCCACCCCAGAATCTATTTCAGAAGATCAAGTCTGATTCTTCCTGTGTTCCAAGCTCATTAAATATCAGCCCTCTAGTGTCTGCAACTTCTGGTGATCTTCTGTGCAGATGCAGTCCGTTGAGCCATGATATATCTTTGAGTTCTTTTGCACTTCATCCTGGCAACTGAAACTAGCAACATAGGAGTATGAACAAGCTGATTGGGCTATCTTATCCATTTCATAGCTCACTCAAGTGGCATGTTTCCTTCCTTGTGCATAACTGTATAGGCAAGCCACTCCGCTACCGTGCTGAGACGAGAAAGCACTTAGTCCAGTGATCCCAAGGATAAACTCATTTCATTTCACCTTTTGAAGCTGAGAGTGCAGAGGGATATTGTCAAGTTTCTCCTTCCAAAAATTGTGCCATCTCCAAAATATCTCTAAATATAGAAAAAAGAGTGGTTTCACCCTCACTTATTGCAACACGCAGGGAAGCATTACTTGCAAAAAAAAAAAAAATCCCAAAAAATAAAACCACACACACACACACAGAAGTCATAAGAAGTCCTACAGTTCTGGAAAATCTGGGCTGTTTTATTTGGGCCTCAAATGTCATGGTGAAGATGAACCACCAAAACAGACTGGTTGAGTTTAAAAGATCTCTTCCTGTGAGAATAGGAACAGAGTTAAAAAATTTTCAGCTTCTAATCTAGAAAGGGTTGGTTAAACAGACACTTTTCAAATCAACTCAACAAACAAGTTCTTTTATCTTATTCCAGACATTGGCATCAACCACCTTCGAAGATGGGTATTTTTTTTTCTTTCCATTGGATGGGTCTTCAACTGTACCATTGCCAAGAGAGAAAATATAATTTAAAATATCTGGGAGGAGTGTGCCGTAGTAAGTCTTGTAATCAGACCTCTGGGAGCTGCCAGTTATGAAGGACTTTGATGAGGAAAGTCCTCATGGAGACTGCTCTTCCTAGCTGGAACTTCAAAACTGAAGCCTTGTATCACCTGATTACTCCAGAGAACTAGTAGATTTCGTCATTATATCAAGAAAGTTGTGCACGTTCCGTATATATAAAATAACGTGAAATATATGGTTTTCCTGGTATGATCAAAGGACAATAAACACCTTTTAGGCCACTATAGAAGGAATGCTAATGTCTCAGTTGTCCAGTTTTCAAAGGGGCCTGTGCCTCAGTTATTTTAAACCAGGTGTCTGTTCTTAAAACAATCCATTTTCTCTTTTGTCTGAAAAGTCACCTCTTCAACCTCTGCAGATTTTCTCATCTCTAACTAAAATTTAACCTATTGTACAATGGAATTCGAATTTAGTCCTCCAAGTTCTCACCAAGTCTTTCTGTTGGCACCTGCCTTTTCCTCATGATGAGCAAATTTTTTTTTCTCAGCAGTCACCTCAACTAGAAAAATACGTCAACAAAGGGACCGCTTTTATTATAGACCTGTAGTTGCAGTTTTTTCCAGAGATAATTGTGGTTTTTATACCACTGTGGAATTTGTCCCCAGTAGAGTCTCTTTCTATTTTAACATGAGAACATAAGGAGGACCATACTGGTTCAGACCAATGGTCCAGCTTGTCTGCCAGATGCTTCAGAGGGAATAAACAGAACAGGGCAATTATCGAGTGATCCATCCCTGGTCATTCAGTCTCATCTTCTGGCAGTCAGAAGTTTAGGGACACTCAAAGCATGGGATTGCATCCCTAATCATCTTGGCTAATAACCGCTAATAGACCTGGATAAACTCATGGAGGATAGTTCTTTTTTGAATCCAGTTATACTTTTGGCTTTTGCAACATCCCCTGACTGCGAGTTCCACAGGTTGGCTGTATGTTGTGTGGAAAAGTACTTTTGTTTCTTTTATGCCTGTTAATTTCTTTGGGTGTGACTCCCGGTTCTTGTATTATGTGAAGGGTTAAATAACACTTCCCTGTTCACTTTCTCCACACCATTCATGATTTTATAGATCTCTATGATATGCTCCCTAAGGCATCTCTTTTTAAAACTGAACACTCCCAGCCTTTTTAATCTCACCTCCTATGGAAGCTGTTCTGTACCCTTAATCGTTTTTGTTGCCCTTTTCAGTACTATTTTCCAATTCTAATATGCATCTTTTGAGATGGAGTGACCAAAGAGCATGCATTGTTCAAGATATGGGCATGGCATGGATTTATATAGTGACTCATTTTCTTTCTTATCTATCCTTTTCCTAATGATTCTTCATATTCAGCGTTTTTGATTGCTGCTGCACTTCAAGCAGATGTTTTCAGAGAACTATCTGCAATCACTCCTATCTATCTTGAGTGGTAACCGCTAATTTTGATCACTTCATTTTGTGTTTGTAGTTGGGATTATGTTTTCCAGTGTGCATTACTTTTGCATTTATCACCAATTAACTTCATCTGCCATTTCATTGCCCAGTCACCCAGTTTTGTGAGATCGCTTTGTAACTCTTTGTAATCAGATTTCGATTTTAACTACCTCGAGTAATGTAGTGTCATCTGCAAATGTTGCTACCTCACTATTTACCCCCTTTTCCAGGTGATTTATGAATGTTGAACAGCACTTGTCCAGTACAGATCCTTTGGGGACCCTACTATTTGATTTTTCTCCACCATGAAAAATTACCATTTTTTCCTACCCTTTGTGTCCTATCTTTTAACCTGTTATTGATCCATTAGAGCAATCGTCCCCAACCTTTTCTGTGGGACGGGCACCGGACGACTAGCTGTCAAGGACAGTGGCCGCTAGACTAGCGGTCACCGAAATGCCGCTGTGAAGTGGCAATGTCAAGAGGTGCTGCCGCCGAAATGCCGCCATGAAGCAGCAGCATCAAGAGGCGTCGCTGCCAAAATCCCGCCGAATTTCGGCGGGATTTCGGCAGTAGCACTTCTTGATGTTGCGGCATTTTGGCGGCTGCTTGTCTGGCGGGTGCACGTGGATACCCCGGTGGGCGCCATGTTGGGGACCCCTGCATTAGAGGACCTTCCCTCTTATGCCATGACTGCCTACTTTGCTAAGACCCTTTGGTGAGGGACCTTATCAAAGGCTTTCTGAAAGACCAGGTATACTATATCCATTATATCACTGTGGTCCACGTATTTGACACCCTTAGAGAATTCTAATAGATTTGGCGAGGCATGATTTCCCTTTACAAAGTCATGTTGACTCTTCCCCAACATATTGTGTTAATCTATGTTTTTGATAATTCTTTACTATAGTTTCAACCAATTCGCCTGGTGATGAAGTTTAGGCTTACTGCCCTGTAGTTGCTAGGATTACCTTCAGAGCCTTTGTTAAAAATTGGCATTATGTTAACTATCCACCAGTTAGTAGTTCTGTAATTTCATATTTGAGTTCCTCAGAACTCTTTTGTAAATACTGTCTGGTCCTGGTGACTTCTTATTGTTTAATTTATCAGTTTATTCCCAAATCATCTTTATTGGTGCCTCAATCTTGGACAGTTCCTCAGATTTGTCACCTAAAAAAATGGTTCAGGTGTGGGAACCTTCCTCACATCCCCTGCAGTGACGACTGATGCAAGGATTTCATTTAGTTTCTCCTCAGCCTTGTTTTTCTTGAGTGCTCCTTTAGTATCTGTTATCCTGTGGTTCCACTGATTGTTTGGGCTTCTTGCTTCTGATGTACTAAAAACATTTTTGCTCTTAGTTTTTGTCTTTTGCTAGTTGGTCTTCATATTCTTTTTTGGCCTGCCTAATTATATTTTTACACTTTGTATTTTCCTCAGTAGGATATGACTTCCAGTTTTTTAAAATGTCGTTTTATCTCTAGCTACCTCTTGTACCTTTCTTTTGTTGGTCCTCTTACTGTTTCGGTATGGTTTTTGGGGTAGGGGTGGGGGTACATATTGTGTGAGCCTCTATCGCGTTTTTCAGAAGTTTCCTTGCAGCTATTTCACTCTCGTCTGTTCCTTTTAATTTCCATTTAAGCTCCCTCCCCTGCCCCCCTCCACCCACCCAAATCTGCACATCCTTTGGAAATACTAAGGGCCATAAAACTTTATTTGATCTTACTATGGAATGGCATAAAACTAATGTTCTTTTCATGGGCAAAAACACACCTTAAGGCTTATAAATTTATCAGTCAGGGACTCAATGCACACTCAACTAGAAGAACAACCACTTCATAAGCAGAATTGATGAGAGCTACTGTTGATGAGATCTGCAAGGCAGACACTTAATTTTCAGCAATTAATATTTTCACCATTCATTGCAGAATTGTCATAGTGACCTAAGCAGAAGTTGTGTTTATGCTGCTCTTAATCTAAAATTAGAAATTCCTTTGTATATAGTTGTATAAAGCTTTTATCTATATTTTATTTTTTGTTTTGTCCCACTCTGACTTTAATATCTGGTTACTCTTTGCTACTTCCCAGAGTATGGAGACGCATGAAAAATTTCCTTACCTGTAATTTTTATTTGTTATGGTTTTCCATCTTCTGATTATATATGACTTCCACTTTGAAGATATCCGTTATTTTCTGATGGAACATAGAACAAATGAATGTTTTTTCATCATGCTCATAAACCATCATATTCTGCAAGTTTAGTCTATTAATTTATCCATGCACGATTACTCTGAGACCCTAGCTACCAATTTCTTCCAAATACTGTCATTCTAATTCAGTATTACTTCTGTAAGTTTTTGTCCTGGGAAGGGTGCATGAGATAGTGTTTCTCTAGCACAGGGCTTCTGGATCCTGGAAGAGGAGGTATGAGTCAACATAATTAGATGAAAAGGAAGTTTTGGGCTGTAAGAAACAGTTTCCCAATAGTGAAAATGTGTTAGATTATGGAATAGTCTCCTTCAGAAAGTGGAATTGGTGGAAACGCCATCAGTTCCAACTTTGAAAAATAGACAACAGAACACTAGAGAATGTATAGTAAGGAAACAGTCCTACACTGGCAAGAAGATGGATATGATATCTAACAGGTCTTTTGCACCTCTAATTTATATGATTCTATGATACTGAGATTTTGCACTTTAAAATTATCTTGTATTGAGATCACTGCATATTTCAAGGATACAAACAGGCTAATAGTATCTCTATTATGTGAATAATTGACATTTGCTACTGAGCTTGAAAATTGTGTTTACATGATTGATTTTTACCCTCAGGACAGAGAAGAATTGGGTAAGAGTGGTTGAATAAATGCATAGCAGACTGTGCACATGCACCTTCTTTTGAGCCAAAGACCTTATTTAGACAGATTAGTATCAAGTATATGAATCAAAACTGTGGAGTTCTCTAAGAAGTAAATGAGATGCATATGACACAACTGGTAAAAGAGCTAAGCAGTTAGAGGCACAAAAACTTCTCTTTAAACACTGATTTCTCCAAAACCACAGGGGATGATTACTAAAATGTCTGTGACCATATTAAAACTTAGGTCCTGAGCTATAAAACGAAAAGCGCTTTTCAGTGATAGTGGTTGTGTTGATGTGTTAAAGTTATCTGATTTTTAATCTGCCAAAATAAACTTATCTGTTAAAATTACTCTTAATCATTGAGATATTTTTCTTTCATACTTTTAGGTGATTTACTGGGTTAATCATTTGAGCTCTTATCAATTTTGTAATTTTACTGAATTCCTAAAAATGTTTACACCTGCAAACACTGAACAAATGTTGTGGCTGTGACACAAACTGACAGAAAAAAGAAAATGCATAGATTAGGGGGATATAGCTCCTACAGCTTCCAAAGTTAGACATATTAGTAAGATTCTAAGTTCCTGGAGGGGTGGGGAGGGCGCACAGGAAAAAATGCAGGTGAAAAGTAATTCTGTAATTTGTTGCATACATTTGCAACAATTTTGCAATGCAGTTAACACTAAAACTAAATAATAGAAGCTTACTATAATTTAATTTATATTTCTACAGAAAGACCTCAAACAGTACTTAGTAAATTAAAATGTTGGTATGATTTATTTCAAAACAAATGTAATCTCTTCAGTATTATGTCCACGTTTAGCATTTATACTGATTCATCAAACAGTTAAATTAATGCTAATTTTTCTAACATCTGTGCAGGATTCTCTATCTGAAGTTGAAGAGAAGTATAAGAAAGCTATGGTTTCTAATGCTCAGCTAGATAATGAGAAAAACAATTTGATTTATCAAGTGGATACACTAAAGGATGTTATTGAGGAAAGGGAAGAGCAGATATCAGAGTTCTATAGGGAAAATGAAGAGAAGTCAAAGGTACTGATATTTTGTGTATTAAACTGTATTATAAAAGTCTGAATTTATTAATGAAAATAGAGCCTGATGGTCAGTAGCTACCTTGAATATTGAGATTATTTTTTAAGCAGGTATGACAGAGAAGCCATATCATGATTGAAAATTAAGACCCGGAATGTTCTGTTGACGTGTGTGTCTGGGGAGGGAATAATTATTTTGTCAGTCACTTAGATTCCTTCTTCCCACAAAGGTTCAGGCCCCAAATTTTTCAATACGAGCTAGAAAATATAATACAAAAAGAGCATTGTGCAGATTCAGTAATTGGTGAGCTTCTCACCAGCTCATTGCACTTACACCTCATTGGTGGGTTGCCCACATTGCCAGCTAGTAGGTTTAGTCGTTTAGCTACTTAGTGTCTGGAAAATTATTCAAACCCTGAACCTGTAAATTCTAACTGTTAAGGAGTCTGTACTGCAAGAGGAAATCATTGCTAATATTGCTATTTACTGATGTTCATAATATGTTTATTTTAATTTATATTGAAAATGTATTTGTCAAACCCTCAACAAGCATGCACTGCTTAACTGATATTTGTTTAATATAGGAATTGGAAAGGCAGAAACACATGTGCAATGTTCTGCAGTATAAGATGGATGAACTTAAAGAGGGCCTTCGTCAGAGAGATGAACTAATAGAGGTTTGTACACATTCAACGTCGTATGACTGTATTTATGTGAGGGAGAAGTAAATAAGGAAGTGTTGTTGTTTATTCCTTCTCATAACACAAGAACTAGGCGTCACCAAATGAAATTAATAGGCAGCATATTTAAAACAAACAAAAGGAAGTATTTCTTCAGACAACGCACAGTCTACCTGTGGAATTCTTTACCAGAGGATGTTCTGAAGGCCAAGACTATAATAGGGTTTAAAAAAGAACTAGATAAATTCCTGGAGGATAGGTCCATCAATGGCTATTAGCCAGGATGGGCAGGGATGGTGTCTCTAGCCTCTGTTTGCCAGAGGATGAGAATGGGCGACAAGGAATGGATCACTTGATGATTACCTATTCCGTCCATTCCCTCTGGGGCACCCAGCATTGACCACTGTCAGAAGACGGGATACCGGGCTAGGTGGACCTTTGGTCTGACCCAGTATGGCCGTTCTTATGTTCTTTTGTTTTAATGTAGATAGACTATATCAAGTTTGGATATGTATGTATTTCCCATATACAAAATAGACACACTTCAGCTTATATTTCTTGAGCAACAATAAGTCCAGTTGTAGTGACAGGAACATAAACTTATCCAATCAGTATTTTATGAGTTCCCATTCTATCTTAGTTTTTTATGAATTTATCTAGAAGTTAGAAATGTTCCTATGAAATTTACACAAATTTATATTGGATATGGTAAAATACTTCAAAAAAAAAAAATCTAATTACTGGGCCTCAGACCAATATTTTCTTTTTGTGAACACAAGTCTAATGCCTCTATTCGGAAAACATGGGTTCATAGACTGGCAGTTTTCCATAGCTTGAACTCCTGCTCTACTATCATACCCACATGCATCTGATGAAGTGGGTATTCACCCATGAAAATTCATGCTCCAATATGTCTGTTAGTCTATAAGGTGCCACAGGACACTCTGCTGCTTTTACAGATCCAGACTAATACGGCTACCCCTCTGATACTTGACCCACATATTGGGCTGTCGTCCCAATCCCAGACACCAGCCTCAAATGAATGTAACTTTCTTTGCTTTCCCAAAAACGTTTGTTTTACAGTTTATTTAAAAAGAGGTGGGGGGCGGGGGGAATTTCAGTGTTTGTGAATGACCTCTAATTAGGTTTGCATTGTGGCTTATGTTTGTTGAGGTGTACATGAATGTATTGTTTTCAGTTGGCATGGTACTGGCTCTCAAAATCAGTGCCAGCTTCTTGTCTGCAAACCCCATATTAAATTGTAGGTCCAAGGAATGTCAGTTTCTAGCCCTTTTAATTAGATACACCAATCAAGGCTATAACATTTGAAAGTTCTTCATTCCTCCTCTTCCCCCCCAAGTTCCTCCACTACCCTACCAGTTCCCTGGGTCTGTCTTCTGAGTTTCACAGGACCTAAAGACTTTTGAGAAGACCTTTGATCAGTAGTGGGAGGATATGGTACTGATGGGGGTGCAGCTTATGGTGCTAAGACTGATGTATGGAGCCAATATGACCTCTGGCTAGGAGAACTGGTAGTTCTTCAAGTGCTTGCTCTTATCCATTCCATTGTAGATGTATGTGCTGGCCACATACACAGGTGCTGGACATTTTTCCCTCAGTGGTATGTGTAGGGGACTGGTCTGGCACCCTCTGGAGTCGTGCACATATACTGTGGTATATGGGGTGCTGTCGGCTTCCCACACCCTCAGTTCCTTCTTTTCACCAGTGACAGCGCTGGAATGTCTCCTTGCTTTGGCAAGCGCTTACTTATCCAATGGTTTTCTCTTAGTGTTGTAAATAGATAAGTAGTTCTTTGTCGTCTTAACTGTTAGTGTTAGTGTGCTAGATAGCTTAGACCAGAGGTGGGCAAACTATGGCCTGCGGGCAGCATCCGGCCTGCGGGACCTTCCTGCCTGGCCCCTGAGCTCCTGACCCAGGAGGTTCACCCCCGCCCCTCCCCCGCTGTCCTCCCTCCCCTGCAGCCTCTGTTCACTGCACCATGGGTGCAATGCTCTGGGCAGTGGGCTGCAAGTACTTGGGGTAGCGCAGCTGCAGAGCCAGGCCTGACCCGGTGCTCCGTGCTGCGCGGTGCATGGCTGGCTCCAGCCGGGGGATGCGGCTGCCTGTCCTGGTGCAGCTGTGTTGCCAGCCACCAGAGCTCTAGGCAGTGTGGTAAGGGGGCAGGGAGTGGGGGGGTTGGATAGAGGGCTGGGGAGTTCAGGAGGTGGTCAGGGGCCGGGGTGGGGACGGTCAGAGGGTGGAGAACAGGGGGGTTCTGGGGGCAGTCAGGGAGAAGGAGTGGTTGGATGGGGCAGGGGTGCCGGGGGCAGGGAGTGGGGGGGTTGGATAGAGGGCTGGGGAGTTCGGGATAGTGCTGGGGTGTAGATAGGGGTCAGGGTGGTCAGAGTGCAGGGAACAGGGAGTTGAATGGGGGCAGGATGCAAGGGGAGTCAATCAGGAATGAGGAGGGGTTGGATGGGGAGAGCAGGGGGTGCAGATAGGACAGGTGTCTCGGGGGCATCAGGGTGCAGGGGGGGGGGGGGGGGGGGGTCCGATAGCGGGCAGGGACCGGGCCAAGCCTGGCTGTTTGGGGAGGCACAGCTTCCCTTAACCGTCTCTCCATACAATTTCTGAAACCTGTTGCGGCCCTCAGGCCAGAATGTTTGCCTACCCTTGTCTTAGACAGCCTTAGACAGTTCCCTCTGGGACTTAGCCCAAGGATGAGGCATAGCCCAGTCCCCGGGTTTTAAGCTGGTGATCATAGTCGGAAGCCTATGCCGATTAGAAACCCTCGTCAATGTTGCTTTAAGTGTTTGGGAGAACTCATATCAATTATAAGTATCGCATTTGTAAGAGCTTCAAGTCTAGGACAAAAAGGGAACAGGACATAAGATTAAGAGCACTTCTCATGGAGTCAGCCCTTGCACCAGGCTCTGCACCACCAAAATCAGACTTCACGCTGAGTACGGCAGAATCAGTGCGAAGTGCACCCCTGGCATCAGCCTCCTGGCGCTGGTCCCCTATACTAGCTAAGCAGCAAAAGAAGCACCTGTGCGGCAAAGGGAAAGTCTGGGAAGGAGTATAGACCCTTGCAAGGCAATAAGTCTCCGGAACCCAGCCAGACACTGACATTACCAGCTAGGCCAACCAGCCCTCCTAGGGACCCACCACCCACCCCAGATACTGGCAGAGGTCCCCTGCACCTGGAAGTCTTGTCCATACTGGAGGCCTTTCAGGCTGCAAAAGACATTGTCTTTACTGGTGCCCCTGATGCCTTGTCAAGACGTGGCCAGCTCCAGGGGGAAGCCAGCACTGGGATCTGTACCATGGTCCCCGTCAGTGCGGCATTGCTGTCTAGCAACACAGCGGTTGATGTCGAAGTAACGATTCCCAGTGATGCACTTCTGACCTGGTCAGACAGACTGAAGTTCCTGGTCCTATTTACAGGACTCTCAGCAACTGTTCCCCTGGGATGGCGCCACTCACCCAATGGCCAATACAGAGCCACAACGCACCACTGGTTCCCAGAATGACACTGGTCTCCAGACAGGAGATATCACTCCCCGGGGCAAAGGACACCATTAGAGTCATGGTGTGGATGATCCCTGGTGCTGAGGCATAGATCGCCAGACATGCAGCACCAATCACCTGGGTTGAGGCAGCACTACTCGCCACCCCGCTCTTGGTCATTGAACTCACAGCACTGATCCCAGAGTTCTAGGTGTCGATTGCCAGATGCCCGTTGCTGATCCACTGAGCTCCACCACTGGGCCCTGAGCAGACAGCCCCAGGACTTGGAGCTTCAGTACCGGGCCCCCTGCCACAAGCGTCATGGAAGCAAGCAGGAAGAGGACTTCAGGGCCACGTCAGCACCGCAGTTGTCCTCAAGACAAGACCATACCTCCTCCTCCTCCTCCTCGGCACTTGGTCCTTTGGGCCAGATGTCCCCCAAGGCCAATGGCCTATCCTGTGGCAACTCTGGAATCCATGAGGGGTTCTCCAGGGACCCTCATGCAACGATCTGTATCAGGGGCGTCAGAGAAAAGGTCAGCTACTGTTTCCCACCTGCTCCCAGATTTGGATGCAGGGCCTGAGCAAAGTGCCCACGAGCTTCCCCTAGCCACAGTGGAGGTCACCTTTCCCCCGCCCTCGCCTCCTCGTCATCCTCACCAGATGAGGCAGTGGTGGGACTACCACAGATAGTGCCACAGGGCACACCAGGAGCTGCTAAAAAGGCAGCGAGCCTGGGGTTAGAGGCAGAGGAGTTGGCACAACCCACTGATGGGCTGTTTGACATTTTGGCTGCAGTGCCCCGTCCAGGGTGGCACTCCCTGGGCATGATAGGGTGATAAAGCTTGTAAAAACATTGTGGCAAACCCTATCCTCCCTCCCATCCATCTCCAAGCAGGCGGAGAGAAATTATTATATCCCTGTGAAGGGGGTTGAATATTTGTACTCCCACCCGTCCCCCCTAGTGGTCTCGGTGGCCAATGAAAGAGATAGATAAGGGCAACCAGGCCCACCTCCCAAAAATAAGGATGGCAAGAGGATTGACTTACTCGGAAGAAAGGTTTACTCATCTGCTAGCCTACAACTCCGAGTGGCAAACCATCAGGCCCTACTTAGAAGGTATGATTTTAATATTTGGCAGTCAATCTCCAAATTTGAAGACTCATTGCCTGAAGTCCAGACTAGAGTTCCTTGCCGTCCTGGGTGAGGGGAAAATGGTGGCAGAGACTTCCCTCCAGGCTGCCTCTGTTGTGGTGTATTTGGCTGCAAGATCCATGGCCATGGCAATGAGGCAGGCATTGTGATTGATGTCCTCTAGGCTGGCAACAAAGGCCCAGCTTTTGCTCCAAGTCCTCTCTTTTGGTGGCTGGGCCTTATTCATAGAACAAACAGACCCAAAATTACATGGGCTTAAGGACTTCAGGGCTGCCCTATGCTCCTTAGGCCTCTACGTGCTGGCCCCTGCTAGAAAGGGGTTCAACACGAACAACCTCATAGATCTAGCAGTCAAGCCAGACCAGAAACCTATCACAAGAAGGGCAAGGCCTATAAGCATGGTCAGAGTCAACAGTTCAGCTCTGCCTCCCAGTCAGGCTCTTTCCGCTACCCCAAGGGTAAGAAGCGGGCATTTTCAGTTTGCGCCCAAGGGCGACATCCCAGTCTACAGACAGATCCTCCCTCTCTTTGTTTTCAAACTGCCTTCCTTCCCCCTCCCTGCTTGAGCTGCAATAACAATGGACCGCTGGGTCCTCAGCATGGTGGCAGTGGGGTACACCCTACAGTTCATTTAAAACCTCTCCCTCCCATTCCCTCTTCCCCATCCCTTTTCATGGACTCTTCTCACGAGCGACTTCTCACCCAAGAGGTACAAGCTTTCCTGTGAGTCGGGACCATAGAGGAAGTACCCACATGTCAGAAAAGGAAAGAGTTTTATTCCTAGTATTTTCTCATTCCAAAGGCCAAAGGTGGTCTCTGACATATTTTGGACCTGCAAGGCATCAACAAGTATCCGAAGAAGTTAAAGTTTCACATGGTCTCCCTGGCCTCCATCATTCCTTCTCTGGATCCGGGAGACTGGTTTGCCATCCTTTATTTGAAGGACACCTACTTTCACATATCAGTATTTCACGGGCACAAATGTTTTCTTCATTTCACACCACCCTCCTTCCAATGCTGCCCTAGGCCCAGCAGAGGCCTGAGAGCTCAGGGAGGAGGCAGGGGCTGCGCCATGGGAGAGCCTAACTGTCCTCGGCGCATGGCAGCCAGAAACCCCTGGGCCTGCTGCCGAGGCTCCCCCTCCACCAAGTGATATGAGCCTCTATAGGGAGGAGGTGGGGCCAGAGCGGAGCCGCGATGGCTGAGGGCTCCTCTCTGCCCCTTTCACTGGCAGGAGCCCTCCTCAGCTGGTGGCCAGCTGGCCAAGAGGAGCAAGTGGGGGGGGTAGGGGTAGTGAGAAGGGAGAAGGCAACCCTGGGCGCACTGGCTGAGAGGAGCAGGGCTGGGTGGAGAGGAACCAGCGCCACAGCCACTTGGCCGCAGCACACAAGTGGAGTACCGGGCCAGCGCACAGCACCCTCTTTGGCGGGCCGCCCTCAGCAGCCACCCTGGTCTCCTACCCCAAAGTCCTGCCCTGTTGGCAGTGCCCCTTATACCACAGCAGATGTGCCCCACTCCAGAAGGTCCCCTACGCATACCGCTGAGGGAAAAACTTCCAGCACCGGTGCATGTGGCAAGCGCACACATCTACAATGGAATGGACATGAGCAACATGTCTCGAAGAACACCAATTACAAAAAAAGTTAACTGTCTTTTCACAGCATGTAGTGGACTAAGCCCTGAGATCAAGGATCTCCTGCGTATTCTAATCCTGGTTCTGACACTTACTCCCTCTGTGTCCTTAGTTGGGTCGCTGAACCTTTCTGGTTGAGCTTTTTTATCTAGAACACTTAACTGCCTCCCAGGGTATGGGTTATTAGCGTTTGTAAAGTGCAACAGCATATACATGCTTATAGTCACCAGATGTATATGGACACTTCACAAAATGGGGGCCAAAGGGCACCCACACTTGCAGGTTTAGACAGTTACTCATTGCAATACTTTTCTAAATGTTGGCATTATGCACATAACCCAACACAACCAGTGGGGTTCCCTTGATCAGCAGAAAGTTGATTTTACACAGACATCACCTCCAGTCACAGATACAAAATGAGTTGATTTGTTGGGATATAAAAGAATTACTCTCTCATCATCCCCAAAATTCTCAGGCTAGCCCAGGGACATGATTATAGGGGCATGATTGTAACAGATTGGGATCGGTTATATTTTGAGGGCATAAGAAAAAATTTAGTAGGCCCACCAAAAATGCTAAGGCCACCTCTGACCACAGTAGTACAGGGGAGTTGCATCTTCTGTGGTGGTTAGGTTCTGAAGTCAGCACGTAAGGTGAAAATCGCATATAGTCAAATGCTCATTGAGCGGAATGGTGGGCAGAATCACCCGCACTACAGGTACAATATTTAAATTATTTTTTTTTGTTTGTTTTGCTGAGCGCATATAGTTAAAATCACATAAGTTAAATGCGCTTATGATGCGACTCCACTGTACGTTACCTAGAATTATTTGACAGGCGTTTCATTGCTGGATGCTTTATCTTGTCTAAATAGACAATTCTTTCTTTCTTTTTTCCTTTCCTTTCTTTCTATTGTTTTCCATTTTATAACATGAGGTGATAAATATAATACTCTGTCAACACACACAAGTGTAAAAGTTAGAAAATGTTCTTTGAGTTACAGAAGTACTTTTTGCAATATTTCTTACAAATTGCTTTAAAAATTGTGGTTTTGTTTTCTTGAGCATTAATGTCTAATATGTTTACTGTTACATATTTTCTGATATAATGGTTTTCAACATGTGGCCACAGAACACTGGGGGTCTGCAGACTGTCTAAGATTTCCAAAGGGGTCCACACCTCCATTTGAAATATTTTAGGGGTCCACAAAGGAAAAAAGGTTGAAAAACACTGCTCTAATACAAATACCTCATGAGCTGAAATTGAAATTTTTACACAAATTCACATATTGCTTTTAACACTACAGTTAACTTTATATGTTTCCTGGGCCAAAAATAACCTCTAAATCTTGCAGTGTGACTGTTCTAAAAAAGATACAGAACACTTATTCATAGTCTGAGATACTATGTCCTAGAGTTTCCATATTTTGAATGCATAAATAATACACCTTTTCAAAGGAACATGCTCTTTCTTCCTGATCATCCTGTTTATATTCTGTTTCCTGCATACCTGACCTCCGACTTGGGATGTATTACATTTTCCCAAACATATTACAACCAGAATATACTTGTTTTGCACTGGTACAGATGTTGTTCTCAACTTTCTATAGCTAGCATCCAATACATTGCAAACATTTTGATATTGGACAATTGTTATGTTTATACCTTTTTCTGTTATGGTGAATGAGGCTGCAAGAGTAAGTCAGAGACTAGGAAATGTAAAAGTCAGTGTTTTAACCTGTTTTCTAGTATCTTGCATCAATGCTGTATTTTAATTAAATTTCATTAATTTTGTGGCATTGAACTTTTTTAATGTATTGCATTTGTCATAATTTATAAGAATTAACATAAAAAGGGGTTACATTAATTTATGCCTGGGCCTGTGGTTCCAGTCTCATCTTTAATAACCGAATAACTCTTCAGTCCATAGAGAAAAGAACTTTTAAAAAAAGTCACGACCATGTGATACTTGACAATCTCTGCTGAAGAGCTATCATGAAGATATTTTTTTCTCTAGAAAGGATATTACTTCCAAATTATGTGAAAACTGCTATCATGGAAATGCACAGATGCAGCTGATACAATATCAAAAAGTTATTTTATATATTGCCTGCTCCATATAACATTAGTGTATAAATAAAGTTAGTTACAATATCCTTGTGTGATTGAAAGAGGAAGGTGTCATATTAGCCTAAGATGCCATCTATGTTTTTAAACTCTCATCCTTACAGACTCTTTGGTTGATTTTTTACTATTTAGTTTCCTTTATCTGTTTTTTGTTTCCTTTACTAGTCTGTCTTTTTCCTCTTTTATTCTTTTCCTCCTCCCATGTACTACAGGAGAATCAACGCATGCAGCAGAAAATAGACTCCATAACCAGAGAGGTGTTTGACCTCCAGGAGACAATTATTTGGAAAGATAAAAAAATTGGGGTATGAAACTAATATGGGGGGGAAAGGGATCATTGATTTAGAAATAGACTGGTATTGTTAGAGGATTCTGGACAGTCCAAAGAAATGAAGGCCATGTATATTTTAGCCATTTAAACACAGTTGCAATCATCTGATATTTGTAACATAGGCTCCCCACTGGAACAAAGAAATGAGCTTTACTTCGTGTTGCTGAATATCACTTACATATACAGTGGGTGAAAGGGATAAATTACAAATTTTATCCTTCTAAGAAATTGGTTAAGAACGTAGGCATGACCATACTAAGATAAAATCATAGGAGCCATCTGGTCAGTTGTCATACATTTATCAGGAGCCAGTGCTTAATACTTCAAGCAGAAAATGAAAAATACATAACCACCTGTTCAGTTTTGAAAATATGGCTTACTACACTCATTCTGAATGTTGAATTTACAGCATTATATATGCATTAAGCAACTTGTTATGCATTTTATATTAAGAAAGAAGAAATCTAAGCGCTCATAACACTTCAAGACTTGTTAGCGATCTATTCGAAAAAGCAGTGTTTTTTTTTAAATAAAATCACTCTTATAAAATCATATTTTTTCAAGAAGTCTAGCTTTATGTCATACCCACATCTCAGGGTTGGTTTTGTGGATGTATGCCTCACAATACATCAGAAGCATGCAGATGTTTAATATGATTACATACTACGTGTCTGTCATTCATTTAAGCAATCCAGGGTTTTCACTTTGAAAGCATTGGAAAGAATAAAATATTAAACAAAATATACTATAGATTAAATGCTATAAAGTGTATTACAAACAACAAAAGAGGAAAGATTGAGTCGCTTGAAGCGCCTAAATAAATGGTGATTGGTGGTGTATAAAATAGAACTGTATTAATTAAACTTATTAAATAGAAGACTTCAGTTTGTCATGCATACAGTGCCTTAACTTTTAAGAATTGTGTTTTACCTATAGCAAGGGCTTGAAAAATCTTCCTGTTCATGGCAGATATGAAAATTGCCTATGTGGATGTAGAGACCAGTGACATTAACGTCTACAGAATCTAAAGCATAACTTTTTTAAAACAGAGTTTTTAGCCTTTGTGTCTCAAAATTAAGTCCAATCCCACCCTACCACTTGTAAAGGAGAATGAACCTTCTTCCTCTCTGTTTGCCTCCCCTGTGATCCTACAGCACTTTATTTTCCATGACTTCATCTTTGTCTCAGCTTTCATTTTTTATTATCTTCCCCGGTGATAAGCTCTAGTGGATTTGTCAAGACTGGTCTGCTTTCACTGTATCCCATCTTAAGACTTCTTTGAGCAGCTGTACGATGCACTATATTTTGTAAGTTATTAGAATTTTATTTTGGTTCTAAGAAGTTGTTTGCAAGGCTGATGCAAACCAGAAATCTGGTTCACAAGCAGAATAGAAACAGCATGTCAGTTTCAAGTCTATTTTTCAAAGTGCTCTCAAATTCACAGGCACGTTCAAATAGGATTGCAACTCAATATGTCAGTTTGAGGGCTGAGGTACAATTTATCAAGTCATTTATTCAGGGTCTCTCCCCCTCCTCCCCCTCATGAATTGCTTTTATTATTCAAAGTGCTCCAAAGTGCACCTGTGTAGACAGACTGCCTTGAAAATAGCTATGCCACATCAGGCTCTGGGATTGACTTTGTGGAGCAAATTTGGAAATATTTGGTCAAGGGAATTCTGAGGCAAAGTTTCCTCCTCCAAAGTGACCTGCTTTTAATTAATAAATTGCTCTACAATACACTTGCAGAGTTCAGTTGTCCTGAGAAATATTTTGATAGTAAGAGGGGCTGTGGAAGTAGTTTTGCAAATTTGATGTTATATGGTTGGTGGGGTAAGTGGAATACAACCAACCCTGCCTCTGTTACTAAAGCTTTTGGTAGTGAATATTCCCAGTTTTTATTGCCAACCCCATGGGGTGATGGGGAGGCAGAGTTATGGTTGTGTTCCTGTGTTGTGTGAGAAATGTAACAGAGCTCATTTTCAACATTTGTGGTTTTTGTTTTTTCTTGCTATGCTCATCTTCTTATACCATGTGTGCAGGCAGACCTTAACTCTGAATTTCCTGTTTTTGTCAATGATTTGGGTTTTGGGAATTAAACTCTCGTGTTCTGTAAAGTCACAAGGAGTCCTGGGAAGTGTGGAGTGCCTACAACCCTAACTCCATGTTTAAAGACTCTTTTGCACTTGAAAAACTAAATTGAGATATGTAACAAGGTATGTTTAAAAATATATATTAAATGGAAATTTGATAATTTTACAGTTTAATAGACTACACAATAAACATTGTATATTCCTTTAAAATGCAAGGATTGTAGCTCTGAGTACATGCAGTGGCACTGTGGCTAGTTAGGCATCAGGTAAACTTTTCAAGCCCTAATTTAAAGCATTTACAGAGTTTAAAAAATAAAGGCTTGATGACTTTGTTTATAATTTTAGTTGTAGAAATCTAGTGTGCCTGAGGAAACAGTAGATAAGTAATAAAATGATTTTTTTAAAAATATCCTATATCCATCAGAGGGTAGCTGCTAGACCACTCCTATATCTTTAGTGAGCATTGGTTAAAATTAATTTTTCCATATATGAAATCCAGTTCAACTGCATGTTTCATTTATTCCAGTTGAAATAAAGAAATAAACAGAATAGTGCATTATAAAATATTGTTCTTTCCCCAGAAACTATAAATGATTAAAATACAACATACAGTAGAACAGCAGAGTTACAAACACCAGAGCTAAACTGACCAGTCAACCACACACCTCATTTGGAACCAGACACACACATGAGGCAGCAGCAAAGACCCCTCCCAAAAAATAAAATAAATGCAGAACTGTGTTAAACATAAACTATTATCCAGAAGAAAAATGCTGCTTTCCCTTTATTTTTTAGTAAAGTTTCAAAGCTGTATTAAGTCAGTGTTCATTTGTAAACTTTTGAAAGAACAACCATAATGTTTTGTTCAGAGTTACGAACAACCTCTATTCCTGAGATGCTCGTAACTTTGAAGTTCTATTGTAGTAAATCTGAGAAGTGGAGAACATACAATGTGAAGCTGTTTACCTTCATTTCTTCCTTTATATCAGTCTATTCCTAAAGATTGATGCATGACAAAACCTTTTGTTAGATGAGTTTTCTTGGCAAATGTGTATTTACATTTGTGCAGTTGTCTCGTATCTGGGATTATTTATAATGCAGTTGTTGCATATTCAGGATTATTTATAGTGCATGTAGTAATTAACTTAAATAGAATGTTGTAGTGCTGCCTAATTGGCTGAGAATGTCTGGCTTAACTCTGAATAACGTAGCTCTATGAGATTGTTGTGTTTTCTGTTGTGACCCCTGTTGTGTTAATGTAGTGTTTGTGTTTCTAAAAATGTTTGTTAGTAACCAAACAGCTAAAATATTTATTCAAGTAACAGAGAAGCAGATAAGTAAAAATGGATAAAAGGAACTAAAATATACAGACCTTGATTGTAAGATTTCTACTCCATGCACCTGTAGAAGTCAGAGTAGTTAGTGTAATGGATATGGTATTCTATGGTTTCTACTAATTAAATCCCCAAGCATTTTGGCCTGTGAGAAAGATATGGAGTCTTGAGTGTTCAGTAGTAGTATGGTGGCCTGTTTAGTGGTAGTATACAATTTTTAGTAAATAAATGTATATCTGGACTGAAATAGATGTTTCTCCTAAAGCCAGAGGCAGGTATTTATTAAACTTAAGGTATTTTGACAAACACTTTGGTTATCACTAAGCTGGTCCCACGATGAGGGTTTTCTAGGATAGTTCAGCTAGACACAAATACTATGCAGAAAAGTCCATGCAGAGATTGCCTTAAAATGGACACATTTGGAAGGACTGTATTCATTTTGGTAAACAGTGTAATGAATCAAATGGTTGGATTGTACAGAGTTTGCCAAGCCTACTGTAGGTAGGTTGTTTTATGACAAGCATGCAGCACTGAGGCAAACATATGACTGTAAAAAGTAGCTATTGAAGTTGTACATATTATTTTATATCCCACTTCTCCTTTCTTTACTTTTATTCAAATTGCCTTATTTGTATAAAATCTCTCTACTGCCTATCATATTGCGCTCTCTCTTTGTGCCATTCTTTTTCTTGATATTTGCCTGTACCCAGGCCCTAGAAAGACAGAAAGAGTACTTTGATTCCATTAAGCATGAGCGAGATGAGCTCAGAGATGAGTTGGCTGACCTGAAGGAAACAATGAAGACAGAACAGGTATGTCAGTAGCAGTAGTATACAATAATACAAATACAGAAATGGGGGATCAACTATAGTCAACACAAAACAGAAAGCAGTATGTTACTACTCCAGTACATCCAAATATAGGTTTGACTCTGGTAATGACATAAGTAATACTGCTTGGTCCAAATATGGACCCAAACCCCCAATCCTCACATAATTTAAATGGAACATTTCCATTTGGTGTAACTGTTTCAGTCAAGTTGAAAACCCTTCAGAAAATGTAATTGGATAGAAAAAGGTTTCTTTTGTATGAGTGAAATTCCTTTTATTTTTTCAGAAACACGGGTTAGTTATAATCCCAGATGGTACTCCAAATGGTGACGTAAACCATGAACCAGTGGTTGGTACAATAGCAGTTGTATCGCAGGAAGCTGCTCAAGTCTTGGAATCTGCAGGAGAAGGACCACTAGGTAAAAATATATTAAATATATGACTTTTAAAGATTTTACTGGATTTTTGTTTCCCCCAGTATTCACATCCAAAATTGTGACTTTAGAACTATACACAGATATTTCCATTACTTATAAATTATGTGCTAGTGCCAAGCTGAATGCCCCTATCTTTGTCTAACCTAACAGCATATTTGTTGACTATATATAAAAAAAAAATAAAAAAAAAAAATTGTAGATGCAATGAGGACATCTGCAGTTGGTTAATTCTCATGGTCCAGTCTCCATTTTATTGTTTTTGAGGTAACTTTAGAGTGAACTAAGAAAACTAGGAAATAATTGGATAAAAATGCAGGATTAGTAAAGTGCTCTAACACATTTTCTTTGTTATGAAATAAATGTTTCTTTAAAACCATGAACTATTTAAAGAGCCCATTTGTGAAAGAAGTCATACGTACAAGAAATAGGAGTGTATATTGTGTCCTGTCATTTCCTTTGAAATGTTTTTATGCTGTCTTCATGCAAATTGATTGTATCTCTTAACTGCTTAGAACAGAAGGGTTTGCTCTAGTTCCAGTTAGCACAGTCAAACTACTACTGTATGTGGACAAAGTTAGGGTTCTGTTCCCAGGCTCCTGGTTAATTTTGTTTTCCTAGCTAAACTGCACAAATTGTTTTTTCATTACTTAGTACACAAGGAAACATCCTTATATGTTGGTACATGTAGTGTATACATTTTAAATGGAAGACTACATGTTTTTTGTTTTAAACCATTTATTTAATAAATAGTCCTGATATTACCCAGTCATGTTGAAATGGACAGAAAGAATTGTTAATACTCTTATTTGGTACTTCTGACACACTGTTGGTTGTTTACATTATTTTTAAAATAATTCTCTAAGAAACTGAGAACTTGCTAGACCTATTCTTATTTTAGTACTGACCGAGTGGGAGGGTATGTTCTAGTGGTTAATGATCTTCTGGATAAGTTAATTTATTTTAGCTTCAGTTTAGGCCATTAACCAAGCGACTGTTTGTATTCTAGTAACACAATATGATAGGTGCTCTGCAAACCTAGGGAGGCACAGTCCCTTCTTTGAAGAGCTTGCAATCTGAAAGATAAGATAGAAATAAAGGGCTGGGGAAAGGAGTGCACATACTGGTAAAATGGTTATAGCAGTAACTAGCCATGTCTTGAGTATTTTTACTAAAGTGAGTATTTTTAGGAAGTGGGAGATGGTTTTGTTTTATTAAATGTATAAATTATCCCCAGTTGTCCCTCAGCCATTCATTAACTACCAGGAATTGCCTGTCTCACATGTCTTTATTGCTGCTAAACTTTTTATATATTAAAAAGTAAAGAAAATAATTACCTTTTTATATGTTACAAGGATATATTTGAACTGCATGTTGCTGTGAATATAGTGATGTTTGATGTATAGATGTTTGCTACCCTTTAGGGAGTACAATAAACCATAAGAACTCAAATGATCATTTTCAGTGTGTCATTAAATTCACAGCATTTGCTCAGTTTAAAAAATATTTTTATTTTTAAGCTTAATGAAAATAAAAAAAACATTACATTTTTGGTTTTAAATCCATCTGTTTTTTAATTGAGATCTTTGGTTCTTTTAGATGTTCGGCTACGAAAACTGGCTGAGGAAAAAGAGGAATTATTGTCACAGGTAGAGATGTGGGTTTTTTTCATAAATATTCTGTAAAGGGATAGGTTAGGTTTAAAAAAGTGTTGCTGAAAAAATGTTAGTACATTAATAATAAATAAAAAGCTGCTACACCTGTATGTAAAACAAACTAAATCAAAATATTAGCTTTAATAAAACTTCCATCTTTGTTGATGGTCAGCCAAAAACTACTAAGCTCCTCCCTTTGGTGCCCTGAACAGCATGAACTTGGTCTTATGCAATAGCTAGAGTGGTGGATTCTTCAAGCTGGCTCCCTTATGGTTGTTCTGAGTGGTCCTAATTGGAAGTATATATGGATCTTTGTGAAGGTGCTTCCTACCTCTCCTTTTTTATACTAACATTGTGCTGTATGATTGACTCATTTGCCTCTTACCATTACAGATAATCATTGATCAGTGATGGTTATATGAAATCAAGTAGCTATTTATTCATTCTTTCTCTTATTTCTTTTTATAAAAGCAAGAAGAAGTTACTAATATATATTAACTAATATATATTAAAATCTTACAAGGTTTGGGAGTCATTTTTGAACGGTACCAGTATGGCTGACTCGAGAGAAAGCAGAAGCCAGGGTTGTTATGTGTGTGAGAGATCTGTCCAGGACAAGAGTACTCAAACTTTTCCATACCACAGAGTTTCTCTTGGATAATCTGTCCTCCCGTGTTGTGATTCTTTCAGTTTATCATCACAATATTCCTGTGATAACTACAGTTAGTTAAAAGGAAAAATATTATGAATATTAGCTTTTAATGCAGTTTAGCAACTAGAAAAGAGGAGGTAGTTGGTGACTAGCAAGTGACCAGTGAACCACCAGCAGGTGTTCTTCAGACTAATAAGCCACAGACCACAGTTTGTGAATTTGTGGTCTAGGGGAAGGCACGGAATATAGCTGCACAGGACACAGAACTAGCCATTCTTATCAGCCTTTGTTTTCATTGAGAGTGTACCAGATACCTTATTTTTAATATTCAGATGAATATCAAATAACTTGATGTTTTGGGCTCAAGCCAAAACAGGAGCCAAATACTGGCTAGACCATAAAAATACAATCACTTTTTAGAGCATGGTAGTTGTAAAAATCATTCTGTTTTGAGATGGCTCATGTAAACTCTTGTTTGTGAGATTCAGACTCCCTACACCATTCCACTCAGCTGTGGTGGAGTTTTCCAATAGTGTAGAGCAAAGATAAGATCTCCTACCTTCTTTATCAGCCCCCCACTATAGGGGACATGGCTGGGCATTTCTTACATACTGATGAGCCCTGACTTCCGGAAATACCTGTAGGAACTGCTGGCATGTAACACAAAGTTAAGCTGCTTTTGAGACTACTCTACCTCTGCACAGGTGACCAGTTGGGCAGCCATCACTTCTGAGAATGAGGGAAGAGGTACATCATAATGCTGGCTTTGCCCTGGTTGCCTTTGAATATCCTGGGATCTGAGCATAGTTTTTATAAACTTTTAGAAATGTAAAGTGTGCATGAAAAATTCCATACACAGAGCTCAATTGGCATCTTATGCTGAGAATCATAATGAAGGGGAAAATGTTTTGTGGTCACAATATAACTTCTAGTAGATTACTCTGCACAATATGACATTTTAATTTCAGATTAGGAAACTGAAGCTGCAACTGGAAGAGGAACGACAGAAAAACTCTAAAAATGATGGCACAAATCCAGATATGACAGGATTAGAGAATGGTTCTGATTTGCAGTTAATTGAAATGCAGAGTAAGTATACATTTATTTATATTTTTATATATATGCACACACACACGATTTTAAAATTATTTTTGTTGGCAAACTCTTCTCAGTACATTCCTCAATATACAATAGTTAATAAAAGGTCTGTGATTGTTTTTGGAGCTTAATAAAATTTTTGACAAGTTAATTTTTCTTAGTTGACAACTTCACCTAACTTTGATATAAATATTTGCCAAATTTCATTATTAGATAGAATTTCACCTGAATTATTTTGCTAGTATTTTCCCCTGGTTTTTATCGTGTTGAAGCTTGATCTACTAACTCAGTCTGAAAGACACTGTCACTATCTGCAGCAAACAAAACTTATTAAAATCCTGCCCAACATTCATTTTCATTTCATACAAACTGACCAGGCTAGCTTAAGTCTGAGCAAGCAAACTGTTTCTCCCTTGCTGTCAGCACCCATAAGGGGCTGCTAATCATTGACAGGACAGTCATTTGAGAGAGGTGCCAAAGCTATCTTAAGCAGAGCTGTGGTTGTGTCAGTTGGCAATTTGAGCTGTACCACCAAAAATGATGTACAAACCTGTAGGAAATTCTTTCTTTTCTTTCTCAGATTTGTCTTGTCAAGCAAATTCAAGCTTTATTCTGCTTTTTGGTCAAATGCTTTTTCAGATCTCTGTGCTCAACCTCCAGAATTTATATTTACATTAGGATTCTTATCCTTAAACCAGTCTTAATATAGTGATTCTGCTTTTCAAGGAGATAATCTGTTGGTGGTGAGATGGTTTGTTGATGTTACCAATTATTTTGATTGTCCATTGTCTGTCTGAAATGCACATTTTAAAGTGTCTATATCTTGGGGTTATGAAGTGATTAATGCAGGCTTGGTGTCTTCAGTCTCTTATAATGGGTCTGCTGTCATATGTGAAAGATAGGATCATTATTCTAGCTTCTTTACTCTCCAAGAGAAGAGAATCTAAAAAGAATATTTCCACGACAAAAGAGTCCTGGATATAGTAGTGTTCTTTGAACAGTGGTCCCTCTGTTTCACATCTGGGCTATGCATGTGTACGATGCGCCTAAGTCTGGAATTTTTTAGTAAGCAGTGTCCATCCGTAGCATTTGTTCTGCTCTGAACCAAAAGTATAAGGAATGGTGCAACACACCTCCCATTCCTTCTTGTTGCCATGAAGTCTGAGGGAGTTTTCTGTCCTCTCAGCTCCTTTTGCTACTGTGTCCTTTCTGTAAATATACTATAATTCGTTTGTTTTTAGTATTCTTCTTCTTTTTAAACTCTAGTATAGTAGAGTTAGTTGTGCCCCCTTTTTCCGCATTCTGCAGAATTTCCCCCTCTGCCCCGCCCAGGAAGGCTGAGATTGTCCCAAGTTCAAAACTTGTGTTTCCTGCCCTAGCTCTTTTTCTGTGAGCAATCAATATCAGTGCGCCTCTGGGTGAGTATCATATCTCAGCCATGTATAGTATTTGCTGCTCCTTCTCCCCAGAACTCAGAGGGTCAGGAAAAGAAAAGGTGATGAGACCCCAGTCAGATCCAGGCTGGGAAGATCCCCCTGTACAGCAGCCTCATCGGACAGGAAGTATCCCTCTGAGCACAAACTTGGGAGTTGAAGCCAAGAATTCTAAGCTGAAGAAAAGGCTTCCGATGAGAGTAAGATGCATGGTCATAAGTATAGGGATAAACTGTCTTCATCCAAAACTGCCCCGAAGAGAGAGCATCACTCCCC
The DNA here is from genome assembly GCF_003597395.2 of Chelonoidis abingdonii. Lineage (NCBI taxonomy): Eukaryota > Metazoa > Chordata > Testudines > Testudinidae > Chelonoidis > Chelonoidis abingdonii. Next base: position 91,214,829 of record NC_133770.1, on the reverse strand, counting down.
GACCCCACCAAAGACAGGAGAGCCTATGCGCACAGACACTAAAAATTTAGGCCTGAGTAAATCTTCTTAGCAAGAGAAAGTGACACATAAGGGTACCTGTTCTGGTACCGGTTCCGATGTCCAATGCACAGGACAAACATTCTCCAGAACAGATGCACTGCCTAGACTAACACAGGCCCAGAAGGATCCGACTTCTACTGTGACCAGGGAAGCTACAGATCCAATGGTAGCACCAATGTACTCACCATCCACCTCCAGGTGGTCTGAGACCTATGTCTCCCTATCCTCATATTCATTTGCTTTCTCTTTCTGTCTGACACACACACACACCATCTCTATTCAGAGATGTTACTTCAAAAGAGGGAGGCTATTCCTCGTCTCCTATCTGCAAGTCTCTGTACAAAATCATTGGTACTGTTATGTACTGCTGGTGATCTGGTGTTTTCTTACAATGAGTCAAAAGCTCCTCAGGAGACTCTGTGGTACCAAGCAAAGATGGCCCTGCACAGAAACCCTAGAACATCAGGGTTATGTCTTCTGGCCAGGCATGATTTGCCAAGGGACAGGTGGTAGCCTGTGCCATGGGTAGAGATACGTAGGGCAGCTACCTGAAGCTCCTTGCACACCTTCAGAAGACGTTACACTTTGGCCCAATCTTCTGTTATAGATACAGCTATGGAGACAGCAGTATTAGCTATCACATCTGCATCCTTGCAAACACCTCTTGTTTGAACATTGCTTGTTAATCTCTCACCTGTGGAATATAGGTAGGGACTATCACTTGAAGAAGAAACGGAGGTTATTTACCTGTAACTGGATGTTCTTTGAGCTGTGTGGTCCCTATCTGTTTTCCATTATCTGCTCTCTGTCATGGATTATCTGGATTTGGAGCATGAGGAGAGCTACAGCACGTGTGGACCAGTGGGGCACTGCTTACTAAAAAAAATTCCAGACTCAAGTGCATGGTGCGCATATGTAGCCACATGTGGAATATGGACCACACATCTCAAAGAACCTCCAGTTACAGGTAAGTAACCTCTATTTCTCAATGGAGTCATATTTTAAATTCATTTGAATTAAAATAGGAATTGCTTATTAGTGACACTTCATGAATTTCTTAAATGTCTGATTTTATTTAGGAGATGCCAACAGACAAATAAGTGAATACAAATTTAAGCTTTCAAAAGCTGAACAAGATATAACTACCATGGAACAAAACGTAAGTGTATCTGTGTTTAGATTTTTTTATATAGTAAATTTAAGTAAGTCACTGAGATTTTTATGCATAGTATACTCTAGTTATAAGATCATTTTTCTCAGATGTAGATTCCAAAACTGATTCTTCATATCTGTTGTGTGATTCACCATAATGGCTTTACCAGCAGCACTAAATTCATACTTGTGTTACCATTTTCTTACAAATCAATACTTCTTCATAACCTTACCACATTTTTTACTGTGTAAACTGGATTGCTTTCTTAAATTACTATCTATGCAAAAGGTACCCTTGACTTAGGGAGATAAAGAAAATTAGATAGTCTTATGTAGTAAACAAGGCAGTAATTTACTTGAGAAACTCTTCTGGGTTTCCATAGTTTATAAATAGCAAAATAAGTGAATGCTCTGAGAGCAAATTAGGCCTTGGCTACACTTGAGAGTTACAGTGCAATAAAGCCACCCAGAGCGCTGTACCTCACTCCCCGCCCACACTGGCAAGGCATGTACAGCACTGTTTCTCCATGGCTACAGCGCTGCCGGTACTCCACCTCCCCAAGAGGAATAACAGCTGTTGTGTAGTGGCTGAGACGCTGCTGCTCCAGTGTAAACGGGGAGTAATGTTATTACGCAGTGACTGACCTCCAGAAACTCTCCATAATCCTTCTAAGTGAAGCTTCCTCTCTTGATTTTGTTGTGAACTCCAGATGGGGAAGTGCCCTTTCAAAGGTCCATTTTGGGGGCTGCTCAGACACAGCTACTGTTTGCTTTGAATGAGTGAGAGGCAGGCAGGGGGCTCTGTTTGGAGTGCCAACAGCTAATGTTTGCTTGAAGAGAGACGGGGTGTGTGGGGGGGTCCGTTTTGGCGAGTGGCTTCTTATCAGGTCTGTGAGAAAAAAACAAATAGCTGCTGTTTGCTTTCAGTGAGTGAGAGAGGGGTGGGAGAGGGATTGGAACTTACAAGGCAGCGTCCTGACACACACTCTTTCCCATGCTCCCTGTCACACTCCACCCCATCCCCACTGCCCTTTTGAAAAGCATGTTGCAGCCACTTGAATGCTGGGATAGCTGCCCATAATGCACAGCTCCCCATAATGCACAGCTCCCAATGCCGCTGCAAATGTGGCCACGACAGTGCACTGTTAGCTGGCAGTGTGGACAGATTGCAGCGCTTTCCCTACTCAGCTGTACAAAGACAGGTTTAACTCACAGCGTTGTACCGCTGCTAGTGTAGCCATACTCTTAAGAGTATGTTTCAGTAAAAGGGGATTACTTCAGCACTTGGCAAATAATTGAGTTACACTGTGCAATTCTGTAAATGCTTTTTACCACTATGCTACATATTTGATTTCATTACTCTGTGAACTGTTGTAGAACATCAACAGGTCATAACTCTTGCATTTGAACTAGAGGGTAGTGAGTGAGCTTTAAAGCTAGGGTTCCTATTCACATTTTGTTTGGCACTCCATCCCCCTTTGTTACAGAGCTGGGCTTGGACTCATGACCTCTCACATCATACCCTGACCCACTGCTGTGTCTCACCTCTCTTGTTTCCACTGCCTCTATTTCCCAGTTTACTCTCCCTTACTTCTATCTTCCTCTCCCAGTTTTCCCACTCTCCCTGCCGCCAGTGCTCTTCCATTCTCCTCAATCCACTCCCTGCTATCTCCCCCTGAAGAGTGACACAGTGGGGCCTTCTCTGGTGTTTCTGCCTTCCATGAGTCTCCCTTCTTTCTGTTTCCCTGTTCTTTAAACCCCAATGTTTCCCTTTCTCTGCAATCTCAGCTGCTTCTGCACATTAACACTCACTATCTTCTCTCCTGCTAAGGGTGCGACAGATAATGCAGGGAACAGTGCTGCGGAGTGCCACATAGGGGAGAGGAGAAGGACAGACAGGTGGGTAGCCCATCCTATTAAAAAACAGTCACAGTCTTTTTTTTTTTTTTTTTTCCCTGTTTGTTTGTTTTTGGTGGTTTACTTGGTTTGCAGATTGGAAGACTTGAAGGACAGGTGACAAGATATAAATCTGCAGCAGAGAATGCAGAAAAAGTGGAAGACGAACTCAAAGCAGAAAAGAGGAAACTTCAGCGAGAGGTAATCACTCCATTTTCCTTTCAAAGTAAACATGATGGCATTTTCATTAGTAAAACCAAATGCCTATGAACATTTAATCTTTGTAACTGTTATGGGACTAATTCTGTGAGCAGTCTGTTGGCTTTCAACATGGGGTAAAAACTACAAATGATCATATGTAGAGAACTTTTTCTTCAGTATGATGTCTCATGCACCTGAGGTTGGCCCAATGTATTTCACGAACATTTCTTTTCTGACTGCAGCTGACAGAGGAGTTCTGCAGAATCTGCAAGCATTTCACTAGCAGTTATCTTGGCTTACAGCAATGCTCTCCTGTTCTGCAGCAGCAGCCTCTCCTCTGAACCCTTTTCTCTAAGTTCTTGGACGTGCTCCTTATAATATTTTATCATCCTCCTCATTGCGTTGGTTCCTTGAATGAGTTATGTCCATATCCATTGTTGCCACCTTTTTATCTTTGCTGTCAAATTAGAGCCAACCTGAGAGCACTGGTAAATAGTTTCTTATCTGTGCATTGACAGCCTGCTTTTTTATTATTTTCCCCTGCAGTTGAAGCAACAAGATACTTGACCTCCTGAGCTTCTGAAGCCCTTGTCTTCATTGAGGCCTTGACTTATTCCACCTTTGTTTGTGCTTTGTTCCCAGTCTGGAGCATGTTACATTGTGAACGTCATTGCGCTCTCTCTGACTCACTAAGTACTGTCTTCTTCCAGTTTCAGACCGTGACTCTTTGAGAGACAATTCCAAACTGTATAATGTTTTGTTTTTTAGTTACTACTTTTAAGGTATGGTAGAAAGGCGGCCACCTAATAACTTCAAAAAGCTTCTGGACTGTAATTGAGCCCTGTTACTCAGCAGCAGGCACTATTACTGCATTGTCTGGCAATGACCAGGGTGAGAGATGTCACCCTGGAATATTAGGTCTCAGAGTATGTCTGCACTGTACCTGGGAGCGTGGACCCTGCAAGTTGGGCAGGCTTGGACTTGGGTGGTTAGCCCAAGGTGCCACATCCACACTACTACGTTTAGCACACTTGTGTGAAGCTAGCAAGAGTCTGTCTACCTGTGCTGGGATTCTTGCTCCTAGCTACAGTGTAAACACTTCTTGGGATCTAGTGATCAGAGGACTTTCAGGAAGTTTCTCTGGAACATCAGACTGTTCCTGGGAGATCTGACTGAAGTGTTAAAGGCTCGATTTCAGAGCAAAGACCAGAGTGTGTCTCTAAGCTAAACTTCAACCTTTGCCTGAATGCTTCACGCTTTATATGTTCTGCCAAAGCTGCTCCTCATGGGAGGCATTATGTCTGCCGAAGCACCTGATAGAAATCAACCAGTTCAGTTTACCTCTCTGAGTTGTCTACGTGGGTAACTGAGCCAAATGGGTTCTAAGATGTAGCAGCAGTAGAGGAGGATACTCTTTAGTTTACTTTAAGGGTCTCAGCTATTTCCAGCTCTGTCTCAAACTTCCTATGTAACTTGGGGAAAGTCATTTAAACACTCAGTGCATTTATTCCCTATCTGTAATTGGAGATAATTGAGAGATTAAATCCATTAGTGTTTGTAAAGTGCTTAAATAGGAGAGAGTCCATCTATTTACCTCTTAACATGAAGATGTTCTTTGAGTAGATACAGCCATGTATTCCACTCAGATGTATGTGTGCCCAGCACACTGGCACCAGATAATTTTGCTTAGTAGTACCTGTAGAGGGGTGACGATTGTGGCTATTGCCTCTCCTTTGACTGTATGAGATGGCACCACCCCACCTCCCCCAGTTCCCTCTTAGCACCTGTGGCTGGAGTTAGAGCTCTGTGTGGTTTTTATTTCTAATTCCTCTATTTAGTGACTCTGTTCTCTGATTGTATATAGTTAACTAACTTACCTACAGGTACTAATTTAAGTTTTCCCTGGTGATGTCCTCACTAGTATTTAAACTTTGTCCATCATATGTCGGTAAACTCGGAGGTTGTACCGTATGACTGGAGAATTGCTAACATAGTTCCTATTTTTAAGAATAGGAAAAAAAGTGATCGGGTAACTATAGGCCTGGTTAGCTTGACGTCTTTCGTATGTTAAAGTCTTGGAACTTTTAAGGAGAAAGTAGTAAGGACTTGAGTCAATGGTAATTGGACGAATTGCACATGGATTACTAGTATGAATCGGTCTGCCAACCAACCCCTTGATCTTTCCTGCTTTGAGAAGGTGGACACATTACTTAGACAAGGAAATGGGGTGACTATTCTACCTCATTCAGTAAGGATTTGACACGGGTCCACCATGGGGAACTTGTTTTTTGGTTTTTTTTAAAAAAATTTTTGGGGGGGGGAGGGAAGAAAAATAAAAGATTAGGTGAATATGAAGTTGTTAAGTGGATAAGAAACTGTTAAAGGGAGGAACTTCCGCCGGTTCGTACTGAGGTTTTGAACGTAGGCTGGAGAGTTATAGTTGGAAGTCCCTAGATCGTTTTGGGACCCATCATATTTACCTTTTATTATTGACCTTGGCACAAACGAGCAGGAATGGTTCTGCTAATTACAGTTTTGGCACGGATTGACAAGTTTGGGGGGGGTATTGCTCAAAGCGAAGGACCGGGGGTGATACATATTACAGGAACGCAATTTTAACCACCTGTAAATACTGATAAATATAAGGATGAACATAAATAGGCAAAAGTGACAAAGATCCGATGCCATTAGGATTTAATATAAGAATTTTAGAATACTTTGGGGACGCGAGCAGTGGAGCAACAGAGCACGAGAAGGGACCTTGGGTTGTATGTTAGAAGCAGGGTATGAGCCGCCAAATCACATGGCGCGTTAAAAAAGCACAATGCGTTTTAGGGCATACAGGCGAAGGTATTTTTTTCCCGCAGAGATAGGAGTGAGTAGTACCGTATGTAAAGCGCTGGTGGACCCCACCTGGAAATTTCTGTGTGCCAGTTTTTTTGTTCTCATGTTTACAGGATGAATAAACTGAACAGGGATTCAGAGATGGGCTATCTAGATGATCGGAGGAAATGAAAACCTCCTTATGAAAGGAGACTAAAGACTGGCTTGTTTAGAGCCTACCAAAAGAAGCCCGGGGGATAGCTTGCCATTAAACTATATCAAGATTAAGACGTGAGAGGAGAGGAATTATGACTTGCTTAGTACTAATGTAGAAGCACAGGACCAATGTACAAACTGGATTATAAGTTATAGACTATGAATTAGACAAGATTCTACCATTAGGGAGCTGAGTTCTGGAACAAGCCTTCCGAGAACTTGGAGCAAAAGAACTTTATCGCTTTACAGACTAAGCTGTGATAAGTTGAATTTGGAGGATGAATAATGGATTTAATTGGGCAATTGATCTTGGTATTAGCACTCAATGGTCTGTGGGTTGTTGATGGATTGTGAGATCTGAGTTTACGCAAGACAGAATATATTTCCCTGGGGCTGGTGAATCTTGCGACCCACATTGACTTCAGGGGTTAAGCTGATAGCCATATTTGGTCAGAAGGAAATTTTCACTCCAGTACGGATTGGCAGGGCCCTTAGGTTTTCGCTCTTCCTCTGCGCCTGGGGGCATGGGTAACACTGCTTCGTGATTTCCTAACCTCATGAGGTCTTCAACTACCACAATTGAGAACTTCAAATAACTCAGTCATGGGTTACGGGTTGTTATAAAAGTGGATGGGTAGGGTTCTGTGGCCTGCTTTGTGCAGGAGGTCAGACTAGATGATCATATTGGTCCCTTCTGACCTACGAGTCTATATGTGGAGGCGATCCCCAACAACGATCCCCACACACAGTGCTTGCTGTGTCTAGGCAAAGCCCATGTCAAAGAGCAGTGCTTGCTTTACAGATTACTCATGAAATGGACTGAAGTGGCAAGGGGTCTTCAACTGAATCAGCATCTGCTCAAACACACCATGCAGCCTACTTTGGCACCAAGGCCCTCCTCAGATTGGAGATCGTCCCCAGGTGTGAGAAGTGCTGCTGATTAGCATCCTGAGCTGGTGCCTCTCCAAAGAGGCTGAGGAGCCATTCCCTGTTGAGTGTGTGGAGGAAAAGGCCACTGGGAGCTGCAGGGGGCTGTGCCTGCGGATGATCAACGTCCGCAAAATGTCTCACAGCCTGCAATTGTATTACTCTGATGGGCCACAGGTTGCCCATCACTAGTCTACACCACTCCAGGCACTGGAAGTGACAGAGACATGCACTTTGCTGGAAGTACCATTTTCACCACTGGCACCACCCCTCTTGTCATTCTGGGCTACGGACAAGTCAGTCCAGCTGTTTGCACCCTCAGGGATGGCCCCACAGCCATACCCTGAAGCCCAGGATCCCTTGGTGTCCAAGTTGAGATCTTTCTCTTCCTGTTCCTTGGATGAGGGCCCTTCATGGAGTGCTGTTGGTACCAGGACTGGTGTTCATCTCGTGGTCAGGACGGAGACCCCTGGCCTGGCCACCAGAGCCCTATCTATACCAGTGGCCTCCATGGGACTCTCCTCAGTCATGGAAGTCCTGCTCCTCAGCCTGCCTGAAGCTGAGATCACCAGCCCATCTGTAGTGGTGACTATCGATCGGCCACAGATCCAGGCACTGGTGAGGCTTTACCTCGGAGCCTCCCGAATTGTCTCGTCCAGGCTGGTCAGCCCTGGACCAAGATCTGGCTTAGGCACACTCAACTGCCTTATCCTCATCCCTGAACAATTCTGTGGGGCCATGCTCTTCCTTCCCTTCAGTACTGGAGAATTTCAAGGCATATTGGGACCTGTTGTGGTGGCTGCCTCCCTGGGTATTCAAGCAGAGTTCCTGTAGGTGAACATCCACAAGTTAGTGGATATCCTGCAGCTGTCTGCCCCTGGGAGAGTCATTCCCCCTGTTAACATTGTGCTCTATGAGCCTACTAACATCCTCTGGAGCACACTAGCTATAGTACCACCTGCTGCTAAGCACATGGAAAAGTGCTGCTTTGTTCTTGTGCAGGGATTTGCAGGTTTGTTTGTTTTTTTATTTCCATCCAGCCCCAAGCTCCTTGGTGGTAACAGTTGTGAATGAGAGCCCAATGGGGCAGGTGTAAGTCCACTCCCAAAGAGAAGGACTCTAAGAGCATGGACCTGATGGGAAGGAAGATTTCCACCTCCTCTTTCTTGCGGATGCGAATTGCTAATCAGCAAGCATTGCTGTCTGAGTACAACTTTGTCAACTGGATGGCTGTGTCCAAATCTGCAGACCAGCTGACCAAGGCCTTGAGGGAGAAATCTTGGGCATTTGTCACTGAAGGCTACTTGGTGGCTAAAATGGCTTTGCAGTCTGTGCTGGATATGACTAATTCTTCAGCCAGAGTGATGGTTTCTGCCGTGACCATGAGGAAGTCGTCTTGGCTGCAGAATTCTTGCATTACTCCCGATGTCTAGCAGGCCACTGAAGATTTGCCCATCACTGGTCAGGAGCTATTCTTGGATAAAACCAACAAGATTCTGCACTCCTTTGAGGACTCTGCGGCTACTCTTTGGTCCTTGGCAGTGTATACAGTGGTGGTGCAGAGATTCCATCACGGCATTCAACAGCAACTGTGGTGTCATTTGCAGTGCACATTTGGGCAGCCTCTCTCTCCCTCAAGACAGCGAGACTACCCCAGAAAGGCCATAGATCCCTCAGAAGGAATACAGACTTCAGGTATAGGTTTCCTTTGATGTTGGCTATATATATCTCCACATGTGGAATAAACAAGAGCAGCTGAATCTGGCATTGATATTATAGATATGTATAGCTCTGATCATCAGGCCTTCATACAAAGATATAGCAGAAATTGAGGATCTATCAGCTGAAAGTGGAGGCAAATCTAATGAATGCCAAAGAAACTAAAACCATCCTTAGTTTCCTCAGGTCTTTGGCTCTGTCTTTAATCCAACCTCTTATCACTATGACAGAGGGAGCAACTGATGAGTACCTTCTAAGAATCCAATGTGTTCAGGTGTGGACATTTTTATAGTCAGAGTGCCTTGTCTCTTTTGGCCTAGAACCCCTTACCATGAGCAGTGAAAACCTCCAAGTTTTTTTACAAGTTCCTGAGCCTGTAGTCAGCCTGCCAATCTCATCCTTGAAGGATGTTCCAATGGGAGGAAGACTTAATTTTCTTTTTAATCTTACCACCACCTTGAGTTCCCTTAGACACATGGTTCCTCAGCAGGACTGCAACTCAGAATGCCCATGAATTTAATACCACCAGAAAGAAACGTTACAGGAAATCCAAACCCTCATGGCTACAAAAAAAAAAAAAGTGATAGAAGAAAGACTATATTCAGGTATTTCATTATGTTTAAAATGCATGGGTCTGAGCCCTCCTGTCAGATATCAAATTTCTTAATGTGCATTTTCTCAGAGTTAAGAACGTCGTCTCTAGGAATCATGCCTCTTTCAAAGTGTCTGGCTACATGCTCTGGGCCTGACAATTACCTACTGTCTACCCACGGGGAGACAGATAAAGCACAGGATAGTTCTCAGAGTTGTTAAGAGGGAGATGGCAAAGACAAATTTTGGGTATTGCTTTTATTCTGCTGTCCACACTGCATATATTCCAGAAATTTTTAGAAGAAACCTCACCTTTTACGCAAAGTGAAATGGGTCCCCTTAACCTGGACCAGTTGGGTGATCAAGAGCTATGCTGTGGCAGGAATCAACGGATCAGTCTGTGCCATCATGAGAATGGTAGAACCTTTAGTGTTCAAGATAAACTAATCAGTCCCATGTCCTCCCAGACAATTGTAGGCAGTGCAAAGCTTTCTTTGTCAGGAGGGAGTACAGAATTCTACCATACTGAGCTGATCATTCTGTCAAAATTTTGGGGGAGCAAACTCTCCCTCTATAGTGTTCAAGTGCACGGGGACCCCTATATACCAGTACACAGTGTGGAGATGTACCAGTATGCAAATCTCCAATGCCTACTGCATAGGGAGCCAACTAAGATTGCATTAAACTGTGCTAGCCAATGGGCTGGAATGGGAGCTGCTGTACAAGGTATGAGGATTCCTATCCCTGCCATCTCAGATGTCTGCTCATCAGCTGGCTCAGTTATTGAGGATGACGCAGGACTTTGCCCCAAGGGAGTAGTTGTAATATGAAGCTCTGGGTGCTCAACTGCTCAGAAATGAATATACACCTTTATTTTTAAAGTATTTCTAGATTATGCTAATATCAGCAATTGAGTGAGTTCTGCTTCCTTTGGATACAATGTAACAGCTGCATAGTCAGTCAGCCGGGTTCCATTTTTCTTGACCTAACTGACAGTCTTATAAAGAACGTAATCAAGACTTTCAACGGAGAAAATTGGGTTGTGATCCTAAACAAAAAGTTCATCTTAGTTTTAATTTGTGCTACTCACACCAGGACATTAAAACAATAGAAACCCAGCTGCAATTATTCTGAAATAGAATGTAACTTTTTCTTTTCCTTTTTAGTTAAGAACAGCATTGGATAAGATAGAAGAGATGGAGATGACCAATAGCCACTTGGTAAAAAGGCTGGAGAAGATGAAAGCAAACAGGACTGCTGCGCTTCTATCTCAACAGTAGAAGAACGTTTTAGAAAATGGAACAAATTGTGCACTGCTCCTTGAAATAACTAGCCCTTAGCTTGTTTTAATACAGACTTTCATTGGCACAAACGATTTGAACACTGAGCTGTTCAGTAATATTTTAGTTGCAGAATTAAATGGCATACCTTTTGTAACTTATGAGAGAATGAAAAATTTGAATTCCTATCTGAATGATGGTGATTTTTATTTAGCAGTTTAATTGCAGTCAGAGCTGGAGCACAATGTCGTATGATTAACTTACTAGAAAACATTTGTTTTCACAACTGTGGAATCGAGTTTACTTAAACTTCTTTTTCAGCTGATTTAATGATGCTTGAAGACAACTGCATGAGTTCAAGAGAACACTGTCTTAGAAATTAACAAATATACTTGCTCAAGACATCACAGCACAAGTGCCTTCTATATGGTGCAACTTAAACTTCAACTATGGTAGAGCTAACCTTTGAAAGCAGATAACATTTATTTTAAGAGTTTTTTGGGGGGCGGGGGGGTCTATGTTCCTTAACGTTTATAAATTGATGGAAAGGTGCATTTTTGTAATATTTAAATTTATATAAAAATAAAATAGGGACTATTATCAAACTTGCTTTTTTGCATGGGTGATAGCATAGCTGAGTTCTGGGTTATTTTGCCAAGGAAGTACTAGCTCAGCTACTCTTTATATATAAATTGGGACTTTAACCAAGGAAGAGGTTTGTATAGCAACTGCTGTTTAAGTGTGGAATGAAACTTTAGGGTGGAAGGAGGGGTGAGGAAATGTCTGAGGAGTTCATTAAATGGACACTGTACTGGCCAGAAATGAGTGGTTTTTTTATATACAATCTTAAAGCTGTTTCAGGAGCTATACTTTGTTTAGACATTTAAACCAAGCTGATCACTTTGTTACCTGCAACATTCTGTAAGGTGGTCTAGTAAACATTCCTGATCTTACACTTGCTATTTCAAAACTTTAATTGAGTTTTAAGTACAGATAAAAAGTAGGTTTAACTTTTAGAGCTGTGAGCTTAATTTTGATAATGTAAACAGCCACTTAATTTTTTTTCTAAAGGCTCTAGCCTACAGATCTTCACGGCTGTTTATCAGGAAATCTGCTGCATTCTGCGTGAAAGGGAAGCTTTCAACATGGCTGGAACGTTTAACTATAGCAAAGTCTCTCTTGTTACTTACAGTGAAATACTACAGCAAAGAGCTACAGTAGTTGAATATAGAGAGTTTTATTTCTGAAATACTCTTTGCTGAAAGGCAATATGACACACTCCTTTCTTCCATTATGGTCATCCGGCTTTATCCCCCTGGTATGTAACAATGGGATACACCAGGGAGTTCATCCAGCTGAAATATTCAACACCTCTCAAAAACTTTATAAAGGTCTGGCAGATTAGCAAGCTGCAAAATGTTGCCATCTTCTGTGAAGTGTTTAGGAGGCAAAAGGTGAGTCCTAAAAGCTTTGTAAATAATATGTTCCACAGTCCATTTCCATGATGATGAACCAGATCCAAGCTCTTCAGTCTGAAAGAGAAGTTTAGTTTTAAAAAACAAGTTCTCTTAAAACCAATTTTATAGATTTGATACGTTTTTCCAAACCTTGACTTGTTCCTGCTTAAACAGCTGTAGTTGGGAGTGCTTAATTATTTACTTTATTTGCAAATTAGTTCACTATCTTGATAAATAAAAGCATCCCCATGTCAGCTTTCACATAACCACAGCCCCTCACTACCATTAAGAGAATTGTACTAGCTCTAAATTAAGCTAGAGAAAAGGGTTGAGTCAAAATACCTTTCAAAAATTTCCAGTGCAGGGTTTGGGTGTAATAATAAACTAGTCTATCATGCTTCATATAAAGTGCTCACTTTGAAAGGCTCCTTCTGCAACAGAGGTGTTCACCTACCCTGTTCTTAAAATCCTCTAATCAGGGGATTCCACAGCCACCTCAGGTAACCTCTTTCACTGCTTAACCTTTCCTTAGAATGTTTTTCCTAATATCAAACCTAAGCCCATTACTACTTGTCCTACTCTCCCTTCACATGGAGAACTTATAACCAGGGCTTTGAAGTGGAGTCCAGAGCAGTGGAGCTGGAGCACAGCTCCAAAGCCCTGCTTATAACAGTCCTTCAAATACTTGAAGATTTATAATCCCCCAACTCAGCCTTTTCTTCTAGTTTAAACAAGCCCAGTTTAACCTTTCCTCATAGGTCATGTTTCTAAACTTTCTTGTGGTGCTCTCCTCTGGATGATCCAGTTAGTCCACATCCCTAAGTGGGGTACCAAAACTTGATACAATACTCCAGCTGATACCTCCCCGCTGTCAAGGAGAGCAGAATAATTATTTCATGTTTTATATAGAAATGTTAATACACCCATGAATGATGTTGTGCTATTAAAACAATTCATGATGGGGGGGGGGGGGGACTGCACGCAAGAATGCACCAGATTTTCCACAAATTCTGGGCCCAAATGGATTAGGCTGTCTTGTAGTTCAGCTCAATGTCTTAACAGCTGGAGATGCCTTAGTTCTCTGGTTTGAGAAACTGTGAAATTACAGGTGCTATTAATATTGCTTTTGTATCATTCAGAGGAAACTCACAACATGATTAATCAGCTGTTGGCAAGTGCTTAGTTGATACTGATTTGGGCACTTTGAAAGAGTAATTAGGTATTTAAGAGATTCAACCTGAATGTACACTTTTTGAAGGTACACCTCTACCCTGATATAATGCTGTCCTCAGGAGTCAAAAAGTCTTACCGTGTTATATCAAACTTGCTTTGATCTGCCGGAGTGTGCCCCCCCCCGAGCACTGCTTTACCACATTATATCCAAATTCGTGTTGTATCAGGGTAGAGGTGTACATGAACCAGGTCATCTTTAGGAGAAAATCATCCTGTATAGAAGCTGTGGGGCAATGTTTTTAGACTTTATTCTCACAATGTTTTCTAAGCACAGGGGAATTTCTTATTTAATAACTTTTCGCCCTGTAAAAGCAGCCTTGTCTAAAGGATAAGCTTGTATATTCTTTCAGAACCCTGCTGCACTGTTGTTCAGTTCACCTGATTCCACAGAGGGGGAGACTAGTCATGAAAGCCATCTTTAAAGGTTTTTACAATTCAACACAAGTGATTTACCCACGTGATTGCAGCAGCATATGCAGTTACTATACCTGCTGGCTAGTCAAGTCAGATTCCTCCATAATATACTGCTTTCTAATGGAGTAAAACATGGCACATTCTTTACTGAGGCTTTCAAAACATTCTTTTTCTTCATCCCAGTTTACCTGTCAAAACAGAAAATTGATGAGAGCAAACATTTCTTTCAGTATCTGAAATAGTAGTTTTGAAGGAACATTACTGCTACTTACCAGTCTACAGAGTTAACTTAATGTCCGGTTATTTAAAAGAGGCTACTGTCGTGGCCATTTGGCGGTGTAAGGTCAGGATACAGAGAAAGCAAGGAATAGTCTAAAAGTCTGCCTATCTTTGAAAGTAAAAATTTTTTTTCAAAAGTTTCTAAACATTCATTTTAATTTCTTATATAGTGAATATTTAGCTAGGAATGGACTTAAGCAATCAGTGCAGTTTTCCTTTTAGAAGAGAAAGTTCAGAGCACTGCCCACATGTCAGCATCTGTATTACTATTATGTGATAATTACTACACTGGCAGATACTTAAAAATACTGTGTGTGGTCATTTGAGGCAGGAATGTTGGCAGTTGTACTTTTGCACCAACTGCTTCTGTCAGAACAGGGTCTATGACATTATATATGAACTCTTCTCCCCACATCAATTTCTGGTGAATCTCTTAGGCATGCAATAATTCAACCACTATTAGTAACTTCATTTTAGAGAACATCTAAAAATCACATTTCCTAATAAATGACAATGATGAAAAGAAGGTAAAATTTGCAGACTAGTTAGCTTCCCCATACCTCTGTGGCTAAGCGAAGGATAAACATAGGTAGTCCCTCCAATGGTGGAACATAGTTGTCTATCAGGAGTGGTAATCCAGTAAGGTTTCCATCCTGTAAGCATAACATTTTCTTTACATGGTAAAATACCTAGGGTCTTATAAAAATGTACAGTAAGTGACTATCAGGTTGGTACTAGCCTTAAAGCAAATCCAAAATATTAAATACAGTTTCCTATTGTGCATTACCAACACTTAAGTTATACAAATAACCGTATGACACAGAAGCAACAGCAGTAATCACCTCATCAATTTCAAGAGAGAAATAGTCTTTCAGCATTTCAGTCTTCTTTTTTAAAAACTCAACAATGTATTCAGCAAGTCCTTCCTTTGGGCCATCATCTTCTGTCCAACCACTTTCAGGGTTCTCCAAGGCTAGCATAGCTAGATCATACAGCGGAGCTGGCTCCTGTAAGTGACCACGCGGTACAATACAATCATTACTACCACCCAGACACTCCAACCCTTCAAAATCCAGATGTTCCTCATGCAGTCAGTCAATTTTACTTTTTGCCCTGAAAATACAGAAGAATCTTTACAGCAAGCCTTTCGCTAAAGCCCACTGGAAAATACCGTGGCATATTTAAGTACTTCCCAATACATTTCTGCTGAAGACAGAGCAAAACCGAAGATATGTTTTAACACACAATCTAGTGCATCAACAATGAAGCTGTTTAAGGAACAGAATCTGACATTGATAATAAAGCAACCACTATCACAACTTGCAGCAACTGTGGAATCATCACAATCTGCTACTTCATGTAAGTGCAAAGGAGATTAAACATATAAAGGGAATGCATTTTTTAAAAAAGTCATTTAACAGAGATCCACATTCATATCTGAAGTTTGACCTAGTCAGCAGTATAAACAAACATACTTTATACAGAACATAAATTACCAAAAAACTACATCAAAGTTGCAAAATCAAGTACTAATAGTTAGGAAATGCTAAAATTAAGGTTGTCTGTGTAGCCTTAATTCAGCCCCCAAGTGCATGTGTGTCGGAATGGACCCGCTCTGGGGATGAATTGGGGCTGAAGGAGACGTTTGTAGGACCCCAGCCTCAGTTGCTGCAGAAGTTGAAAGTAATGTAGTGAATAAGGCAGAGACTTGCAGGAAGAGAAAAGATGATTAAGACAGTTGAATGCTGACCAGGAGAATTCCAGCTCTGTGTCTGCCCAGTTGTTCTTATGTGATGCACTTAGACCAACTTTTTACACATGGTCATTAATTGTGTGTGCTACCAGGCCCACATATGCGAGGTTAAAACTTTTATATCAGATCATTCTCTCCAAAACCTGTATGTAAGAGTTGAAGGGAAGTTCTACTTACTGACAACCTCAGAACTCCAAAATTTGCAAAGTCATAAAGAAGAATCTGGTAGAAGAGTTCTTGGCTGAATGGGAGGAAGAGAATTAGTTTATTATTGAAATAACCATTTCTGTCTAATTTTGTGTCATGTGCATATTCTCCACTTTGTAATGGCAGAATCATGGGGGAAAAAACATGATACTTAGGAGAGAGAAATAAACATCCTATGGGAAACAGCAATAAGAATGGATTGTCCTTTAATAAAACTATGATTTTGGCAATACAATAGAACCCCATTTAACCAAGCCTCCATCAGCCAGCTTCCCTTATTAACTGAACTATCAGCTGCCCAGGGCTGACAGACAGAGCCCCAGCTGCCCATTCTCCAGTTTAGCTAGATTTTTGGTTATCCGATCTGCCCTGGTCCCAATTAATCAGATAAATGAGGTTCCATTGTATAGTTTTTTGCCCCCCCCCCCCCCCCAAGAAAAAAAGTCACTGAAATGTTGTAACTAGCAATAGCACCACCAGGCACATATGATACACATATAAATGTAAGCCTGTTCCTAAGTGTTAGCAGTCTCCACAATACTTGTGCAAAAGCTTAACACACTCTTAACATGCAGCTATTACACACTTGTTCCTATTTATCATACATTAAACCTTCATATTCATTTGCCACAGGTTACAAGTCAAAGAAATGCTGAGGAGGAACAGGGGAGGCAGTACTAGCCACAGATCTGGTAACAAATGGGAACAATACACACATACTGTTTAAGATACAGTGACTAACAGCCTTATAAAAACAAGGGAGGAATGCTTTTGTTCCTTCAAATAAGTGTCAGTAAAATCTATACACACCCTCTACAGACCTTCAAGATGATGGGAGTGGGGATCTTAGGGTATGTCTACACTGGCAAGTTTCTGCACAAGTTATACCACTTTTATTAAAGCACTGGAATCAAACCGCTGTTGCGTGTCCACACTGCTCCTTGTGATGGTGGAGCGCATCCACATTAGCAGCTCTTGCAAAGGCAAAGAGAGCACTGCATTGTGGTAGCTATTCCACTGTGCAATTGGCTGCAGGGTGCTTTGGGAAGGGTTTGCAATACCTCATGGGGCACACCATCACATGATGCAGGTTTACCAATCCCACTGTTCCATGGGCATCCTCCTACATTTTCAACTGAATGGGGGTAGACTGTGACATGGAGTTGGGGGGGGGGGGATGTCGAGGGAGGAGGGAGAAGAGACAGTTTGTTTTGGGGGACAGTGTGTGTCAGCATGCTGTCTAAGTTCAGACAGCAGCAGGAAGCCACCAGTCCTGAGGCAGAGGGAGGGGGAAACCCCCATCAGCCCCCGCCTCCCTCCCCAGCTCTCTGCACAGCATTCTCCCCCCACCTGCCTCTGTTCAACAGCATGAGCATTCCACATTAATGGTTTGCTTTGTGTCCCAGATAGATCAGCACAGCATGCAAGAGCTGTCAGAAACAGAGCTTTGAAAGGGGAAGGGCGCATGAGCAGAGCAGCCACTTGGATTACAGGACACTTCCGGAAGCTAACTGATTGCTTTGTGCACTGTAACATGTTTACACTACCAATACAGCGCTGGAGCCTCTGTGCTTTAAGGCTTATGACTCTCAAGGTGATTTTTTTGCAACGCTGCAACTGAGGAGTTTCTGCGCACTAAGGGCTTGGCTACACTTGCAAGTTACAGCGCAATAAAGCAGCCCCAGGCGCCCTAGCTCACTCCCCATCCACGCTGGCAAGGCACATAGAGTGCTCTGACTCCACAGCTACAGCACTGCTGGTATTCCATCTCAGCGAGAGGAATAACGTTTGCTGTGCCCCCGCAGTGTGGACGAGGTGTTGCATTACTGCGGTCTGATCAGCCTCTGGAAACGTCCCATAATCCCCTTAAGTCAAGTGGCCACTCTTGCCATTGTTTTGTAAGCACTGTAGGAATGCGGATATGCCCGTTGAAAGCTCCGTTTCTGACAACCGGCTGCTTATCTACCCCGCAACAAAGCCACCATTACTGTGGAATGCTGTGAGAGAAAGAGGTGGCATGCTGACATCCTCTCAGCCCCCCAAAACCCACTCTCTCTCCCCCTACATACACACATCACACTCCACCTCACCCCCCATTTGAAAAGCACATTGCAACCAGCTGCATGCTGGGATAGCTACCACAATGCACTGCTCTCTGTGACCATTGCAAGAGCTGCTAATGTGGCCATGCTAGTGCGCTTGCAGCTGTCAGTGTGGACAGATTTTAACGCTTTTCCTACTGCACTCTACAAAGGCTGGTTTAACTCAAAGCACTCTACATCTGCAAGTGTAGCCATGCCCTAAGTGTGTACACTTTGGCAGTTACACCGCAGAAAGCTGCTTTACTGCACAGTAACTTGCCAGTGTAGACAAAGCCTTAGCTGCAGAATGAACCTTATTACAGCCTGTTAGAGCTCTAGTACACCGATGTGTTAGGATTTCATGGCTTGTCTACATAAACATTTAGTTCAGCCCTGTGGTGCTTTTACTACCCACGTGGATCCTGCTGATGCAGATTAACAGTTCGTTAATGCACTCAAATCTCCCATTTCAACGAGGACTAGACCAAAGCACTCTTAACAAATACCACGTATAATCAGATCAGCACACTGCAGGGTAGATTTACACCCCATCTTGCCAAGAACTAAATGTTGGTGTAGACAAACACTTAATCTCTCACCTGTGTGGTGTTAATCTGGGAGAAAAGGACTGATTCTGTGCTGATAAAAGACAGTACATAACTTGACACCTCAAGGCAGTTGGGCCTAAATTTGGCAGTTGTTTTTTATAGGTTTACACACATGATTTGCATTGTCCCTATATTCTGCAGGCTCTGTAATCAGGCACAGAACTGATTTTAAAAGTATTAGGTTCTTTGACGTTTCAGTAATTTAGCTATTCAAATGAATGGTATGGGTAAGTGTGATGTAGAATCAAACTCCTTTCATCTTCTGGGTTTTTAGTCAGTGGGATACAACACAGTAAAGTGCATTTTAATTACGTAGCAGCAGCCTATAAATTTTGCAGGATCAATACAAAAAATTAAGATAGATTAAAAATTTGAGGCCTTTAACACTTGAGTGCTCTTCAAATCACCAATTTGGCTAGATTTCAAAAGCAGCATTCACCATGCCTTTGTACCTCATTTCTATTATTTCTTTCATTCTTATTTTTCACTACTCAGTTGTGTTCACCAGTTATTTCAACTGTTGACAACACATCTAACAGTATGAATCAGTGTGTTTACCTGAGTTGTGTGGTATTGAGAAGATACAGCTTTGTCTGGTATTGTGCCAGGGCCCACTGTGGACTAACACAACCAACAAACGAGTGATCACGTAGCATCTCCTGAAGACCTGGAATAATACATCTAACAACATGAGGTCATACAAATTCCCCTGAGCCCAGATCTGCTATAGTCTGCATAGTATCTTGATTATTCAAGTTGTGAAAATCTCAAACTACTACTTGAATCACACTTCAGTCCAAAATAAACAAGTACTAAAAACTATCAAGGAAATTCTAAACACTCCAATAGTTTAATCCTAAAATAGATAAACACAATGTATGAATGAGAAAGTTTATATTTCATTCAAACCATGAGTGAAAACAATTTGTAAAAATCTTGAATATTTTACTTGGATTTTATCATGTTTTACTGGAGAAGTTCCTGGCTGGAAAAGATTAATAAATACCAAACATGCCTAAAAGAAAGTTGGCGATGCAAAAGAAACCCTCCAGAGTAAAATCAGATTTAAGAATTGACCCTGCTGTCGTTCCTATTCAGGCTATACTCCCTACTGATACCAAATATATACGTAGATCAGCGTTCTTAGCTTTTTATTTGTTTTCCCAGAAGAAATTTTTGTCCTCATTGTTTAGAAAAAGGGAGCTTATAATAAAAAGTGAGACTCTTCAAATGAAGCTCCGTTCCACCCATTCTATTAAAAAGGCCTACTCTTACATTGTTCTAGCTTCTTCCCAAGGGTAACACAAAATGGAACAGTTGCTCAAATTCTGACTGCTAACATTCTGGGAAGTTTTTTGGTGGCTACAGAATAGCTGCAACTGCAATGCCTTCATATGTAAGCACCGAGCGGGTGAACTAGATACATCAGGATATGGAATTTTGCATTCAGTACTAACAGCCACTGAGGAGTTTCAAGGAGAACATCATTAAACCTTTTGATTGCTAGGAGTCAAGATTTCTTAGCCTTAGCAGCCAATGTAGGTACCTGTAGATGCAGGCCTACTTAACTGTGGAATTTCCCTGAATCTTGTTACCAACCAATTAAAATTAACTAGACAAAAAGTGTCATGCCATATGATTTCCAGTACTTAGACCAGCTTAATAGGCTTGGAATGTTTGAATGGATGCCACTCCTATTGCAGTTAAAGCTAATAAAAAAGGATTGTGCTGTGCAGAAGATGCAGAGTGAACCACCATCTGAGAGGAAACTGCCCTAAGAATTTGCAAGCTGGGAACAGTATTTTACCTGTCACAGTGAAATCCTTATATAAGTAAGGGCATGGCTACACTTGCGAGTTAGAGCGCATTAAAGCAACCCAGTGCACTCTCACGACCCATCCACGCTGGCAAGGCACGTAGAGCGCTCTGACTCCGTGGCTAGAGCGCTCCTGGTACTCCACCTCGGCGAGAGGAATAACGTTTGATGCGCCCCTGCTGGAGCGCCCCAGTGTCAGTGTGGACACCCTGGTCTGTTAATGTGCTCTGATTGGCCTCCAGCAGTGTCCCACAATGCCTGTTCTAGCCACTCTGCTCATCAGTTTGAACTCTACTGCCCTGTCCTCGGGTGACCAACCATCAGACCCGCCCTTTATATTCTCTGGGAATTCTGAAAATCCCCTTCCTGTTTTTTCAGCCAGGCTGAAGTGCTCTCAGCGAATCTTTCCCGGTGATCATGCCTTTACGCACCAGGCGATCCCCAGTATGGAGCAATGGCAAGGTGCTGGACCTCATCAGTGTTTGCGGGGAGGAAGCTGTCCAGTTCCAGCTGCACTCCAGCCATAGGAATTACGATACCTTCGGGCAGATATCAAGGGACATGATGGAAAGGGGCCAGGACCGGGACGCACTGCAGTGCAGGATTCAAGTGAAGGAGCTGCAGAATGCCTACCGTAAATCCTGTGAAGCAAACAGCCGCTCCAGTGCTGCCCCCACGACCTGCCATTTTTACAAAGAACTGGACGTGATATTTGGGGGTGACCCCACCTGCACTTCAAGTATCACCATGGTCACTTCAGAACCCAGTCCAACAAAGTATGTTCAAATTCAGCCTCCAGGTGTTGAGCCTCCAAGGTCCATGACTGAGTGAATCTTTCACCCTTCCCTTCACAAATGTTATGGAGGGTACAGCATGCGGATAAAACCGTGGGGATGTTGTCATCGGCAAGGTCCAGCTTCCCATACAGACAGCACCAGCGGCCTTTTAAACGGCCAAAAGCGCACTCCACAGTCATTCTGCACTGACTCAGCCTGTTGTTGAACCGCTCCTTGCTGCTGTCAAGGCCCTGTGTAGGGTTTCCTGAGCCTCGGCATTAAAGGGTAAGCGAGGTATCCAAGGATCACAATGGGCATTTCGACTTCTCCCACAGTGATCTTCTGGTCTGAGAAAGAAGTCCCGGCTTGCAGCTTCCTGAACAGGCCAGTGTTCCAAAAGATGTGTGCATCATGCACCTTTCCGGGCCAGCCTGCGTTAATGTCAATGAAATGCCCACGGTGATCCACAAGCCCCTGGAGAACCATAAAGAAATAGCCCTTCTGATTAATGTACTCGAAGGCTAGGTGGGCTGGTGCCAGAATTGGAATATGCGTCCCATCTATCGCCCCTCCGGAGTCAAGGAAACCCATTTGTGCAAAGCCAGCCACAATATCATGCATATTAGAGTCACGATTCTTCTGAGCAGGATTAATGGTCCTGCAAACGTGCATTAACACGATTCCAACAGTCGATTTCCCCACTCCAAACTGATTAGCAACCGATCGGTAGCTGTCTGGAGTTGCCAGCTTCCAGATTGCAATAGCCACCCGCTTCTCCACCAGCAGGGCACTTCTCAGTCTCATATCCTTGTGCCACAGGGTGGGGGCGAGCTCATCACACAGTCCCATGAAGGTGGATTTTCTCATCCGAAAGTTCTGCGGCCACTGCTCATCATGCCAGACTTTCATGACGATGTGATCCCACTACTCAGTGCTTGCTTCCTGAGCCCAAAAACACCGGTCAACGGTGGTGAGCATGTCCATGATTACCACAAGCAATCTCGTATCGTACGCGTTACTAGAGTCGATATCGTTGGAGTCCTCACTGTCACTTTGGATCTTAAGGAATAACTGGACTGCCAAACATGATGTGCTGGCGAGACTCGTCAGCATATTCCTCAGCAGTTCAGGCTACATTCCCGCAGACTGAAAGTTAAGACAGAGCGCGCAGTACAAAAAATGCTGAAAGATGTCGCCAAATGTGGACGGAAGCAAAGGGATTGCTCAGATGTGAAGCATCATGGGGAGTTTGGACAGGACTCAGAATGCCCCGCACCTCCTGCCCTCTTCCCACAAGTCACAGTGCCAGAATTGGAAGAGATGCTCTGTGGGATAGCGCCCACAATGCACTGCTCCCAATGCTGCTGCAAGTGCTGCAAATGTGGCCTCGCCAGTGTGCTTGCAGCTGTCAATGTGGACAGACTGCAGCACTTTCCCTACTGCGCTCTCCGAAGGCTGGTTTAACTCAAAGCACTCTACATTTGCAAGTGTAAACATGCCCTAAGTGACACAGGGAAAGTGGTTCCCCTTTCCTCATTCAAATAAAAATGCCATGCACAAGCTACAGCAATTTAATCTGTCCCATCATTGTTTCCATTATAAATCTATTTAAAGAAAGAAAAAATATATGTCTTATTGTTTTACACAAGTTCCATTGTTTAAGAAACCTCACTTTGTCCCTGTATCCAGAGCAAATAAACATAGAACCTTGGTATTTAGACTGCAATTTTGCAGGCTGTTCATCTATGGGGTAAGCTAATATCTGTATTTGGAATGGAAAAAAGTCTTACATGTTAGTGCATTTTGTTTAGTAATGTGGTTTAATATGCAGGCTCATGAAAGGCTAAACCAGCCCTTAGATATGAAGTGCGCGCCTCTCTTGTTTAAGTGGAAAATGTCTGCAGAAGCTAGTTGTCATGGTTTTAAAAACTTAATACAAATTTTGCTCAGACAGTTGGATTAATTCAACACTGCTCTGGTTTAGCAGGTCAATCTGCAAGCTAAGAAACATGAACAAGATACACAGCAAGAGCCCCAGCAAACTTTCTTTTCTAACAGAAATAGGCTTCTTGTACCACTTTTATAAAATTATCTTAAGTAATCCAAGCAATCCTGTTTAACTGTCAGAAGAATAACCATCTTGAGGAACAAGTGGCTTGCATACTTGCATGTGCTTGGCTACTAATTTCCTCTTGCAGAGTCAATACACTGGTTAGGTTAATAATCCTTCTCTTAGGGGTACAGGCAGCAGTCATTCCCTTTCTAGTATCATCTTCTTCCATTTCCACATCAGAGCCTGTCCACTGTCTCTTTCTGCAATACAGAGACAAAGAGGAAATATTTTCTATTCTCATTAGAATAATATACAAGTATATACTCAGCAGTGAAGTGTGGTAACCCTACATTAAACAGCAATCAGGAAACCCAGCTAGCTCCAAAAAGTTTCAAAGGAAAGATTGTTTTGTTTAATTTCCAAGGCAGTGTTTGACAAAACAGGGCAACTGTCAAAGCTATTTAGGGATCCTTATTACTAATCACATTGGACAAATCAACTGTTTAAAGGCCCAACTCAGCACCCATCAAATTCAACAGGAGTTAGACCAGGCCCTAAAGGAGATATCACAAAAGATCCTGCGTGCTCCTTAACTACATTTGAGTTTCTTCAAATAATCTCTCCCCCTGGTAGCTCTGGACAAACTGTCAGAGCAGCTCCAGTTGACCAGCACTACCAGGGTGTTGGTGTCACTAAGCATAACCCTAAGTAACTTGGGAAAATGGAAGGCAATAAGAATATGAAGTCTCCCTGTTTTAGGCCTCTGGTGAGCAAAAGTCCTTCCATGTTTGAACTCTAATCGACCTAAGAGGCTGGCAGATGGGAAAGGCCAGGTGTAACAGCCGTTATCAGTTGCAACAGTTCTAATTGGTCTAAAGCAGAAATAATGATGCCTGTGCACCTTTAGCAGAAGGACAAGTTAACTTGCAGAAGGAAAACTTACTAATGAGCTGCCGTGGCCAAGATTACTTAATGCACCTGCGCTTACGTAACTGCTACAGGGGGATGAAGGAGGAGGTGCGGGGGGAAGAAAGAAGAAGGAGAAAAAAAAACTTATAAAAAGGGAAAAGCCGCTTGTATTAGGTGTGCTGGATCTGAGGCATGCTAAGTCTCCCAGCACCGCTTTGAGATCTCAAATAAACTTTGCTTGCTTTTCCACCCTGGTGTGTTTATTGGCGCTAAGCACTCCAGGCACGGACCACTGTTGCTTGCCTCGGGTACCCTCTGTGCCTGCAACAAGGGCTTCCCCTGACTGGCTGCTCCGGGGATCCTCTTTTAAGAGCTTTGCATATAGTTAAATAGCCTCAGGTTAGACGATCTTTTCCAGAGAATGTGTGCAAGACTGGAGAAGGAACACTGTGTAACCTCCCTGCACATTGAGTTTCTCCCTGTACTTAATCCTCCATAGGTGGACATAATGGATGATGATTCATACATGATCGCCTTAGATAAAACATATCCTATTTACTTTTCACCATTTACACTGTTCGTTTCCCTTATATTCATCTCTTACCTTGGAGAATGGTCATTTTCACTTTCTGATTCTCCAGCAGAAGCACAAGGATTGTGTTATTGTTTAATAAAGAGTTTAGTTCCTCTGTGAAAGTTCAAGACAATATTTGTTCATATTTTGTTTTACAGCTTTCCTGATCCCGTTTTCTTAACAAAACAAAACAAAAAAAAAAAAAGCAGCACCCAAACTGGACAGCACACCTGCATAAACAGCAGGATGAATTGATTTAAATTGCCTATTTTAACCATGATTCAAATCAACAACCAGAAAACCTTGATTTGAATAATCAATAGTAATTGTTTTGCATTTGTACATTTTAGTTATTTTCACTAAGAAAAGCTGATTCTCATTGGTTGATAACTATTAAAACATGTTGATTTGCAACTAATTACACTAAATTTGGTGCTGCCTTTTGCTAACCAGGAAGATGCACTATACCTATTACATTTATTTAAGCAACTATAAAACTTAACTTACATTTATTCAGATTCTAAATTTTATTATCTTTTATGGTGAGTGATACTTCTCTTATTTACTAGATATTAGTTTGTTTTACTTGCCATGTGTATCAAACTATTTGGATGGAAATTCAATTATAAATGCACAAAAATAGCATTTAATTTTTCTTAAACGTGCGGGATAAAAAAGTCTGTTTCTTATAAAACTAATGAATTTACTAAACAAAAGTAGTATCAACTGTGGTAAGATGAGGCCCTGAAACATAAACCCTTATCAGAGGCCTAGTATGAGGCCTGAGGCCTGAACTAAAGTAATGGTCAAGACTTTGCTAACATAAAGCAAAGTTAAGCTGTGAGTGAGAGGCAGGCCCTGCTCACAGAAGCTGGCAAGGAAAGGGCTGATACTGCTAAAAGAGTCATACCTAAAAGGTACTGGAGACCAGATATCAGAACATTCACATATTTGTACACTCCACTCAGATAACAAGGAACAGGCTGGCCCATCCCAATGACAGGGCCAAAAGGGTAATATGATGGATAGAGTTGTTTTGTTCGAACCAACATGTACAAGGTGAGAGGCAGCACCTTACTACATAGAGGGATTGTACCTTGCTACATAGAGGGGTTGCATCTCAGTATGTCAGGAGTGATGTGTAACTTGTTTGTACCTGTGTATAAGAATGCATCCCTGGGGCGGTGTCTCTGTCCGGCCTCGGGGGGCAGCAGAAAGTCCCTCCACTGACTGAGCCGAGTCTATTGTCAGGGAGCACATAAGTACTAGCTAGCCACACCTCAGCAGCACCTTGGACTTCTATGCCAGGGAGCTGGAGATGGTGTTTCTCTTCGACAATAAACCTGGCCGATGTGCCTTCATACCTTAAAGTCTGTGGTCACTGGGGATTCTCTCGGGGTCTGCTGTGTCAGCTATCTGCACAGAGCTGGGGCAGAACACAGAGGGAACACACACACACACACAGCCAATTGATATCAACATTGAACAGAGCAGAGCACCACACCGGTAGCATCTGACAACATCAACTATAGCCAGTGAACTGAACTGACTGCTTCTCATCACCATATCCATCAAGATTTTAAAACGAGCAGATCTCATCCTCTCACATCTAGTTTTTATTCATAGACTGGAAGAGAGAAAAGAGCTCTCCTGATTTTTCAAATGGAACTGGGGTCTTAGCTTCAAATGAACTACTTGTTGAACTGAACTAGTTGAACAAACTAAAATTGAGAAAATACTGTTTAGACCTGCAGAAAATTTTACTGTTGTCAAAAGCTGGTTTAGCACTTCAACAACTCTGATTCCAGGTGCTTAGCAAGTGACTACCACCAGTTAAGTGGTCTGACTTTCTTTAAAAACTTGGCAACAAGCAGGCACTGCTAAATTTTTTTTGTATTTAATTTAAAAAATTTAAACAGATCATCATTTTAGGCCTTAACATAAGTTGTCAATTTAAAATGTAATTTTCAATGGGTTTACTTCTTAAAATTAAACATTTAATATAAATTTAAAAAAATCTGATTTAAATTAAAAAAGAATTTTTTAAAAATTTAAAAAACATCAATTTTTATCGATTCTGATAAAGACAACAATACAACCATCCAGCATAGATCATCTTTACCTAGTAGGGACTGTTTCAGGAGTCAGTCTTCCACTTTCCTTCTGCCCCTCTGGTGTCATCACTGAATCCCCCTGTGCAGCAACCACTGCATCAAAGTCACTGAGATCTTCCATTTCAGTATCCTGCTGTCTGGATCTGCCATCAGAAACTCCTGTACCACCATCTAGGGTCAGCGCTGTATGCCCTGTACTCAAAGGTTTGTTTATAGGCTGAAGGAAAGCATCCAGCTTCTGGTCTCGGGAATCTGTGCGGACCATCTGGTGGGCATAGACTTTATCACCTGTTCCTTTAGCTGTGAAAGAGGAGCTTGCTACTGATTTAACCACCTCAGTGGAAGAGCATTCAACTCCTGGGATCAAAGTCTTCATTGCAAAAATGGGGGAGGGAGAGGAGAGGAGAAATTCAGCATTGTCAGGAGATTGTACATGCCTATTTACCCTTATATGTTTGGCCCCTTAAATATCATTTAAGCCCAATTTAAGGCCTTAAATGGGGCCTAGGCCCCTCTGCATTGGGTGAATTTCACCCGAATGAAATCTTCATGGTTAAGAAATTGTTAATCTTTAAATGTTCTGAAGATGCAATCCCCTGTGTGTATTATAAAAAAATAAGCACATGAAAAAGAATTAAAATTATTATTCTATAGATACTATTTTACAATAGTCTACTTACATAAGAATTATAATCATAGAAATATAATCCAATCACTTTTTAAACATGTTGTTATTTGCTTGTTTATTATAATAAACAGAGTTTTATCCCTAGCAATGCTATACTATATCGGTATTAGTCCTGCGTGGTGTTAGAAAAAAACCCCTAACCTATGTGTGTGTGTTTATTAGGTTATACAGTTATTTTGTATTTATCTAAAATACAGTATTTTGAAACTAACAAAGTTAAGCAAAACCAAAAATTGGTAGTGTTAAATAAATATATAATTCTACTTACTTAAGTTAGTATTTAATTATAAACCTAAATATTAAATTGAACAAATGTATAACAGTAAATCCATTAATTTAATATACTGTAAAAGATTAAACATGAATAAGAGTCCATTTTGAAGTCACCCTTCGGTCTTAAAATATATTATCTTGTTATTTGTAAACCCAAGATAACTGACTGAAAGATAAAGAAGAAGGTTTTTCCTTATATTTTTGTCAGTTTGTTTTCATTGTGCTTTTGACAGCACTTTGTGTATAATCATTTCCATTGTTTATATAGGTCTTTCACGCAGAAACGACAGAAAAAAAAAAAACACAATGGCAAGGAGACTTAAAGTCAATGTACCTGAAATTACTTTTCACTTCCTTCCTCCTCCCCCTCCCCCACTGACTAGATTTGCATTAGATAGTGTCACTTTAAAAAATAAATGTTGGCAAACACACTTCATAAATGGACAGCACAGCTCTCAAGAGACGATCCACAGTACAATAGGAGTATCTGGCCCAGACTAGATTCTAATCTTGAACTTAGAATACTTGCTACCACAGGCTATCAACACAGTAAAGACTTGTCATCTCTTAATAGTTATCTTCTCACCTGGGTGAAGTACATCCTTGAAGAGTTAGAGCCCAGTAATTTGCTCTCTATATGTTGCTGCACACACTCTAGGATACTGTCTTCATGAAGAAAATGGACTTCATGCTTTGTAGGATGCACATTTACATCTACATTCTGAGGGGCTATTTCCAGGCTGCAAAACATTTTAAAGGAAAACTAACCTAAAAATATTCCACTGATGGAGGAGTGTGTGAATATGTTCAGCACAAGATGCGTTAGAACTGAGGTCATAAGTCTACCCTAGGCAGCTAAAATGGGCCTGCAAAGCTAATGGTATTGCAGTTGGAGTCTTACTTGTTTTGATTAACAGATATCTATTAAATACTAAGAGGCTTGATTCAAAACCCATTTCTTTCCATTTTCTTTGGATCAGCCCATTAATAAACTAATTTTATTATATGATATTTCTAAAAGATGTTTTGAAGCTAACTAACTTTTTCAGTGGACACATGTAACACTCACCACTAGCCACCTCTTTGTGACAAGGCCTGGCATATAGAAGCCCCTCACTGGGCTAGCACAGCTGCTGAAGGTCACTCCAGAACTTTGGTGGTTTCTCTGTCAGGTAACTCATCTATCCGGCCAGATCACAGTCCTTAGTCACACCTGTCCCAACTAAAGTTCAATACCATCTTTCAACAAAAACAAAAAATTTTCATCCTCTCTGCAACTCTTCAACCAGTCTTTGGTTCTCCAAGGTCTTTTCCAGGCCTGCATTCCTGAAAAGCTTTCTTCACTAAGGACTGTCCAAGAGACTTCTGCCTCCCTGCTATCTCTTAGCAAGAAGAGAGGCAGATAGATTGAGTTTTGGATAGAACAAATGAGTGTTCCCTATTGCTCCTGCTGTGGAAAAGGTCAGAGAGCCTGATTCTTAGTGCTCCAAACCCACAAATCCAACAGACTGCAGCTGGAGTTGTGTATGCTCAACACTTCTGAAAAATCAAACTTTTCTTTAGTGTTTTGGACTTGCTAGTCTATAAAAGATGAAACAAACACACTTTCAGTTACCACATGCTTGGGACTAAACGGTCCCATGCTGTAGCTTAAAGCCCACCTTAGCTTTGTTCATCCCCTTTATCTAGCTACTGATGACTCTGACTCTGGCTAGCCCTACAAGACAGGCATTAGAGGTTAAGGGCTTGTCTACACTACTGCTTAAGTCAATGTAACTTAGGTCACTCAGGGGTGTGAAAAAACACACATTGCTGAGTGATGTAAGTTAAATAGATTTAAAGCACTGTCTACACTGTGCAATGTCAGCAGGAGACACTGTCCTGTCAACACAGCACATCCTCACCAGATGTGCTACATTAGCGCAGTTGCACCAGTGCAGCAGGATAGTAAAGACAAGCCCTAAGACTTTTTTTTTACTTTACCTTAAGTACAGGAATGGATGTGTACTTTTCGGCAAATAAGCAGCATATACAGTTTCTATAGCTTTCCGCAAAGCAGCTGACTCCACCAGTCGATCTGGAATGAAGAATAAAAGGGGGACAACCATGGGAAAGCATTCTGTGACACCTTGTCCAAACTACACATTTAAACACACTACATGGTGCATAAGTTCTCCCTTGTACCCAAAACTTCATGCTGTACAAGAGTCTGAAGTTTTTTTCCCAGTAACATCTATTCCATAGTGTCTAAGCACTGATACAAATCTACAGTAGTTAAAAATTGCTCCATAAGGTATTTTGCTCACTTTCCATTTACTATTCCATCCTTGCTCTTCCCTAGTTCTCTTAGAATATGGTCAGTTTCCCTTTCTTTTTTCCCCCCTTCATATAATTTGTTTAACCTACATTACAAACAACAACAACATTTTCAAGATTATTTCAGTTTTAATAATCAGACTTCCTTTTCATCATTCAATGTAGTGAAGGTCTAAGTTTCACTTTCCAATTCTCAAGCAGTAGCATATTCAGCAGTGTGCTGGGAGAGCCTAAATGGGATCCCACAAGTTAAAGGCAAATACATGAAATACTTTTCACTTCAGTGACCTTCATGCAGCAGGTCATCGAATGTTACAAGTTCCCTAAAGCTTTCTTCTGAAAGCAATCTTCTTGATGACCATACACATGATTTTATGAGAGGATCGGCACAAGAGTTCTGACCTTTTTGCAATGTGATGTTTTTGGAGAACACTGCCAGAGCTAATCTTATGAGAAACTAGCCTGCAGCACAAACAAGGGTACTCAGATAAAGCAGTTGTCAGTTAGCCTGGATGACATTCTGTCCATATTCAGGTGCAAGGAGATAAAGTTATCTTCCCTTAGTGACCGGAACAAGGAACAGTTTAATCCTTGTGCAAGACAGGAATAAAACCTATTCCCCTGCTCTGGCCAGGGCTGGATTAAGATATAGGCACTGTAGGCCTGTGTTTAAGGCACCAGTTCCTGGAATCACATGATTAAAAAAGAAGAAGAAATTCTGATATAAAGTAAGTTTATGGGTAGAAGTAAAGCCTCAAAACATGATTTGAGCAACTGACACAGTGATAGAAACAATAACTCAGAACTGCCCCATGCATCTTAATGCAGTGTTAACTCCACAATCCATTACCCTAGGTGGCCCTGCCAACATTATCCCAGAAGAGGATTCTGTGTATGACAGGAGGAGAAAAGTGCAGCAGGCCTAATCTGCCCACCCACTCCAGCAGATAAACTTCAGTTCAGGAGTAAGTATTTGGGGAAGCCTCCCTGCAGCTGTGAGGGGCAGGGGAATAGGGGGCAGAAGGGATACCTAAGGGAGGAAGGCCCCTGCTCCCACTCCTGGGAGAAGGAGGTGGCCCTATGCCTCTACTTGTCTGGGTGGAGAAGGTTATAGCAAGTAGGGGTAGGGAGAGCCACAGAGAACTCTTACCATGGTACATACGGATTACCGTAGGCTGGACCTGGCTCTAGCCACTCTAACACTCCAGACCACAAAACACTGCAGACAGGTAAACATCTGGTTTGACTTCAACTTCCCTGCTTACTACAAGATCTCACCAATGGCAGAATTTAGCCCTTATGTGATTTTCAAAAAGGTGCACGTTCAAAGCCTTGATGCTACTGTTCTTTAGAAAGAAATGGATGTACACTCTGCTAAAAATTTTGCAAAAAGAAACAAAGCATATACAAACTATACACTTTTTTTGCACTTACGATTTATGAAGAGTAAAAACATGCATTTCTTCACTGAGTAGTTTGCATTCGTTATGTAGCCTTTCATTTTAAAGGCCAGCTTTCCATCTTCACAGCCCACTTCTATCAGTTCTCTGTAGAGAGTTTTTATTTTGAAAGAGAATACATGAAAATATGTAGTGTTGTGCAAAGGTTTTATTGACATGTGTTTAAGATAGTTACATTACCAGCAAGTAGAAATACACCGTTATGAATCTGGTTATATAGAGAGACAAGGTGGGTAAGGTAATAGCTTTTATTGGACCCACTTCTCTTGGCGAGAGAGAACTTTCAAGCTTACGCAGAACTATTCTTCAAGTCTGGGAAATGTATTCAAAGTGTCAAAGCTAAACATAAGGCGGAGCAGACTGTTTAGGAAGTGTAGTCAGATATCCACCCCAACACACCACCAAATTCATGCTCCATTTTATCCTCACCCATAACAATTTTACATTCAACACCACACACTTTGTCCAAACCATGGGCACAGCCACGGGTACTAGGATGGCTACCCAATATACTAACCTCTTCATGGGTCACCTTGAGGAAAAATTTCTGGACAAATGCACCATGAATCCAATGATACACCTCAGATACATAGATGATATTTTTATCATCTGGAGAGATGACCTAAACTCCCTCAGATTTCCACCATAACTACTACCCATTCACTAAACTCCCACAATAGCATCAATTTCCTGGAAAACATGATCCCCTTCAACAATGGAACCCTACAGAAAGCTATATACACAAGAAACACACAGATCATCATACCCACCTTCACAGATCCAGTAAACATTCCAAACACACCAAAAATCTGTTATCTGAAGCCAGGCATGCAGATACCACAGAATATATACCTTGACAGACTTAGAACCGCCTTCACCAAACAAGGACACTCCAACAGAGAAGCAAATGCCATCATGGGATGGGCCAAATAGCTCGAGAAAACCTGCTTCATTACAGAAATAAACCCCTCTCTGACTGCACATCCCTAGTTGTCACCTCACACCCTACACTGGAACCATATGGGGTATCAAACAATAACAACCCATATTCTATGAGGACCACGTAAAGAAATAAATCTTTCCTGAAATCCCTCTTTTGCACTTCGAACTCCTCCTCAACCTCATCATCAGAAGCAAGTTCCACACAGACACACCAACTCAAAGCAGCACCAGACCCTGTCAGAACAACAGATACAAAACCTGTAGACATATCTCCAATGCTATAATGATCAACACCTTCCACAACATACCTTTCAAGATCCATGAGTCCTGCACATTCCTTTCACAACGTGTGGTATATCATCCAATGCACTAAATGCCCCAATAGTTAGAGCCCTGCGTGGATACCAAACTTAGATCCACAGATAGCCACATCCATGAACATAAATCAGTATCTGCAGAGCTGCAGGGGTCTACCAGGAACCAACAGTGGCAAAAGCAGAGCTCCCAGGAGCCAGCTCCTCCAGTGTGGCTGTACCACCCCAACCATGCCCACTGCACTAGCATGACCAGGGACAGCTAATGGTGAGTCTGGTGCCCACCCAAGTGGATGGGACTGGGGGCAGACAGCCACGCTGGAGGAACTGCCAGCACAGGGCGCTGGCTCCTGGAAGCAGCAGCCTGCCAGGCTGCTGTTTTTGCTGCTGTGGTTCCC
The DNA here is from genome assembly GCF_003597395.2 of Chelonoidis abingdonii. Classification (NCBI taxonomy): domain Eukaryota; kingdom Metazoa; phylum Chordata; order Testudines; family Testudinidae; genus Chelonoidis; species Chelonoidis abingdonii. Next base: position 91,181,299 of record NC_133770.1, on the reverse strand, counting down.
AGTAGAGCCCTGCAGCTCTGCGGATACTGATTTGCGTTGCAGATATAAATTTTGTATCCACACAAGTCTCTACCAATAGCTCTACCACAGACAATCACTACACTCTCAAATGAATTCTCACAGAATAATGATAAAAGACAAACACCACATCACTTGTGGGAGAACAGTTTTCACAAAATGATCACTACCTCTGACCTCTCAGTCCTTATTCTCAAAGGAAATCTACACAACACATTCAAAAGATGAGCCTGAGAGCTTAAACTCATAACTTTTAGTGTCTAGCAAAAACATGGACTCAGAGACAATGAATTTATAGCTTATTACAACAATCTATAACCCACTCACACCCCACACAACTGCAATCCCCACCCCCTTCCTTTTGCCCTTGTGACAGGAGGGGTGTTACTGAGCCACTTCAGATTGAATGGTCCTTTGAAATATGTGTTAACTCCTTACACTAATCAATCTGTTCCATCTTGTATTTAACTGTGACACTCCGAGTACCTTTCGAAGGCCTGAAGAAGAGTTCTGTGTAAGCTCAAAAGCTTGTCTCACAACAGAAGTTGGTCCAACAAGAGATTACCTCACTCACCTTGTCTTTCTAATATCCTGGGACCAATATGGCTACAACAACTCTGCTATGACAACAGTGCAGATGTTTTGTTTCTGTGATAGTTACTGAATATGAGAATCCTTTTAAAGAGTTTTAAATGTTTTTGTTGGCACATAAAACTGTTACTCATACAAATAATGAAGCCACGTAGTCTTATTTACCATGTACCCTCAAACTGATAGTAAAATTAGAAAGAAAAATTTCAAAGCCTCTACAAATTATCCAGAGTAGCTTTTCAATAAATTAACATGCCACACAGCCACAGGATCTTGGACTATCAAGGACTAGGAATGACTGTTACATCATCACTGGCAACCATGAATTTCAGTACTCTCAAGGTTTAAGGCACATGTTACTAGCATTGAGAGACCAAGAGAGACTTTAAAATTGTCACTGGCTCCATAAGTGATTATTATTACTTTTCCTGAAACTATGACCTACATACCTTTTCAATCTCCACTTTTACCTGATCTGCAGGTAAGGGGTGGGATGCTGGTAGAGAGTGCTTAAACATTTCCCCTGGTCAGTGCAGACAGGTCTTAACTATATTAGTCTCCATCACAGTTTGTAAAACTCTTGTAAGTCCAGTTAGATCCTATTTACAATGGCCAAGGAAATCCTATTAAGCCTAGATAATTTATCATTATAACTCCCTAGAAAGGAGTTAATGTAATTTTTGAAGTCACACAGTCAGTTCCATTCCTTAGCTATAACTTCTAATGTTAGTAACAGAATCAAACTGACCTTCCTATCAGTGTTGGCAGGAGCCCAACAGAGTTGGCAGCAAAGCATTCTGCAAAACTGTTCTATGAAATGTATGCAGTTAAGCATTTTATGGGAGTGATTCTTCCTACAACTACTGCTGAGATTTTCTGGCGTAGGAGATATTTTTATAACCTCTTTCTTGTGATTTGTTCAATGAAAGCTCTCATTCAAATTTATAGTCACTGTACAAAAATCAAATTTAAGATTTCAGAAAAGCATATTTAAAGGAATTACTAGTTCTAACAAGTAAGATGTAAAAGGGGGAAATACTGAGATTCACCAGTGTAGGAGGTGGCTACGCACTTCTAGAGGACAGTCTGGCCCAATATCTTCTAGATCAGTGTTTAGAAGATTCTCTCCAGGTACAAACAGTTCCCTTTCTGCACATTGAGGGGAAGATCAGACACTTATGTGGCAATATTCCTAATTCCCCCGACCCTGTTCTTGGATACATGAAAGACCCTTCTGTGAGTTAGAGAGAGCTGTGCAATGTGCATCATTCTTTCCCAGGGGTGTCCCTAGCTATTCTGGGGCCCTATGCAGTGCCACCATGGGGAAGGGGGGCAGCCCTCCGTGGGGGGCGAGGGAGGAGGTTGGGACTAGCTTTGGGGGGCAGAGGGGAACTGCTCCCCAGTACTCAGCAGTGGCGCGGCTGTGGCCAAGTTGCTGCACTTCCTACCACCGGTGAGTGCAGGCCCAGCCCTGTAGCACTCCTCAGCGAAGTGGTGACAGAGCAGGGGTGGGAAGAGGCGGGGCTGAGGAAAGGGCACAGTGGGAAGAGTCAGGGTGGGGCAGAGCAGGTGTGGGGGCTTTGGGGAAGGGTGGCGTGGGGGCGGGGCTGGAACAGCACACAGCTGCGCAGGGCACTAGGAAATTGGAGGACAGTCCTGTTCTTTCCCCACCTTCATTAAACCTGAAGGGAATTTGCTGAAAAGTTAATACAGTTTAAGGCCTCTTCACTGTGGAACTCTTCTTGGGAAGCTCAGTGGCTACTAAAGATATGTCCATACAGCAATTAAACACTCCCGGCTGGCCTGTACCAGGCAACTCAGGCTAGAAGACCTAGGGCTGCAGGGCTGCTTCATTGCTGTGTAGATTTCCAGGCTCGGACTGGAGTCTAGACTCTAGGATCCTCCCACCTTTCAGGGTACTAGAGCCCGAGCCCAGCAGTCTACACAGCAATGAAACAGCCTCAGCCAAAGCCCCATGAGCCCAAGTCAGCCATCACAAGCCAGCTGCAGATTTTTCTCAGCTGTGCAGTAAAACCCTACCTTATTTTATCTTAACTTAAATAGTGTAGTATGCTGACTCAATAACTACATTCATCTGCACCATACTACTATGAAATACTCTGATCATCACAGAGATTTTGGGTCTTTTTATTTATTTTAAATAGAGCTACAAAATAAGATTTCATTTAAAAACAACTTTATGGTCAACATACCTACTAACAGCATTTCCAAAAATGGACCTAATATTGTCCACTGTTGTGGCATTTGATAGAGTTCTAACATCAGCCACCGTATCACCTTGCTAAACATAAAAGAGAAAAGAAATTAGTGTCACTGTGTTTACAAATACAATTATTATTGAAGTTTTGGAAATCTAGTCAATAACAACTGCAAGACATTTTCTATTGAGTTTGCAAAAAGTATGGGACACAAACTCAGTTTTTGTTTTGCCTGAAGTTTTTTTTTTTGGGAGAGGAGGGGGTTGGTCATTTTTTGCTTTTTTAAAAAGTCTGTAGATATTTATGCAAAGAGGAGATTAAGTCAAGTGTACACTAGAAACTTTTTCTGGCTTAACATGATTGGATAGGCATATGCTGGCAAAACCCTTTGGGTACACAGATATACCAGCAAGAAAGTGCTTAGTAAGCACAGCTTATTTCACTTGCCTAACCAGTACAAAAGCACTTTGTCAGTATAAACTGCAGCTATCCTAGGAGAGTATTGCATGTATAGCTATAACGGCAACACTGAAGTGCCTGAATGTGTGGTGGCAAGATATGGGGATAGTGGGCAACAGCTCCAGGTGCTAGTTTGAAGAGTGACATGAGTGGTCTATTCATGAGAAAACTTCTATGCAAGAAATGTGGTTTATTCATTCGCCAAACAAACAATATTTTAATAACATTGAAGTCTTTAGGTAAGTGTGACAAAGTTCTGTCCTTGACTCCGTCGGTCCTGCGTTTCCTGGCGGATTTCGCTAGCCTCAGAGGCTCACTGTGACTCTCCACAGCAGCTTCCACTCAATATCTCCTTCACAGTTACCTGAGGGCCTCCTTCTTTACACCTAATATGGATTTGTACTGCTTTGTTCCTCCAACAGCACAGCTCCCTCCTATAGCTCCTGATACCCACACCTTACTGACTAACCAGGAGGCTTTTAACTAGTTCCAACCAATCCTTGATTGGCTTCAGGTGTCCAAATCAATGTAGCTATCTCCACTGCTTTCTAGAAGGATCTTAATTGGCCCCAGGTGTCTTGATTAACCTGGAGCGACTGCCATTTTGCTACCATGGTACTAGGGATTTGTTTAGCCTGGGGCTAACATACCTGTTCCTCACTACTTTACTGTAGCCATCTGGCCTTGCCCCATCACATAACATTTTCAAACAGGTAACTTTTTCAAAAGGTGACCTAGGTACTTAGAAGCTTAAATCCCACTGAAAGTCAAGCCTTATTGAAAGTGATGGGAGTTAGGCTTCTACGTGCCTATATGACTTTTTAAAAAAGGGTTTGGGGCTCCTAAGTCACTTAGGTGCTTTTGGTTACTTTTTATTTTGTTTGAAAATGATATAGAGAGAAGCATAAGTGCTTGGTCCAAAATAGCCTGAATTTGATGACCTTCTAGGCATGCTGTAAAAGAGAAAGGCGAGAGCATGTTTCCAAGACAACGCAGATCTGGAAAGGAGCTTTTTTGTCATTGGCTGGCTAGCTGGCTGACTAACCTAGCTAGGCTAACCAAGTTGAGTTTTGCTCTTATCTGAATGTTTGCTTTTTAAACACTGTTGGTGCTATGTTGTAACATTAATTGTCCAGGTAACTACAGCCTTTATTCAAGGGTCTCTCTCATTATTTAAATATAAATAAAAATAAGCTAAAGGAAAGCTATATCTGGAAGCAAATCCTCAGAAATCTGCTGGCTGATAATTAAAAATCAATCAAGAAAAAAGATATTTTAGAAGCAGCTGAAGCAATTGAAAACTAAGAGTTTATTAATAAAGAAGTATTGGGCAGGACCTCAATGTTATGAAGTTTCTGGTAGTGTTCATTATAGACTGATTTTCTTTTCTCCTTTGCATCACTATTTGAAAGAAAAGGATCTTATCTACAGTAGGGATTTTTATTTTTTAAACAAAAACTTTACACCACCACCAGTGGTAGCAATGTTGGAAGCGCTACTATACATGGCAGCCACTTTCAGCATCATATCAACATGGTTTGTCTTTGGCTACACTTCCAGCTAAACCATGGTCAGCATCAGTTCAGCTGTACATATTACTGATGACAATGTTCAGCAAAATGTAAGTTTCATGGTATAGACAACGCTTATTTGGGAAAAGTTCACTACAAAAACCTGGATAAAAAAGACATCTAGTGTCTAGCAGTTAAAACACGATACCCTCTTATTTTAAATTTAAGAAGCAGTAAAATTTAAGACTTCTTGTTTTAGGGATTTGTAACAATAAATGAAAATTCCTAAAGAAATAACTGCAAAAAAACATGCAAATCCCAGGAATAGGGAAAGCAGTCAAACAAGGGGGTGACATAGAAACTGCAAGACTGGACTAGACCCACAGTCCACTTAGTCCAATATCGTGTCTCCTAAAGTGGCCAACACCACTTCACAGGGAGATTCAAGAGACCTCATAGCAGGCAGGTGTGGGATAATCTATCCCCGCCCCATGTCTCATTCTAACTCTTTAGAGATTGGTTTACGCCCTGAAGCATCTCAGAAAACAAAATAAATAAGTGTTAGCTTTGTGAGCTCAAGGAAAAATCTGAACTATTGATGATCCGCTTTTATCTGGATTTATTATTTTAAACTGATGTGTAGTTTATCCAGATTACAGTAAAACAAATTCTCTTACATGCAAAGGCCACCACCTCACAGACTATTCCCATTACAAAATCCATGGCAAAAGGCCAGGCCCTTTATTTAATTGATATAAGTATGTGAAGTTACAAAGGTTCTACATACCTTTTTAACTGAAAAACTGATGCCTGAGTTGTGGATGGCATACCTGAAAAACAAGTATAAAACAAAACTGCAGTACATGAAAGAATAAATGACAAGTTGTCCCTCCATACTCTACTAAAGCAGTTAACAAGCAAGTCCATGTGAACAAATAACTACATTTCTTATTATACAGCAACAGTTTCTTTAGTTTAAAAGAAATTCAGTTCAAACCAACTGCCACATGAGATTGTAACAGTTTGCTATTACCTGACCCACCCAAACTACATGAAATTTAAAGATTAACCTAGATTACTCCACATATAGGAAATTATGATAGGTTCTTTTTTGAAATAATCAGTTTACCACTTCTAGGCAAAAGTTAAAGCATTCCAGTGTCAGACTGCCTGGTATTATGAGGAACAGCAAAAGTTCCATCTCACCCTTAGTGATTTTTCCGTACAATGAAATAAACTCTCCGTTTCTGGGAAAGGGAGAAGGAAATTGGTCGACTTGTTCAGTTACCCCTGGGAAGGTGAGAATTCCAATGCATTTAATCACAATTGGCCAAATCATAAGGTCCTTGCTTAGTTTTCACTCTGACCTCGCTTTAATGGAAGTTCACTCTTGTAAGGATCTCACAATTTGATCTAATGGTATTTTTGTCAATATAACGACAGCCTGACACCACCATGAAAGTAGGTCCATGGTTCTGGTGTTATTTTGGGTTTTTAATTTATCAAACAGATATTCGGATATAAAATGGGATTGTCCTACATTAACCAACACAGAAATGCAACCCAACAGATAAAATAAGCTGGAGTTCTTCATTTCAGTACTTTACCTGCTAACGACTTCTAATATTTTTGCATACTCTTCACTTGGATTTTTTAAGGCTTTCCTCCTTGTAGTTACGTTGTAAAAAAGATCCTCAACCTGCACTAAAAAAAAGTGTCACTATTTAAAAAATATATATATAAAAAATATACTGAAATAACACTTAAAAAACTTATTTCATTTGAATCAATCTTCTTGATATAAAATCACCTAAATGGTCTGGACATCTTTTAATTTATGAACACTCAAATTCTATGTTCCAGCTGTACTCTAGCTGCTTAGTTTCACCTAACAAAATGCCATTTTAGAGAAAGATAGTGAAGTATCACAAAACTTTTGATAACTGTATGTTTCACAAGAAGGCACAAACTTCACTAGTGTTTGGTCCTCAGATCAAATGACACTCAAAGAAGAGTTCTCAGGTAAAAATCCTGACATTGCAGTTGACAATTATAGACACAGTGTATTTTAGTGTAACGCAAATTAAGTAACGAGATCCAATACTACAGTCCCTTGTGTGAATTTAGGACCAACTGAAATAATGAACATCTGAGGTTTTCATTAAATTAGCAAATTAACATTAAACGTACTGTTGGACTCTTAGAGGCACAAATATTAGGGGGAAGTTCAGTTTCCTGTTTTTAGATTATAAGAGTTTCTACCACTAGTATTGTTATTAATTACTTGTATTAATATAGCGCTTGCAAGCCCTCAGCATGGACCAGACACCTTTGCATAAGACACTGTACAAACACAGAACATACTTCCTGCCTCAAAGAATTTAAAATCTAAGTGTAAAACAAGAGACAAAAGATGGACAGACAGTTGGCAGAGTACAAGGAAACAATGAGACAATATAAGTCAGAATGATAGGCAGTGGTCTCACCACACTAGCACTTTAATTGTTGTAAAGTATTTTATAGGCATCACAGAAAAAGAGTTCTGAAGTGGGTTTTGGAGGAGGATAATGAGGTAGCTTTACATATGCTTTTCACGGGAGCTCCTCCCAAGTGTGAGCAGCATGGGAAAAAACACTAACTCTTCTCTTCCCATACTGCTACAACTACTGCACAATATTGATCTGTGTTTTATGTACCGATTCTTTATTTAGGTGATTACATCAACTAACACACTAGACCTAACACTGGATTTGGAAGCCAGTGTCCCATTAAGTTTATGATGCAATTCAGTACTGCATGGTTTTAAATATGATGTTCGCCTCACTCTCCCAACGCTTACATGTAAAGTCCAAACATAACAAAATTAAATATTTCTCCCACATCACTACACAGTGCCACCACCTAGAGAGGAAGAGGATTTTGTGTAATTTGCCCTACAGTCTTTGGACAGATTCCACAGAGCACTTACGATGTTGTAAAATCTGTAAAATACTCCACAAGTCACAAAAACTGCATGACAATTATAAAATACATTTTTAGTTGATAAGGCTGTAGACGTGCAGGCCAGAAAGACAAATCTAAATCCTTTGGGGGGCATGAATCATCTTCTTATTCTGTGTTTACCTAACATAGCAGGGTACTGGTCCATGATCTGGGCTAGGACTATGGTAATACAGATTACCAATAACCACCTACCGTGATCTGAGTCCCCTGGTTTCCAGCACAAGGTTTGGGAGGCGCTTTCAGTTTTCCATCACAATAGCTTGCTCTAATAAAAAAACAAAATAAATAGTTGTCAGACACTGATGTGGCTGGGGATCGGGGGGGGGAGGGTAAGATGGGGGAATCAGACATGAATCTTGTGAAAAATCGGGCAGGGCCAAGGGGGTTTCAGGAAATAAGCCAGTCCAGTCAGGGTGAGGTTTTTTTGTTTTTTCAGGCTGATCCAAGTTTTGTTTTTCATTTTTTGAACTTTTATGTCACTGACACATTTACATGAATATAAAACATATATCTGAGAATTTTCTGATACAAGGAACATTAGGCTCTGATATCAGTCTTGAATGAGAACTTAAGTATTCTAAAAACTTGAAGAGGAAATAAAATGGATAATGTGAAAAGAATTACTAATTTGCATGATTAATCAAGGTTATATGTGGTTTAATTTATTTTTATTTATACTGGTTGCAATTTTCCCCCCCTTTTCTTATGAACGAGTAAGAGTCACAATTGTATTCAATTTTCTTATGCATTTCCACTCACTCTCACCTGCTCAGGTAATAAAACAGAATCTTCCAACCCCATCCTACAGCAGAGGATTGTAACTCATTCCTTTTTGTTTGAGGTTCAGCTATTTCCTTTTTAAGGACCATAGGACAGTGCTGTCAGCAAGGGACAAGTTAGATGAGCACACTTGCCTTATAAATATACTATATTACAAACGCATATGCGCAATTTATTCATTGCACTATTGGAGTATTATAGTTAGGATCTTTGAACAATGTAATTGCTTTAGTGAGTTATACAGATTAATCCGTTTATATAGTACATGCTTCTAGTCCCTACCTATGTACTGTATAGTTAGTATAAGCCAAAGTTATTTCCTGTTAAAGAGAAAATACAGTTGTTCTAAGTTATATCAAAAACTCTCTCTCTAATGGCAGGAGAAATTCTCACTTAAAAGATTTTCCTTAACTGTCCCATTTTTGTATTCCTGGAACAATATTCACAACACTGTTTGCAAAAACAAAAAGATGAAAAACTGCTATACTTTCATTACTGTAAAAAAAAAAAAAAAAAGTGAACAAACAACATGACTTCCCTCTAATGGGCAAATATTTTTCTTCAAAATTCCCATAAATTTTAACAAACTTTAAGATACAGGGGACAGCCAATATACATCTCTTTCCAGACATAGAATTTAGACAACTATTATCACTTTATTAAATTAAAAACCTACCTAATTCTACACACTTGGCATGTAAAAATGCCTATGTTAACTGGAGATTACATTGCTGTAATGTGCTCTCCCCAGGGCTACACCTTGGAGGCTGAGACCAACACAAAATATTACAGCACTTTTATTAACTGGCATTCAATTTAGGTACATCATCAGACCAGTGCTCTGTGATGTACACTGGCTTCCAATAAGCTTCAGGGTGGAATTCAAGGTATCCTAAATGGTTTGGGACCAGGTTACCTGAGAATTCACCTCTCCCCCCATCCCACAGTTAAGAGCAGGTAAGGGACTTGAGCAGAGGCTCCTTCATCATAAATAAAAGGGGACTGGTGGCAGGGCATTCTCTGTAATGAGTCCTCAATTGTAGAGCCTGCTCCCGTTTGGTCTGCCAGAGCCTAGATTTATGAACCTCCCAAATGTGTTGCAAAGGCCGTCTTTCTCCCCTCTTGATTAAGGTTGCTGAGGAGTGTGGGGGCCAAGGTGTACATATTTATAGACAGATCTTTGTTGTGATTTTTAACTGATGGGGCAATGGCTCAAAGCACTGGATGGGTGCCTACAGGTTGTTTTTTTAGTTGAAGAAAAAATAACATTAGAAAGAGAACAGTTAGCTATTTGAAGATGTCATAATTATTAAAAACAAATATATCAACAAAAGGGTTAATGCTGCAATGTTATAGCCATGTTTATCCCATGATATTAGAGAGACAAGGTGGATGAGGTAATATTTTTTATTGGACCAGCTTCTGTTGTTGGTGAGAGACAAGCTTTCGATCTTACACAAAGCTTTTCTTCAGGTCTTCTAGTTTTCCAAACTTGAAGAAGAACTTTGTGTAAACTCAAAAGCTTTCCTCTCACCAACAACAGAAGTTGGTCCAATAAAAGATATTATCTCACCTACCTTGTCTCTCTAAGAAAAGAGTTAGTCAGTTTATATAAGATAAAGCAAGACGTAACCTAGAAAAGGGAAAAAAATCAAATCTGAACAAGAAACCACCTGTATTTAGAGTGTCTTAACCCATGAGGTTCCCTGACTAGCCTCAAATATAATGTTGTAATTAGAGATTGCATCATAAGTGATATGCACAAAGGAATATGCTCAGTGTGGACAGAGTCTTCAGAAAATTTAGCTGGTAAAATCTAAGAACTCTCTAGTGAGCGTATGCAAATTATAAATTTTCAAAGGCTTATAACTTGGCCAAATTTGGGTAGGTTTTCATCAGAATGGCAAAAGGCTCATTACAAAGGCCACTTTCTTCCAAATTTGAATTCCTTGCTCCAAAGCATGGGGTCACTAATGATTATCAAAGAAAAGGTTGCCAGAATTTTTTTTTTTAACATGGACAAAACAATATATTTTTCCTAGCCTCATTCTCAGAACAGATGAACCATTTTGGATAAAAATTTTCCAAGTAATTTAGTCTGAGGCAGATACCCAGCATGGTAAATTTCAGCCCAAGTGGTTAAGTGAAAACATGGTCTTATAGGAAATATAATGGGAAATATCAAGTAACCAGTTCTACCTATATCATTTTATCAGAAGGTGAAAAATGGACAAGAAAGTTTGCCCTAGATTGGTCTCTAAAATAGAAATCTTATATGAAGGTTCAAAAATATTATGTTAAATTAGCTAAACCCAGCAACTTTACCTACCTCTGTAGTTTGAACCAGTGGTTCTCAAACTTATTTGACTGCGCCCCTTTGTTGTCTGTAGTAGTTTACGCCCCTGTCCCGCCATACAATTTTTACCGATTAAAAAAAAATCAACATGCAACTCTCACTAAATATCAGAAACAGTAAGGTATTGATACAAACAGAACCAACAATCCACTGTAATAAGAGCAAAAGCAAAATTATGATTGTGACCAGTGCTTACAATTAAGTGTGCACACCACGTCATAGCAAACGGATTAACATACAGATGGCAAGGACTTTGTATAATACTATGCAAGCTTAACAGAAATCTGTAAAAATGTACAGCAACATCTGAGGACCTTGTATGTCTGGAGGAATCAGCTTTGCTAGTTATTCATTGCTGTGGGTAAAATGTGCGCTGTACATTTTTCCCCCCCAAAGCTTCTCACGCCTCCCAGTTTGAGAACCTCCAGTCTGAATAAAGAGCACTCAATCCACAACTGTGCTTCTGCCTATATCTTTGCTCTCACTTCCTTCTACTACCGCCATGCTTCTCATCTCTGGTCCTACTACAGCTTCCTCCACAATGCTCCATTTTATTCTTCTTCCATTTGATCTCTGCACTTTTTTGTAGCCACCCATATGCCTGAAACTCCCTCCTTTTTCCTCTGTCCTGAATGTCCATGCCCTCCTCTTAAAATCATCCTTTCCATGACTTTATCTGTATCCAAAATACGATCCATATTATTAACAACTCTGAAAAGAGAATGTTTATTACACACAACACAAACTTTTTAGAGAGTGAATACACAGCATACCTGTATGCACACTTTGCATCAGCAGTTTTAGTTGTGACAGTAACATGGGCAACATGACTTATGCTAGCCAATGCCTATAAAGAGAAAAAATGAACTTTTATAAACCTCACTCAAGGAAATATTAAGTTTGGAATTAATACTTCTACAGTGGTAGCCATTAAAATATAGACATTTACCATCTGCAAGTAATTTGTGTTGCTGTGATATTCCCTATTTGTTAATTACTTGCAACTGGTATATGTCAACATTTTAAATAGCAAACACTGGATAGACTAAGTATTAACACAGAACCAGTGATGCGGGTATAACTAAAGGCTTGACAGTTCTTAATCAATGCACTATTTTCCTTTAAAGGATTCTACTCCGGACTAGCTTTTTACCTTCTTGATTTTCTTTTTTAAATAGAAACTGAAATACTTTAAAAAAAAAAAAAAAAACACCTCAAAAATTAACGGCTGAAGAGCTCCCAACCTACATCTCAGAGTTCTTGATGGGAGATCACCCAAACAGAAAAGACAGGCCTTAAAATTCACAACATTATTTAAAATTTAAAAAGTTATTTCTAGTCTTCTTAGTACATCATAAAGCAAAAATTCATTCCCATCCCTCCCCCTTTTCAGGTTACCTTGAAAATAACCCAGGAATGTGTTTTGAAACAAATACACTTACAACATATTTATATACTTGCATTAGGACAGGATGTGCTTTTTCTTTGATTACTTTCAAAACTTCTAATTTTATTATTTTGTGTGAGATTGAAAAACATGGCTAAACCCTACATCTTCCAAAGAGCTGAGATGATCAAGGAACTAGGAAGAGCTAATTACAGTTAAGTGGTGATAAAAAGGCCTATCACTTTTGTTAAAGAGATCACTATTACATTTTGCAGACAGTTGGCAAAGGGGAAGAACTCCCTGTGAATCTATTTAAACACACACTGCTCCTGGGAGTGGATCTCAAAGGGAGCCAGTTTTAAATTAAGCCAACAGGAGAAGCCCAACTTGCTTGCAACTTCACAGTGTGGGTCAAGGGATAGCAGGGCATGTGGCTGTCTCCCTCCCTCCCAGTTTGCAGAGCTCTCGGAGCTCTAAGATCTCAGAGATAACAGGGTGCAAATTGTAATTATTAGTCCTTCCTTTGCACAGAAGCTTTTAGCTGCATTAACAAAACCACTGTACCTCTTTTTAGTAATGCATTTCCTGTACAATCTGCTTTTATTTTGCATATTTCCTCAGTTTTGTTTTAGTCTTATACTGAGTGTAAATACACACTAAGCCTATGATGGCAATTTTAAGGATGTAACTACTTCTTGTTCCATCTGAAGGCACGTGGCTACAACACATCCTCCACAAAAGAAGCAGTGGCAGGGGAACTTACCAGGGTCATAGGCACAAAAGGGGAGAGGGAGTGATTCAGACCTAACAGCATTGAATCCATCTATCTCCAACTTGGTTCCCCTACAGAGCCACATATAAAATTCTGCCACCCCAGATAAAATTATCCTGCTGGAGGTACTGTAATCTTCTGCCAGGAGGCCAAGCACCTCTGCAAAACAGTCAGCTTCACTACCACCAGCTCTAGGATCTCAGTCAGCAGTTCTATTTGCTCCACAGCTTGGCTCTTATTCCAACAATCTCCTCTTTATTCTCCCCGACCCAAACTGCTCCATCTCTTCTGGGGGAGAACCAACACGCTCCCTAGTGCTCGAATATCAATGGCGAAAGAGGATCAGAGTGACCCCAAAAACTTCCTGGCTTCCACATCACTCATCCTCTCCTTGCACTCTACCTCCACCCTAAACACTCCCCCATGCGCACACCAACTCCAGCGCCAAGATGGAGTCTCATAAGGAACTCTCATCTTTTATAAATGACTTCAGGAATCAGAAATTAACTACACCCCTTTACAACAGCATAGTGGCAATGAACAAGCTGTTAACCATGAACTCACCTCTCCCCTAAACCCATATGTAGAAATACTAGCCAGATCTTCAAATTTTTGCAATTTGCTTGTAGTGAATCTCTCACACACAATATCCAAATCTTCTTTCTATATGAAAAAGACAGACATGCATTAATATTTCATTTCTATTTCCACAATTTCTTAAGGCAGGGAAAATTTTATCATGAATGTCTGAAAACAAAGTCCGCACCAACCTGTACCTGTCCCGTAGGTTTACTTACCCTGATTCCACACCCATTATCTTGGATTTGAATGAGTTTCAGCCCTCCCTCCTTAACAATCACCTGGATGCTGGTAGATTTGGCATCCAAACTGCAAAAAGCAAAGCAGCTCTCAGTGTCCAGTTAAGTGACATATACTTCCAAAGAAATCTAGTCTGCAATTATACTGCAATTTATATTATACCCCTTTCCTCCTTTTTCTCATAACAATTACTAACAGCTAACTGCAATGAGTCTAACCTTTCAGTATGGCTGTTTTGAGGGTTTTTAGGGTCATGGCATCAGTCTCTCTTATTTTTCTCTTTCCCCCCCTTCTGGAGCCAGGTCACCAAAAGGCAAAGACACCAGGAGCCGGTTCCTTCGTTTCTGACTGATACCATGCAATACACATTACAGCCCAAAGCTGCCCTTAAGGGGTGGTGGTGTATTTTTACATAGTTTAAAGCTGTCGAGGCTTGTTAGCCTATTTTCTCTAATTCCAGCAGCACACTGGGGGTGTGATGCCCGCAGGCACTGAGGAGTTAAATTAGGGTTGCCAGGTGTCCAGTTCATCCGGTCAAAAAGGGAACCTGCAGCTGCAGTCAGCAGTGCTGACCAGACCATTAAAAGTCTGGTTGGCAGCGCAGCAGGGCTAAGGCAGGCTCCCTGCCTAACCTGGCTCCGCACAGCTCCCAGAAGCAGCAGCATGTCCTCTCTCCGGCTCCTACACGTAGGGGCAGCCAGGAGGTTCCACACTTTGTTCCCGCCCCAAGCGCCTGCTCTGCAGCTCCCACTGGCCTGGAGCTGCGGTCAATGGGAGCTGCAGGGACAGCCATGTGGATGGGGCAGTGCACAAAGCTGTCTGGCCATATCTCTGCATAGGAGCCAAAGGGGGAACATGCCACTGCTTCTGTTAAGTGCTACCCAGAGTCTGCACCCCAACTTCCTCCCATGCCCCAACCCTCCTGCCCTCCGAACCATCCTGAAGCACCCTCCTCCACCCCAAACCCCTCATCCCAGCCCTACCCCAGAGCCTGCACCCCCAACTGGAGCCCTCACCCACCCCCATGCCCCAGCACTGATCCCCCTCCCACCCTTCAAACCCCTCAACCACAGCACAGCGCCCTCTCATGTAGCCCAAATTCATGATTCCCGGGCCCCCCACCAGAGCCTGCATCCCCAGCTGGAGCCCTCACCCCCCACACACATCCCAATCCCGAAGCCCCTCCTGCACCCTGAACCCCTCATTTCTGACCCCACCCTGGAACTCACAGCCCCAGCCCAGAGCCCGCATCCCCTCCCACACCCCAACCCCCTGCCTCAGTCAGGAACCCCCTCCCGTATGCCAAACCCCTCTGCTCCACCCCCAGCCTGGAGCCTAATCCTGCACCCTAAACCCCTCATCCCCAGCCCCACTTGAGCCCACACCTCCACCCTAGATCTCATTCCCCCTCCTGCACCCCAATCCCCTGCCTCAGCCTAGAGTTCCCCCTACTCCAAATCCCTCAGCCCCACCCCCCATCCCAGAGCCCCCTCCTGCACTCCAGCCCGGTGAAAGTGAGCGAGTGAGGGTGGGGAGAGAGAGCAACGGGGCGAGGGGGAATGGAGTGAGTAGGAGGTGAGGCCTCGGGGCGGAGCTGCGGGGGTTTGTGTGAGCCGGCAGTTGGCAGCCAGGGGTGAAGTGAAGGGCAGCGAAAGAGAACACCGGGGTGGCGTTTCCTGCCCCCAGGAGCGGCCTTTCCCCTCCGCCCTCAGGGCAGACGCTGGGCACGTTCACGGCCACCCCCGCCTTCCATGGCGATACGGGGGCACCGCCGTGATACGCCCCGTGGCACAGGAGTGGGCGCGAGCCGCCCAATGAACCGGAGCCGCCCCCGCCCCCAGGCGGTCGGCAGCCGCTCGGCCTGCGCGGCGCTAAACTGCCACCTGACCCCTGCCGCGCGCACGAACGGCCCCGCCCCTGCCCGCGTGAGCACGCGGGGGTGCATCGGGCAGGTGCCCCCCGTCCCGGCCGCGTTACCAGTTCTCCAGCATTTCCTTGATGGCGTTGGCCGGCCTCTGGATGACCTCGCCGGCCGCGATGCGGTTCACCACGACCTCGTCTAGCCGCCGGATCACGCCAGCCATCAGCGCCATGGGGCGGACCCCGGCCGGGGGAGATGCGGAGGGGCTGGGATCTCGGAGCGGGGAAAGGGAGACCCCCACCAGATCCTGGCGGGGATCGTAGCGCGAGCCCTACCCCCCTCGCTCCAGGGGGCGCGCGGCACAGCAGGGTCGTAAACCCAGCACACTCGCGCCGAATAGTTGAGCGCGAGAGTCTGGGAAGCTGCCGATTGGAGGGCGCGGGTGTCAATCGGCTCGGGGGGGGGGGCATCACCTGTGTGGCCGAGAACTACAACTCCCATCGTTCCCTGCCCGCACCTTTGGGGCGGGGTGTGGTGGGGGAGGAGGGCGGTGGCTACATGTGCACGCGAACGAGCTCGTTCCGATTGGCTGATCCCCGCGTCGCGGCGTGCTATATAGGGGGCTGCCAGACCGGGCTGCGAGTGGCTCTGCGTGTTGCAGAGAGTTGTGGGGAATGTAGTTGTGGGAGCTGTCGGGGGGGCCCGAACAGCAGCCTTGCACTGGAGGCGGCTGACGCTGCAGGCCAGGGGGTCCCTGACTAGAGGCTCACGCGTGGTGGCCACAGCGTGAGACTCGAGACCCCGCCTGTCCGGGGCTTGGGGGGGGTCCCCGCCCCCAGTGACTGGCCATGGTACTTCCCTACCGACACCCTAGTGGCCGTTCCGTGCCTGGCATCGTGGGAGGCCTGGCTCTGGCCACAAGGCGTCTCCCCTTGACTGGCCATGAGAGAGTCCTGGGTGGCTCCCGTAGGTGGCCCTGGCCCGCCATGTCCTTTCCGCTTGGTGCTGCC
Organism: Chelonoidis abingdonii; assembly: GCF_003597395.2. Classification (NCBI taxonomy): domain Eukaryota; kingdom Metazoa; phylum Chordata; order Testudines; family Testudinidae; genus Chelonoidis; species Chelonoidis abingdonii. The sequence continues at coordinate 91,164,513 of NC_133770.1, read as the reverse complement.
GTGGCTGTGGCAACGAGGGGTGCAGCAGCAGGACTCGTGCATCTTCCAGGAACAGTGGAAGGGAGGGGGAATGGCTGGAGTGTCCAGTCTGCCAGTGATGTTCGGGGAAGCACGTGTTAGCTGCTACTATGTAACCAAATGAGCCAGCTGCGCCCCTTGCGTGCGGGAGGAGGTGTGGGAAAGACGGATCAAGACAAAAACCCCTGTGATGAGTGGCGCCGCTGTGCTTTTAGCCCGTATGTGGCGTAGGACGTGGTAAAGCGGGGCAAACCATTTGCCAAGGGAGAATTTGTGAAGCAGTATTGTAGGGAGCGGATTGTGTGTCCTGCTGAGAAGAAACTCAGCAGTGTTAGCTCATCAGTCACAACCCCAGGACAGTGCATACTGGAGATTGGTACCAAGTAAGCAGGTTTACCATTTCTCTCTCTCCTGTGATTGATTACAGCACCACATACTTCAGTAGATGTAGCAATCATTGATCTTTGTCTGTGGTGCTGTTAAAACCTTGACATAGACAAGGAGATTTCCTTGTGTCCTCAGGTTTAAAAGAGCACAGCGAAAGCCATGATGTGTTCGAGACAGTTTTAGGTGCAATGAATATTATCTCTGAGGGAATTCTGTGTGCCAAAAAAATAAAAATTCTGCACACAGTATTTTAAAATTCTGCAAATGTTATTTGTCGATAAATAAATGTGGAGGCTCCAGCATGGCAGTGGGAGTGCAGGCCTCTGGCAGCACAGAAATGGGAGATCACCCTGCAGCCGCCTCCTCTCCTCTCACGCACACTCAGCAGTGAGGCTGCACCTGACCCTGACACATGGCAAGGGAGGTCTGGATGTTGGGGGCTCAGTGGGGGTTCTGGGGAAGGGGTTGGGTGGAGTGCAACTGGTTGGGGCTCACTGGAGTGGGGGGTTCAGGTGGGTGGGGCTCCTTGAGGTGGCCCAGTTGAAGGGAGTTGGGGCACATCAGGGTGGAAGTTGAGTGTGGTGTCTCAGTGGAATGGTGGTCTGGGTGAGGGTCTGGATGCAGGAGGGCTTAGGGGAGGTCTGGATGAAGGAGGAGTGGGGCTTAGTGGGGGGCGGGGTCTGAAGTCAGATGAGTTCCGGATGCAGAGGATAAGACTCAGTAGGGTAGGGTTCTGGGTGTGGCAGGATGAGGCTCGGGGGGAGATCTGGATGCACCCCCTGGAGTGCCACCTGGAACTGGGCTCCCTTTTACACTGCACTTCTGTGACAAGCTACAAAGCCTACCAGCCTGCACTTTCACCAGCATACTTACAGGTAGAGACACACTCAGCTACAGTTACAAGCAGGCTCTCTGACTACCCTCTGCATGGAAAAGCTACTCCCAGCTCCTTAGGCATGCCCCCCCCTTTGGAGTGTAAACCCAAAATTATATCGTCTTGCACTGCACAGGGAACTGTACAGTGTAAGCTCATAAAGTCCACCCCCTCCCTCAGTGTGGAGAAGAATATGCAACAGCCTTTTGCCCCTGAGTTATGATTCCCACACACTAGTTTAGATAAAGCAGAAATAATTTCAGCTACTAAAAATAAGTAATTATAAGTGACAGCAAAGGCTCAAAGCAGATTACCTAGCAAATAAACAAAAAATGCAAATGAAACGTAATTTACTAACTAGATTGGGTATGAATAGCAGTTTCTCACCCCAAGAGATTATACAAGCAGGCTGCAGCTTCTTAAGGATAAGCTGCACCTGCTTTACAGCTTGTAACCCCCAGGCTTTTGCCTCTTCTGCTTTCAGTTGCATCTAGGCCTTTGAGAATAAACTAGAATCACTGCAGAAGCATATGAATTTAGTCAACCTAAACATGGGACGCTAATTATTATCTTGAGATCACAAAAAATCAGCAGTAGCGAGGCATGAACAGCAGAGTTTCCTCTGCCAGGAAAAGTGACATTGTACCAGTTGTAAGAATCTATGGGAGGTCTCTTACAGAACTGAGCCTGAAGTGTGGAAAAATACAGTTAAAAGGATAAAACAATTAAGAGTTTCTCTCTGACTATAAGCTAGGCAGATAATCAGGCATATGATTGAGTTACAGCATGAAGATACTTGATAACTTCAGCAAAAATTTAATCCTTTATTGTTAAGGACATGAAGGTTGGGCAGCTTTGCTGTTTAAATTTCCAGTGTCAATTGCCTTCTTTGAGGTTGGCATTTCCAATCCCTGAAAATCCCCAGCATTGATCAACTTTGGGGGCTGCATCTCCTGCCTTTTCAGTGGCCCCCAAATAATCTTGAATTGAACGTTAGTCAGAAACTCTGAACATTTCACCTCTGTCCTACAGGTTTTACTGTCAGAGGGCATGAAAGATATGAGGAGCTTCCTTACTCTTTGTCCAATTAGCTAGAAGGAGATAACTGAAAGAATGCAAACAGAGGCTGAATGTCCTTGGTTCACAGGCCTCTTAATAGACTTCTGTATTTCTTTTAGAGACAACTTGATAAACATCTAAAATGTGTTGATCGTTCCCTTTTTAACCCTTTATCCTCTGAAACCAGGGCAATTGGTCCTACGATAGCCATAAACCTCATATATATCTACAGTATTCTGAAAAAAGTTCTATAAATACTTTCAGATACAGGACAACATAGTGTTTCAGTTTCTATTACTGAAATTGTGTTATTAAAGGCATGCTATATATTTTAATGGTAGAGCAATACCTTCAAAAGACAGGACAAATATTATGAAAACCACCTATCTTTACTTTGAAAAACTGTTCCTCTGAGGGTTTGTCAACATGAGGACAGTGACGGCATAGCGATAGCAGAACAATCTATGGCAGAATAGTGTCTGCAGGGGGATTTATTATGGCATAGCTATAACAGAATAGTAGGACTGTCAAACGATTAAAAAATTAATCACAATTGCAATGTTAATAATAGAATACCATTTATATAAATATTTTTGGATGTTTTCTACATTTTCAAATATTGATTTCAATTACAACACAGAATACAAAGTGCTCACTTTGTTTATTTCTGATTACAAGTTTTTGCACTATAAAAAAACAAAAGAAATAGTATTTTTCAATTCTCCTAATACAAGTACTGTAGTGCAATGTCTTTATCTTGAAAGTTGAACTTACAAATGTAGAATTATGTAAAAAAAACTACATTCAAAAATAAATAATGTAAAATTTTAGAGCCTGCAAGTCCACTCATTCCCACTTCATGTTCAGCCAATTGCTCAGACAAACAAGTTCTTTTACATTTACAGGAGATAATGCTGCCCGCTGCTTGTTTACAATGTCACCTGAAAGTGAGAACAAGTGTTCTTATGGCACTGTTGTAGCCGGTGTCACAAGTGCCAGATGCACTAAAGATTCATATGTCCCTTCCTGCTTCAACCACCATTCCTGGGGACATGCGTCCATGCCGATGATGGGTTCTGCTTGATAACAATCCAAAGCAGTGCGGACCGACGCATGTTCATTTTCATTATCTGAGTGAGATGCCACCAGTAAAAGGTTGATTTTCTTCTTTGGTGGTTTGGGTTCTGTAGTGTTGCTCTTTTAAGTCTTCTGAAAGCATGCTCCACACCTTCTCCCTCTCAGATTTTGGAAGGCACTCAGATTCTTAAACCT
>NC_133770.1:91080120-91160803 GCF_003597395.2 Chelonoidis abingdonii | reverse complement strand
AGTGTGCAGCTGTCAAAACAGATGGAAGAAAGGAGGGGGAAGGGAAATGGTTTATTCCCCTTTGTTGTGAGACTCAAGGAATTTGGGTCTTGGGGTCCCCAGGGAAGGTTTTTGGAGGGACCAGAGTGCCCCAAAACACTATACTTTGGGGTGGTGGCAGCCTATCAGATCTAAGCTGGTAATTAAGCTTAGAGGAATTCATGCTGGTACCCCATCTTTTGGACTCTGAGGTTCAGATTTGGGAATTATGCCATGACACCACTGTTTAGGATTTTCCCCATCTTCCTCTGTCTTTTTAAAAAACAAACACTTCGACTATTGAATATTTTATTCTTATGTGATGTTTTTTGATATTTCATTTGTTTGTTTCTAAATGTTTGTGGGGAAAAATATAAATGTATCGTTAAATCCTGTTGGAGACTGGCCTGTGGTTCCTATAGGCCAGGTTTTCAAAGACATTTAGGTGCCTTAAGATACGAAGCTCTTAGTGCAATTTTCAGAAGTGCCTAAGCAAATTGGCAGCTTTTGAAAATCCCACTGGGCTCTTATCAACATCTATGGGTGCCTAAATATCTTTTGAAATATGGCTCTACCTGCCCTGTTGAGGGATGCTTTTAAACACTGTCTCCCCTATCCCTACACATTAATTTTCTTGTAAGGTGTCTAGGAGACAGTAAAAAAGTTTGTCTGTTAGATTGCAGCTATGCTGTCTACTCAAGGATCTGTTTCTCTCCCTTGTGACTTTTTTTTCTTAATTGTCTGGTTTTTTTTTCTGTCTTGGTGATATGAATCTGACAGTCTAGGAAAGAACTTACTCTTTTCCCACCCTGCAATCTGACCTCAGAAATAGTTGCTTGATGGAAATTTCTGCAGATTGGTGATGATCTCATACCACAAAAGAAGAAAAACATTCTAGCAGACTCTAGATAAAAAGAGACTCAGCCCATCATACTATACTAATAACTATGTGCGGTTCCCTTTATATTCTTCAGACCCCTATTCACCTGCTCCTGATGTTTGCAGGCATTGACATGAGTGAAAATGAATAGGTGAAACGGGTGCATTGAATTTCACCCACTCAGTGAGCAGCCCAAGCTCTGTGTTTATACTGTCTTTTGAGTTCTTTTGTTAAATGTTATTGTTTTTAATATCTTTTTAGTCTTTAAACAGGGTAGCTACTGGTCCTGGAAATTTCTAGGAAAATACTGAGAAATTTCTCTGAGACTATTTTTTTTTCCCGCTGAATGTATAAATATTAAATTTCTCAGTTACGACACTTTCCATCTGACTTGTTATAGACTTCAAACATAAGCAGATTTTGTGACCTGCCCCTTCAACTAATCAGAAATAAAACTGAGTGTGACTGAGTGGCTATAATGCGATGGTAGAAAAAATTCCAAGTGTTGGTCAGGTATTTAACATAGTATCTACCTAGTCTGTCCCTCATGTCAGAACTGTATTTGGTTTAAAGCTGATGATTATGTTATGATTACAATTCAATACTGAATTCAATAAATACAATATGATTCAATTAAAAAAACCAACAACCTAGTTCCCTGGAAATCCTGCAATTTCAAATTCAGACCTCAGTAAACATTCAGTGGAGGTAAAATGTTTCATTTTCCCCTTTCATCCAACTTATGTTGTGGGCAAGTAAGAGTAGTAACCATTCCCTTTAGCAATAACATAGAGTCAATACTGTGATACCAACATCAGATCGTCTGTTACGTTAATGTCAGTTACCTTTTGCTTTTTTTTTTTCTTTATCCAGGGTGAAACAAAGCAATCAAACTATTTCCTCTTTTTCCTCAAAAGATCATAGAATCATAGAATATTAGGGTTGGAAGACACCTCAGGAGGTCATCTAGTCCAACCCCCTGCTGAAAGCAGGACCAACACCAACTAAATCATCCCAGCCAAGGCTTTGTCAAGCTGGGCCTTAAAAACCTCTAAGGATGGACATTCTACCANCACATGTAAATACAAAAAACAATATAAAAACCTATTGTCTTCTACCTTTTGTACTTATACTTGGAAACAGAAGATTAGAAAAGCCTGGAGATAGAAATCCCTCTCATAGCCGAGAGAGCACAGAACAGAGAGACACAGACAAAAGACACGCACCCAAAAATTCCCTCCCTGAGCTTTGAAAAATCCAGTTTCTTGATTGGTCCTCTTTGTTAACCCTTTGCAGGTAAAAGAAACATTAACCCTTAGCTATCTGTTTATGACACAAGCGTCATCAGCATGGAAGCATGTCCTCTCAAATGGTGGCCGAAGCATAAAGAGGCATACAAATGTTTAGCATATCTGGCACATAAATACCTTGCAATGTCAGTTACAAAAGTGCCATGCAAATGCTTGTTCTCACGTTCAGGTGACATTGTTCTGACGTTGCACACCATAATGTTTTATGGAAATATGTTTGAGTGTAAATATGATGTAATTAAAATATACTTTATGCAAAAGTCTCTTGTAAGGTATCATTACAAAGATTGTAATCTATTGAGTGTGTTCATCCTATTTATATGAATGTATCATTCTTGTACCTGAAACTAGGAATATGAAATGTAACTTTGACATCCTATTGTAATTATATAAAGTGTGGGCCATTAATGGTGGTTTGGAATCTTGATGGCTCCCATTAACCAGGACAATTGATTGTAAATGGCTCTGTTTACTTGTAAGTCTTCCTGTATATGTGTGTGCCAGCAAGTGGGTGATGAAGTCTTACAGTGACATGTGATCATGTCACCTGAACTGGAATCCATCTTTAACCTGGTGCTTTTCGATTTAGAAGGAGGGGTGGGAACCCAGAGAAAGACAAAGGATTCCTGCCTTGTGCCAAAGATATATAAGGGGGTGGAACAGAACAAAGGGGGTCCCAGTCATGTGGAATACCCTGCTTTTCACCTAAGATGCCTGATGTAACTAACAAGGCTTGTACCAGGGGAAAGGATTGGGCCCAGACTAGGAAGGCATCTAGTCTGTGAAAGAAGATCATTAGAACATCTCTGAGGGTGAGATTTACCTGTATTCAGCTGCTTAATGTGTTAGGCTTAGACTTACATGTTTTGTTTTATTTTGCTTGGTAACTTACTTTGTTCTGTCTGTTATTACTTGGAACCACTGACTTAAATCCTACTTTTTATACTTAAGAAAATCACTTTTGTTTATTAATTAACCCAGAGTAAGTGATTAATACCTGGGTGAGCAAACAACTGTGCATATCTCTTTGTCAGTGTTATAGAGGGCGGACAATTTTATGAGTTTACCCTGTATAAGCTTTATACAGAGTAAAACAGATTTATTTGGGGTTTGGATCCCATTGGGAGCTGGGTAGCTGGATGCTGGAGATAGGAAACCTGCTGAACAGTTTTGGTTGAAGTCTGCAGCTTTGGGGGTGTGGACCTGACCTGGGTCTGGGTTGCAGAAGACTAGCATGTCTGGCTCAAAAGGCAGGGTTCTGGAGTCCCAAGCTGGCAGTGGAAAGTGGGCTCAGAGGTAATTCCAGCACATCAGGTGACAGTCCCAAGGGGGTCTCTGTGACCAATCCCATCTCACAGTTGTAAACAAGAAAAGGCCAGCATTATCTCCTCTAAATGTAAACAAACTTGTTTGTCTTAGTGTTTGGGTGAAGAAGAAGTAGGACTGAGTGGACGTGTAGGCTCTGAAGTTTTACATTGTTTTGTTTTTGAGTGAAGTTATGTAAAAAAAGTATACATTAGTAAGTTTGCACTACAGTACTTGTACGAGGTGAATTGAAAAATACTATTTCTTTTATCATTTTACAGTGCAAATATTTGTAATAAAAATAATATATACTTTGAATTCAGTTACAACACAGAATACAATATATATGAAAATGTAGAAAAACATCCAAAATATTTAATAAATTTCAACTGGTATTCTATTGTTTAACTGTGTGATTAAAACTTCAATTAATCACGATTAATTTTTTTAATCACAATTTATTTTTTTGAGTTAATCGCATGAGTTAACTGCAATTAATCAACAGCCCTACAGAATAATTTATTCTGTTGTAACTTTGTCTGTTAACTTCCATGTGTAGACAAGACCAAAGACAGGAAAGCTGATCCAAACACTATATACAGTTTTGTTTTATTTATAGCTTTGGGCATTTACATTTTGAAGGATCAGTTTTTGCCAGTGAATAATCTCCTATAAGATTTTTTTTTCCCTGGTTTGCAGTGCATTGTTTCAGTGTTCTAAAATATGCAACACTAAGTTCTGAGGAAAACTAAGTGAATGGAGCTCATGACCACAAGATATCAATGAGGCCAAGAGCTTAGTAGTGTTCAAAATCTATCTAGGTTACGTATGACTCCCATCACCATAATATTTGAGTGCCCTACTAATATTAATGAATTCATCTTCATAGCTGTGTGCCAGTGACATAGGAAAGAAGAGGTTACTTACATGTACAGTAACTGTAGTTCTTCGAGCTATTTTGTCCCTACGGACTTCACTTCAGGTGTGCAGGCACCTGTGCACTTCTCTTCAGAGATTTTTGTTAGCAGAATCCATTCTTGCACCCTATACTCCTCGTGCTCCAGTCCTAGGGCACAAAGGGGAGGGTGGACCTGCTGCTGCTCCAGTTCCTTCTCAACTGATCGGGGCAAGGATTCAAAAGTAGAGGGGAAGGAGGGCAGGTAGTGGAGCTCTATGGGGACAAAACATTGTGAAGAACTCCAGTTACTATGCAGGTAGCTTGACATTTCTTCAAGTAGCTGTTCCTACGGGTGCTCCATTTTAGGTGACTCCTATGCAGCGCCTAAGCTACTATGGCGGGTGCAGAGGAGATGGGGCTAGCATTGTGCATAGTTCTGGGAAAGAGTGCATAGATGACCATGTTTACAAATGTCTGCAATGGGTATGTTTTTAAGCCGGGCCATAGAGATAGATTGTGCCCTAGTGGAATAGGCTGTCACCCTAGCCCAGAGAATGCACTTCAGAAGCTTTGTAACATGCGCAAATGCCCCAAGACCCATTTTGATACTCTTTGGGTGGAAATGAGATGTCCCTTCATTCTCTCCGTGAAAGAGATAAAAAGTCTAGGAGAAGCTCTGAAGGGTCTTTGAGGAAGAAAACAAGATTTCTTCTTACATTCAGAGTGTGAAGACTAGCTTCTTCCCTTAAAGTGTGAGGTTAGGGGTAGAAGATTGGCACTGAATGTCTTGGTTGATGTGGAAAGTCTGATGAGCCTTTGTCCAGGAAACCAGGATGGGAATCTGGGTTCATCTCGGTAAAACACCATGTCAGGTGGATCTGCCACAAGAGCTCCTAACTCTCCTACTCTTCTAGCTGAAGTGATGGCTAACAAGGAAAGAGGCTTTGAAGGATAAATGGAGGAGAGAGTAGTTTGCTACAGGCTCCAAAGGTGGTTTCCTTAACAAGTTGAGAACGAAATTAAGGTCCCAAAGCAGAGCAGGCTCTCTGACATGAAGAAAAAGGGTGGTCAAATTTTAACGACCCAGAAGTTGTGCGAATACTGAAAATCCCTCAACAGGTAAGTGAACAGCTGTAATAGCAGCTAGGTGGACTTTGATGGAGCTCAGTGACAACCCCAGGGTTTTAAAACTCAGCAGGTATGCCAGTATGTTAGTGAGGTATGACTTAAAGCGAGCTAACACCCACAGAGTGCACCAGGAATGCAATTGCTTCCACTTTTACAAGTAAGTCTTTCTTTGGGAGGGTTTTCTACTATTCAACAGCTCATTCTGTCCTTAGGAAAAAAATCAGTTTCTGTGCCTGAGAGCCATTGAAGAATTAGGCCTCGAGATGTAGTGTTAAGAGACTGGGGTTAGTTATTGTCCCTAATTCTTGGGTTAGTAGGTCTGCTACAGAGACAGGCAAATCAGGTCCTGCCTACCTCAGCTAAGCTGGTGCTATAAGGATGATTACTGATTTCTCTGGCTTTACTTTTTTCAGAACCTTTAGGTGCAACTGTTTTGGGGAATAGGCATATAACAAGGTTCAGGCCCAAGGAGTGAGGAAAGTGCCTTCTAAAGAGTTGCAGCTGCATCATGCCCTTGAACAGAACTGCCAGGATTTCACATTAGTGTTGCAAAGAGGTCTATCTCCAGGAAGCCCTAGATGAGAAATTTTTAATTGGATAGGATTGCTCAGCTCCTATTCATGGTCCTGGCAAAAATTCCTGTCAATGAGTCTGCTATGATGTTCTGCAGACCTGGTAGATGTGCCACTGAGATGTCAGTTTGGTGGGTTATACACCAGTTCCAAAGTTTTATTGCCTCAGTGCACAAGAATTGAGTTCTTGCTCCTCCTTGGCAGTTTATATTATATGGTCACCCTGTTGTCCATCATGACTCTGACTGAGTGACCCTTAACCTTGAGTAGATTGATATGAGAACAGACTCCTAAGGAGTCCATCTGCCCTGTGCTGTGAGGTCCTGGAGATGAACTCTCCAGCTAACTAGAGAAGTGTTTGTGGTGATGGTCTCTGTGAGGGGTGAATGCGAGAAAGGGACTCTCCCACAAACCTTGTGGGGATCCTTCCACCAGTTGAGAGAATCAAGAAATCTCTGATGGACAGACACCTGCTTGGACAGATTGTGCTTGTTGGGAGCATAGACTGTTCTGAGCTAGACGTGGAGGCACTGGGAATGCAGTCTGGAATGAGGTGTTACTATGTACAGACTGCCATATAGCCCAGAAGCTGCAGGCAGGCCTCTGCTGTGGACTGTGGACCTGGATGTTGTGCGGCGATGAGGTTGGACATAGTGACAAACCTGTCACTCTGTCCAACCTCCTAGCCCTGGAGGTTGTGGAGTCCAGCATGGCTCCAATGAAATTGAGGCTTCAGGCAGGTGTCAAAGTAGGCTTTTCTGTTTTGAGCCACAGCCCCAGAGAGTGGAAGAGAGCTAGGACCTTGTTAGTGCTGACTATACCTCTAGGATGGAACAACCTTTGAGGAGCCAATTGTTCAGATAGAGGAAAATGACTATTCTCATTTGCCACTGTTGTCAGTTGGGGGTGTGTGTGTGTTCTCTCTGTATGCTGTTGCAGCCCTGTGCAGATAACTGGTGCAGCAGATCTTGATAGCACTACCCAGAAAGACCACAGACTTGGGTCGATGGTGAAGGCACTAGGCCAGGTTCATTGTTGATGAAGCACGATCCTAGTGCCCTGGCTCCGGGGTTACAAGTACACTAACACATGTATGCTCATGAGTATGGACGAGCTGAGTTAGCAGCAGGAGTTTCTGCTGCCCCCTAGGTGGACAAACATGCCCCTCCCATGATTTCTCTTTTATATATTGAAACAAACAAGTTACATATTACACTTCTGAGGTGGTTAGTTACAAACCCTACACCTTGTATCTGCTGGTCTGAACAAAACATCTCCATTTATTATTCTGTCCTCTCCTCGTCTTACTCAGGATCAGCAAGTTCCAGTACCATCTCCAGGAATGTGTTTACATTAATATCCAGTCCGTAGTTCTTAGGAGTGCCTGTGTTTTAGCAAGACTTGCTGTGCCTTTGCCACATTCATGTATCAGACAGTGAACTTGTAAGCAAGTGACGGTGGTTCAGGCCTCAGGTCTTTCACCAGCCCCAGTGCTTGAGACTCTCTCTACATTCCCCAGATTTTCGTTTTTTTATGGGGAGGATATTTACCCATCATCAGGGAAAAGCATAATGCATGGATTAAAGATGACCAAGAGGCTAAACGCTATTATATATCCACCTTACGTTACAATCCACACATTCATGCCCCATCCGTCCCTTGGTCTGCACGCTCCCTGATACAATCGGTGGACAGTTTTCTTTTTCCAGTTGTGCTAGTCCCATATAGTGGGCCTGGGAATGTTAGGTCCAGGGCTTTAGTTGAGTTTTAGAGTTGTTCTGAAATACTGGAATAGGCACTATTACAGTCTATGCCCCAGTGCTATGTAAATGAGTATAACAGAAATTTCAGGTAGTGACATCACAAATGAGGGCTTCATCTGTAAGTTTCTTGTAATTAGGGCTCAGCTACACTTGCGAGTTAGAGCACATTAAAGCACCCCCAGGTGCCCTAACTCATGAGGCGTCCACACTGGCAAGGCACGTAGAGCGCCCAGACTCTGCGGCTGGAGCACCCCTGGTAATCCACCTCCACAAGAGGCATAACGCTTCTGCGCCCTGGCTGGAGTGCCATGGCGCCAGTGTGACCATGCTTCCATGCACCAGACGATCCCCAGTATGGAGCAACGGTGAGGTGCTGGACCTCATCAGTGTTTTGGGGGAGGAAGCTGTCCAGTCCCAACTGCACTTCAGCCGTAGGAATTACGATACCTTCGGGCAGATATCAAGGGCCATGACAGAAAGGGGCCATAACTGGAATGCACTGTAGTGTAGGGTTAAAGTGAAAGAGCTGTGGAATGCCTACTGCAAAGCCCATGAGGCAAACTACCGCTCTGGTGGTGCCCCCACAACCTGCCATTTTTACAAAGAGCTGGACGCGATACTTGGGAGTGACCCCATCTCCACTCCAAAGATCACCATGGACACTTCAGAGCCCAGTTCAACAAGGCAAGAGGAGGAGGACAGTGGGAGTGAGGGTGCTGAGGAGGAGGGAGACAACCCAGCATCCCTAGATGCATGCAGCCAGAAGCTGTTCTCAAGTTAGGAGGAGGGTAGCCAGTCACAGTGGATGGTTCTTGGGGAAGAAAAAACACCAGAGGAGGTGCCTGGTAAGCAGCTTTTATTTTGGGAAGGAAGTTGTTCAGTGCAGGTTACTGGGGCAAGGAGGGTTAGGGCTGCATGCATGTCTAGATGCAGAAGAGGGCGTTGACGTGCTCTTTCACATTGTAGTAATCGGCCTCGGTGATCTCTTCAAACATTTCATGCAGAAGCTGGGCAATCAACTTGCGCAGGTTCCTTGGCAGAGCTACTGTGCTCCTTGTCCCAGTAAGGGTAACAGGTCCATGCTACTGTGCTGTGACAGGCGGGGGGGACCATTGCCGCACACAAGCATGCTGCACATGTGCCAGGGCGGAAGCCACACTGTAGTAGAAGACCCTCCCTTGCTTCCCAGGTCACCCTCAGCAGCAACGTATCTTCCAGGATGAACTCATCCTGTGTAAAACGTGGGGAGAGTGTTCAGTATAGGGGGCCCCTGCAGCTGTTGGCTCTCCCCAAGGCACAGAACACCAGAGGACAGTATGGCTGTGAAACAATCAGTCCCCCTTGACCCTGTGCTTGCTCACCATTTTGGCATTCCTGTGGGTTATGTATGCTCACTTGGAAATGGACAATTTCTGCTATTGTGTACACTGTGCTTGTCTTTAAGTATGGCCGAATCATTGCTCTATCTAGTGTGAACAATGCTGCCTCTGTTAAGTGTTGCATTTTGGCTTTACAGATGTAACCTTGAGATCCCAGTCGTCCTTGTTATCAAAGGCCAAAAGACTCCAAAGAATCAGGAAGCATCCACAAAGAAGCAAAGAGGACATGCTGCATGAGGTCATGCAGCAGTCCTTTAATGAAAATCAAAAAGTGCACGAGTGGCAGGAGAGTGAAAGGAGGGTCTGCCAGCAGAATGCAGATCGCCAGCACCAAAGCACAGAGTGGCTGCTAAGCATCATGGAGCGCCAAGTGGACTCGATCCAGGCTCTCGTAGCAATGCAAGCGGGGCACTTCTACGCTCACCCCCCCTTCAGCCCTTGTTCCAAAACTCTTTCCCTTGTGCCCCCATGTCACCTCCAACCCACTTTCCCCAAAATCCAGGTTCTTATCACCACCAGCTGCCTTCAATACTTATAGCTTCACCACCAAGCCCTGAAAACTACTACCATTACCCACTGCACTCAACCCCCATTGCCATGCAGTATAGCCATCCTGAAGTGCAACACTCATTGCATGGCACTCCAGACAGGAAGGCTGAGTGTGATAACAGGACATATGCAAATTTGTGATTGTCCAGTTCCCCACCCCATCCCCTTGCTCTTTCTGTTTCCCAAGCAATGTGTTTTTTTTCAATAAAGGAATTTTTTGCTTTGAAAACGTTCTTTATTATTGCATAAAGTTAAAGATATCTTAGCCCAGGAAAACAACAGGCACTGCAAGTCAGTGCATCTACACAGAAGCGGCGCCAGGGTTTTTGGCGCCCTAGGCGGGGGACCTTCCGTGCTCCCGGTCGTTGGTGGCAATTCTGCAGCGGGGGAGGGTCCTTCTGCGCTCCTGGTCTTCTGGGCAATTCGGCAGCAGGTCCCGGAGCTAGTGAAGGACCTGCCACAGAATTGACGACGACGACCCAGAGCGCAGAAGGACCCCCCCGCCGCCAAATTGCCACCGAGGGCAGCAAAATGCCGCCCTCCCAAATCCTGGTGCCTTAGGCGACTGCCTAGGTCGCCTAAATGGAAGCGCCAGCCCTGCATCTACGTCGCAAACACAGATCGCTACTCACTTTGGAACCACTACACTTCACTTCCATGCAGGGCACCAAACATTACTGGTGGCTTTCAGCCTCAGATTGCTCCCTCAAGACATCCCTAATCCTTGCAGCCTCACACTGTGCCCCTCTAATAGCTCTGTTCTCTGGCTGTTCAAATTCAGCCTCCAGGTGTTGAACCTCTGAGGTCCATGCCTGACTGAATCTTTCACCCTTCCGTTCACAAATGTTATGGAGGGTACAGCACGCGGATATAACGGTGGAGATGTTGTCATTGGCTAGGTCCAGCTTTCCATACAGACAGTGCCAGTGGCCCTTTAAACGGCCAAAAGCACACTCCACAGTCATTCTGCACTGACTCAGCCTGTTGTTGAACCGTTCCTTGCTGCTGTCAAGGCTCCCTGTGTAGAGTTTCATGAACCAAGGCATTAAAGGGTAAGCGAGGTCTCCAAGGATCACAATGGGCATGTCGCTTTCCCCTACAGTGATCTTCTGGTCTGGGAAGAAAGTGCCAGCTTGCAGCTTCCTGAACAGGCCTATGTTCCAAAAGATGCATGTGTCATGCACCTTTCCAGACCAGCCTACATGAATGTCAATGAAATGCCCACAGTGATCCACAAGTACCTGGAGAACCATAGAGGAAATACCCCTTCCGATTTATATACTCGGAGGCTAGGAAGGCTGGTGTCAGAATTGGAATATGCATCCCATCTATTGCCCCTCCGCAGTTAGGGAAACCCATTTGTGCAAAGCCAGCCACAATGTCATGCACGTTACCGAGAGTCACAGTTCTGAGAAGGATGCGATTAATGGCCTTGCAAACTTGCATCAACATGATTCCAACCGTCGACTTTTCCACTCCAAACTTGTTAGCGACCAAACTTGGAGTTGCCAGCTTCTGGACTGCAATAGCCACCCGCTTCTCCACTGGCAGGGCAGTTCTCAATCTTGTGTCCTTGTGTCACAGGGTTGGGGCAAGCTCATCGCACAGTCCCATGGAAGTGGCTTTTCTCATCCGAAAATTCTGCAGCCAGTGCTCAACCCAGACTTGCATAATGATGTGATCCCACCACTCAGTGCTTGTTTCCCAAGCCCAAAAGCGGCATTCCACTGTGGTGAGCATGTCTGTGAATGTCACAAACAATCTCATGTTGTATGTGTTATGCGAGTCGACATCATCGTCGGACTCCTCACTGTCAGTTTGTAGGTCAAGAAGTTTGTAGGTCAAGAAGTAACTCAACTGAAATTCGTGACATGCTGGTGAGACCCATCAGCATATTCCTCAGCCGTTTGGGATCCATTCCCACAGACTGAAAGGGAAGACAAAGCGTGCAGTACAAAAAACGCTGAAAGATGGCACCAAATGTCAACGGAAGCCCTGGGATTAATGAAATGTAAAGTGATGCATCATGGGGCGTTGGGCCAGGACCCAGAATGCTCTGCACCCCTCACCTCTCATCCCCTTCCCACAAGCCACAGTGCCAGAATGGGAAAAGGTGCTCTGTGGGATAGCTGCCCATAATGCACTGCTCCCAGTGCCCCTGCAAGTGCGTAAATGTGGCCATGCCAGTGTGCTTGCAGCTGACAGTGTGAACACACTGCAGCGCTTTCCCTGCTTGGTCTACGAGGGCTGGTTTAATGCACAGCACTGTACATCTGCAAGTGTAGCCATGCCCTTAGTTACTACACAGTATTGTCCATCCATGTTATAGGTTACCCTTACTGTTGGTTGTCTCCATCTGGTAAGCTTGGCTGAATAGGAGACAGGAGCAGCTAACTTCTGTGTTCTAATGGATCATCCTGAATCATTGTGGCCACACACTGGAGTTGAGATGTCAACAACATTTCTGGCATAACAAGCCATGTGCGGTGCTTTCTGGGTTTGCATTGCTCTATGATATACTAGTAATTGACATAGATCCAGTTTTTGCTTGTAGATGCTGTCTTTCAGATAACCTGCTGAATGGACAGTAACCAATTTATCAAATATTGTGTCAGGATTCAATATTGGTAACGAGACACTGAACAAGATTGTTTTGAATAATGTGCCTCAGTTAGCATGTGGTATCACTAACTCCAAATTACGACTGGTTCAACTAAGAGAGAATTTGTCTACGCGTTTTTTACCATGTAACTTCCATAAGCATTACAAATAATTTCTTTACCAATTTGTTTTTTCCTTGCCTTCATATTGTTTGCTGCAAATAGTTTCTTAATATTTTACTTGTGTTTGGTTAAACAGTTCAGCAATGTCATGGACATTATAGGTGATATACTGTTTCTTCAGTAGCCAGGACCTTAATACCACGAATTACAGGTTCAGAGACAGTTTCCATTGCCTGGTGGTCAATATATATATATAATATATATATATTTCATATTACCCTCATTACAAATCGATAGTCCAGATTTAGATAATCTTGAAATGTAACCATAATTCCGCTTAGATTTTGGAGTCTCCTATTTTGAGAAATAGATGAAGCTACTTAGCCTGTGTGACAAAGTGAGAATGTTCTTAATATTTTCTCTGAATACTGTGTGGGTACCTCAGTTTCCCCATGCCTTTCTTAAGTATCTAGTTGGTGGCATAAGGGTGTGTGATTGTTGCAGAGCCCAGAGGGCCAGTGGGATGGTGTCTGCACAGAGAATGGTCAACACCCTGTCTCCTGGCAACTGATGGCCTGGTTCCCTCCCCTGCAAAGGTGCCAACTGAAGGTGTTGGAGAAAAAAGAGATCAGGTGGCCTCCTGGCCTGGGAAAGAGACAAAGACCAGAGGAGGGGCTGGAGGGAGTTTCAGTTTGCAGCTGGCTGGGGAAACGGAGGAAGCCCCAGGGCTGGGGTCTAAGCTCCCTGCCCCCCAAGATGGACCTGACTGAGGTGGTCCTGTTGTCTCTACCTACAAGCTCTGTTTTGGACTGTTCCTGTTGTCTAATAAACCTTCTGTTTTACTGGCTAGCTAAGAGTCACAGTGAATCACAGGAAGTGGGAGGTGCAGGACCCACACTCCATGACAGCCTGAAAAAGCACCAGACTGCGAATAGTCTTTTGCCCAGCCCTTGAGTCTTGTGCACATTCCTGATAGGATGCTAGTATATTAATTAAAAAAGAAGTATGCAGCAATATTACAGTTGCTTTTACACAGTAGCCAAATTCATCCATGCTTCCGTGATAAACATTTAAAACCACAGGCACATGAATTCACTTGCTCAATAATATACAGTTTAAATGACAGTTAGACCTGGTCCAGCTAGTGGTTTGTAGCTGATTGCCTACTTAATTGTCCACATATGGTAGACTGAGGTGTAGTTGACCAGTCTGTTATTTATAAAGCACTTCATTTTTCTTTTCTTGATGCTCGGGGGTTTCTTCACTGTGCTCTGATATCTTCTGCTGTCTTCGGTCTGTGGGATGCATCCTTAAACAGCTTATGTTGGTTAACATAATAAAGTTTTTTGCTTGTTTGTTTTATATTTCTCTGGTAACCCAAATTTAATACACAGATTAATTTAGTTTGTTTACAATTGTAGGGATTCGCGGAAGACTGTGTTATGGCCCAGCTAGGGTAGTTACGCTTTCTCAGCGATAGGTTATTCTAAGACACAGCTACCAGCATAAAGGTTATTATTGCAGGTCACAGCTGAGCTAGCATAACCTGTGTAAACCAGTAAGAACCGCTTTATATGGCTTTAGGCCAAGAGTCTGTGGAAAGTCCCTGGCCTTAAGCCAAGGGGCGGGCAGACCTGTAGGAAGCCTCTATTTGCATATGTATGAGCTGTTTTTGCATCCTGTATATATATTTGCATGGCTTCGGTCCTGCCTTTGGACTCCATACCAGCCGAGCTTCGGTGCGCTGGGTTCCCCGCCTCCGTGACAGCAACGCCCAGAGTCCCCGTTGCAGGTGTGTCATTTACCTTCATTAAAGCCAAATAACTCACAGTGTGTGTGGGCCTCGTTCTTGCAGAGCACCCTGGGTAGGCCTGTAGCCTCCCAAGAACCTAACAACAATGTAATAGGGACCAAGTCTTTTATAACATAAGCTATGCTTTTGTTCTGATTTTCCCAATCCTTTAGCACAAATAAATCTGTTTTAGATACTTTTACAGTTGTTGCATAGACATTCCTTTTCACTTAACATGCGCATTATTAATTTTTCATAATAAATATACTTCTTGACTGCTAAAATTGATGTTCACAATCTTCTGAGAGGTGTACTGCTCTCTCCTGCTGAACACTCTGTTTAGCAGGAGTTAGTAACAGAATTTTTATCCAAGCTTTTTAGAGTTAATTGGCTTGTGATACCAATTCCACTTTTCACTGTTTAGAAGCACAAACGTTAACAACTAGTACTTCCTTTTAACATAACTGTAGTGCGGCTTTGCCGCGGTTTGTCCCTCAGCGGAGCTGTGGGGTATCCCACTGCCTCGCTCTAGTTCGCCAATCGTCGACTCTGCGGTCGTGGGGAATAACACACACTCGGTTAGGGGCTCCGGCCCTTGGAGCGGGGGCTGAGCCAATAGTCAAATGGTGGCCCAGGCCCTAGGTCAGGGTGGGGCCGCAAACAAACAGCCAGAGACTCAGACCCTTTGGCAGGGGCTGAGTCAGCAGTTCAATAGCAGCCCAGGCCCTGGGTCAGGGCGGGGCAGCAAACAAAAAATCAGCGACACAGGCCCTTAGGCAGGGGCTGAGTCAGCAGTTCAAAAGCAGCCCAGGCCCTAGCTCAGGGCGGGGCAGCAAGCAAACAGTCAGGGACTCAGGCCCTTAAGCAGGGTCTGAGTCAATAGTTCTACTGCAGAATTGTCCTAACCTCTCCAGGCCAGGAAAAGGGCAAGGGGGAGCCTATCACCCAAGGAGTGGGTGGCAGGGGGGACGCAGGCCCTCCCTGTCCACTGCATCCCAGCCCAGGACCCTAGCAGCGGCAAAGACTCGCTGTTGTCAGTGGAGATCCTGGCCGCAACACACTGACATAGGTTCAGGCAGTGCTGCAGCCAGACTGGGATCGGCTGCCCCCGGGCTACTTCCACACTTCCCTTTGTAGGGTACCTGGGTTGTGCTAGTGTCTTTGACTGGCTCGAATAGCATCGGTTCCTTGGGGTACGCAGCAAAGGGCAGGCTTGGCTCCTCCTCGGGGTAGCTGGCACGGGGCAGGCTTGGCCAGTCCTCCTCAGGGTTGCAAGCGCGGGGTAGGCTCAGCCAGTCCTCCTTGGGGTAGCGAGCAAGGGGTAGGCTCGGCTGGCCGGACGCGAGCTCAGGCCGGCTGCAGCCTGCTGCTGTCTCCCAAGAGGGAGCTCGCTCGCAGACGTCTGGTCTCTGCGGTGGCTGGTTCTCCAGTGAGCTCTGCAGGTGAGCTTTTATACTTCCAGGTCTGCGCCATGACCTCTGATGGGCGGGCGCAGGACCCAGTGGCTCTGCCCACAGATATCCCACTGCTTCGCTACAATAACATAAAAGAAAAGAGTATAAAAAGTAAACCAAACTTAATTTTAAATGCAGGTCTATGCAAATACATTGAGAGTATTAAACTTTTATGACACTCGGCTGTATTTGGGAGACAAAGGTTAGCTTTAACGTTTTTGCAACATAACCAGACATAGTATATATTGTAATATATTTTAAACCATTTTTGTTATAACATTCTTATAACTATATCTTATTATTTAATGCATAAACAACTTTATAAAAACCCAAACAAGAAATTGACATTTTGTTAATATTACTTTTGCATTAATGTTGAGGTTTCCTCTTGCAATTTTCTCTTTGAATAAAAAACCCATGATTAATAAAAGAGAAATTGTTTTTTTTTGCAGTTGCATTATTTGTTTAGGTAAAAATATACATATGTGTGTGTGTGTGTGTGTGTGTGTGTGTGTGTGTGTGTATATATATATAAATGAGGCCTTTATGAGGTTTGCAAAATTAATTGGTTATTAATAATATTATTATGGTTATACCCCAACCTTAAGACTAAAATAAAGTGGTACCACTTACATTTGAAAAAAAGGATAAAATTGATTTTTGTTGCAACAAAATAAAAACAAAAAAAAGTCGTGACACATACACCAAACAAGGACACAGGACAACATACATGACAAATTTACAATTAAAGATGTATGGTGCCAGAATTGTATTCATAACTAAACAAGATAAGGCATTAAGAGCTCAAAATTATTAAGGCAAGGTATTTTAGAAAACAGACAAGTAGACAAAAGAGTTAAACATGTAAATAAGCAAGTATTTACCTTTTTATTTAAAACTTTTAATAAGAATAATTACAAATTATTTGCCCACTTGGCTATATTAATTTAGTAACTGAAGGCATTTTCCATTACTTTATATTACTTTATTTTAAAAACTGGCTATATGGAAACAAGGATCTGGTTCGGTTAGTCAGTGGTTAGGATTAGAAACCTGAATTTCTGTTGCTAGGCAACCATATCTTCAAGATAGGAGTATTTCCAGCTGTTGCACTCCTGAAGGCTTAAAATAATTAATTTGCTGGACTTTAATTAAAGTTTTTACTTTGTTTTCTCTGTGTGTTGTGTTGCTTTGTTTTCAGTTGCTTCATTTTTTTTAGCAATGGTGATTTTTGTAATAACTGTAATATTTAATTTTTAAAGCAAAGAGAGGGCAGAAGTAAGAACGGGGTGGGGGGAGGGAAGAGCAGCCTAGGATGGGAGGGAGACCTGAGCCAACAGACATTCATTACTTTTATCAAGTTATCTTAAAGGACAGGCAGCAGCAGCGAGTTTAGCAAACTCAGAGAAGATATAAAGGAAAACTTAACTGGTATGTAAAAATATTTGAGTAAGAAGGTTATAGTATTAGCTCTGAGCAAGGAGTGGGTTTCCATAGGTTAAAGCAGTTGGGAACCCATAACCCCTGGTTTTTATCCTGGCTCTGAGAGGAGAGTGGGGGTCATTATCAGCTCTTCCGAAACCTGAATTCCCCTGCTCTCTGTTATTTTTGTCTGCATGCCAAATGGATTGCAGGAGTGTCCTTGCCTGCTGCAGTTAACTGTTTCTGGACAATTCTCTGTGTTACTGCATTAATTCTAGGTGTTAAACCGCTCATTCTTGATTTTTCACTTTGAAATTCTTTTTTTATCCACTCCCCTGTGATCATGTTGCAGCTCCTATCTCCTAATGTGCTCTGTGAACTGTTCCATTTTGTCCTTCGTCTGATTTACCAGTCCAGTGACAGTATTGTTTGCTGCTTCTCGCTCCTATGCACTTACTTCTCCTGTTCTAACAGGAACCAATCTAGGTCTTAGTTTAGGATTTTCTAGAACCTGGCTCTTATCCTACAGGGATGGTTGTAATGTGGTGGTCCCTGCCCATGGGTTGTTAGGTGGCTGGTCTGGGTCATTCCACATGTCCCCATTGCAACACCCATTCCAATCATCCCATGTTCCATCTTTTCATTTTGCTAGGGCCATCTTTTTCCATTTCCGTCCCCATTCTTCAGGCACTATATAAGTACCCAAAGTCTGCTGTTGCCCCACAAGATTTATAATGGGGGATGGCACTTCTCTTATTTGCAGATTCTCTACATCTGTTTCCTGTGTTTTCCAGTGTTTTGTTGCTTCTGTTGTTTCTTCTCACCTTCTTTTGTTTCTGTTACTTGCCCCACCAATTTTATGGTGTGTTGTCTTAACCATTTAACAGTCCTGGTTATAGTTTGCAATATTATACATTTCTTACTCTTATTATTATTTTTCAGGGGTACCGTCTCTGTCCTAGCCTTATATATTCCATTCCATGTTTTTCCCCCCACTTTGTTTTTTAAACTCATATGGGCCACCTTTTTTTGTTACCCAGTGTGTCCAAACCTTAACTCTGTGAGGATATCTAGGGAGGGAATTAGGTGGTTCCCTAGCTTGGAGTTTTCTGTCACGTGCTGAGATATAGGAAGAAGGGGACACACATCAGGACTCAAATGGGGCTCTGGGTGATCACTCACTACTTCCCACCACCCAGCGCAGATGTAATGAGGTTAAGTGGTGTCCGTATAAAGAAATTAAAACTACTGATTATTCCTCAAGAAAGACTTTTAATGACTTACGGCAACACAAACAGACCAGGAAAAGAAAAATTAAAGACCGGCAGTGAATAAGGATTAATATAAATGACAAATTATATTGCAAACAAGCACAAGTACAGGTAATGTTATGTCTTAGCTACTTATTACTATAAAAGCATGTCCTTAACATTGGCAGTTTTTACTGATGACAGGCACGAGTACGTGCAAAGCTATTATTACTCCTTTAACTGTTAACCTTACAAGTACTATTCCAGCCCTTAATAAACACAAGTACAAAGATACTATACATTGATTAATAACTTACTACTATTTCTAAACAACTTAACACTAGTATTAAGCTTTTACTACTATTTTTAATACTTCAGCATTAATATAATCTGAGATCAAATTAACCCGACACTGCCATTCTTAATACTATAGTACAATTTGAGATCAAATCAGCTTGAGCAACCCAGACGGCTTTACTCCCTTATCTTATTCTGCATGCACCCAGACTATTTTACTTTAAAGCCTTACCCTACTGAGAATATGTTGCCCTTTAGTCGACCGCTCTTTGCACTGGCCAGGTACAGATAGTTGGTGTGATTAAGATTTCCTTGGTTTAGGAGGTGTGGGTCAGACCGATCAAAGAGAATAACCTCTTAGACCTAGACACACACACAAACCCACCTGAGGCTCTACACATTTAATCTTATCTGCCCGCCATGTTTTGAAGCAGGTCAACCAATTAGGGAAGGTGGAATTTTATTGTGATTATTGTGGTTGTTTTGATAGCCAATTGTTTTAGTTTTGTCAGTTATGCACAAGGAGATGACTTATTTCCATATAGCCCACTGTCTCAACTGTGGTTTTTCTAATAGCCAATTGGTGCTTTAGTTTTCTAGGTTACAAGGATATAATTTATCTCTAAATAGGCTATTGTCTTGATTGTGGGTAAGGTTATTTTGATAACCTATGGCTGAAGGCCTAGCCCCTCAAAACCACATAGGAATCAGTTCTTTGGCTGCAGCATCTCTTAACCACAAGTTTCAAAGGTGGTCTTAATAGGTCATGCCCATAGATATGGCTTATTTTACCATATAGGAGTCAGCATAAAATGTTGTCTGGTTGCAGGTGTCTTTTGACCACAAGTTGCAGTTTAATTTTGCAAAGCTTGCTCTTTAAAGCTTCCGGAAGTTTTAGGCCTAACATTGGCAATACTGTTGTTCATTTTAAGCTTGACAACACTCTTGTTCAAATTAGTCACATCATGTTAGGTTGCAACCCCCACAGCAGACAGCTTGCCACTTACCAAATCAGCAGTTGGGGTCACCAATGTTGTCTCTTGGGTGTGTGTGTGTGTGTGTGTTTTCTCAGTATACAGTCCCAGCCCCACGCAGATAACTGGTTCAGCAGACCTCAATAGCACCACCCAGAAAGACCACAGACTCGGTTCAGTGGTAAAGGCGCTTCCACAGGGCCGACAAGGGGGTGGGGAAGCTGGTACAAATTACTGGGGTCCGGCGCCCAGCTTCCCCAGCTTCGTTGGCCCTGTTTAGCCAGTTTGCCCTTGTTGGGGGGGCCCGAAAATTTTTTTTCACTGGGCCCGAACCTGCTCTCAGCAGCCCTGGGCGCTTGGCCAGGTTTAATGTTGACGAAACACAATCCTAGTGCCCTGGCTCCGTGGTTGCAAGTACACTACCACATTTATGTTCATGACAATGGACCAGCTGAGTCAGCAGTGGGAGTTTCTGCTGCCCTCTAGGGTGGACAAAGGTGTCCCTCCCATGATTTCTCTTTGATACAGGGATATGAACAAGTTACATGTTACACTCCTGATGCGGTTAGTTACCAACCCTACACCTTGTACCTGCTGGATTGAACAAAACATTCATTATTCATTCATTATGCTGTCCTCCCATTCTTGTCTTTCTTGGGGTCAGTGTGTTCCTGTAACATCTCCGAGGAATATGTGTACATAAATATCCAGTAATTAGGAGTGCCTGTGTTTTAGCAAGGCTTGCTGTACCTTTGCCAAGTTCATGTACCAGACAGTAAACTTGTAAGCAAGTGTCTGCTTTGTGACAGGGCCTGACTTTGGCTCATAGCATGGCCTGACTTTGGTGACTGTGGTTCAGGCCTCAAATCTTGCACCAGGCCCAGTGCTCTAGGCTCTCATTCTCTCTACTACAGCCACAGGTAGGCTGTGACAATAAAGAGGACCTCTGTAATGGAAAGGCCAAAGGGAAGAACAGTGCTAACGGTGGCCATTGTCAATGATGAACTACAGGAAGCATCTGTGAGCTGGATGCATTGCTATATGAGAATATACATCCTGAAGGTTGAGGGCCACAAACCAGTCACCTGAATCAAATGACAATATTATTGCTACTAGGGTTCCCATCCTGAATGTGTGTGTGGATGCATGTATTCCAGTTCCTGAGGTCCCTGATTGGTCTCTATCTTCCTTTTGTCTTGGGTATCCAGAAGTACCTGCAGTAGAACTGTTTCCCCATGAAAGAGAGGGGAACTGGTTCAGTCACCCCTAGGAGCAAGAGGGATTGTACCTCCTGCCTTGAGAGACCCTCATGAGAAGAACCCATGGAAGGGATGGACCTGAAGTGAATGGCATAGCCTGGTGTCATTACTTCTAGTATCTATCTGTCTGATGTGATGTACTCTCAAGAAGGTTATGATCCCTGTGGGGTGGAGGAGGAGGTGAGATTGTGGAATGATCCTTGACTGAAGGGTCAAAACAGCTGGTTAGAAGAAGTTGCTGACTGGGAGGTGACAGTAAATTATGGGCCCTTCTTGAGGAATCTAGGCCTCTTCTTACATGGTTCTCCAGTTCTTTGGAAGGTTTGGTACTGGGCAGGATGAAACCATTGTGCTGTCTGTGACCTTCTGAATTTTCTCTTCATTGCAGAGATGTAGGTGCCCAGGGATTGGAGGATCACTCTAGAATCCTTTGAGAAGTGAAGGGTTTCATCTGTGGCCTGCTGAAGAGCTTGGAGCCCTCAAAGATCCTCTATTTTATTCTGGACCTCCCTTAGGAGTCCAGAGAACTGCAGCCAGGAAGGGCAGTGCATAATTGTGGCAGCTGCCATAGAACAAAAAGCTGTGTTCACTGCATCCGGTGAGCCTTGCAAAGAGGCTTTGGCAATCATCTGACCTTCAGTCATGAAAGCCTGGAACTGGTCCTTCTGGTCTTGTGGCACATAATAAAATGTGTGAGATAACTTCTTGTAATTTGTGTAGTCATACTTTGCCACTAGACCATGGTAGTTAACTATCTTGAATTGTAATGTGGCCAAGAAGGACCAGATGCTTGAGCTCCTTTTCCTGAGGAGCAGATCTGGAGTGATGTTGTCTGTTTCTCTCCTTTATGGCATTGAGCCCCAGCAAATTTGGAGTGGGCTGGGAGAAGAGGCGTTGCAGGTATACAGTATTTCTTGTCCACCCTCTTGCAAATAGATGAGATAATGACTGGTGTTTGCCATACTGTTCAAGCGTGTGATATTTATAGGTTAGGCTATTTTGCCATGTGGAGAGAGATGTAGGATATCTACTAGGGCATGCTGTGGTTCCTGCACCTCTTTAAAGGGGACCTGGAATGATTCAGCTATCCTCTTCATAAGTTCTTGGAAGACTTTGAAGTTATCTGCATAGGATGGGAGTTCTTGTTCTTCTAGAGGGTCCTCTTGAAGAGGGGGGTGGGCCCTCTGGTACCAGAGATTGCCCCTTGGTGGAACCTTTTGCATGAGGGTATCCTATAGAACTGGCCTCTGTGTAGGATCCAAGGATTCCAGAAAGGCCTAAGGGAAGGGGGAGGGACCCCAAGGGTGCTCCTGCCAGAGAGGTTGTTAAATCAGTCATTGTCTGGTTCATGGGATCTCTTCCTTGGGAGACATCTCAGGTAGGGAAGTAGTGAAATTTTGGATGGACATCTGAGTCTGAGGAGGTATCTTCTCCTGTTCCTGTAGAGACTGGGGCAGGAGGAGTTGGGGGGCTAAAGATGTCTGCACCAGTGGCTGTGTTAATACCAGCCATGCTTTTGGTACTGGCTGCGATGCCTTCACCTAAAGGTGTGGAAGCACCTGGGAGGTATGGCAGTATCTGCAGAAGATCCCTCTTGATACTTAGTAGAGGAGATTCAAGTTCTTCCAACACTCAAAGATCCTCTTGCAAAATAAATCTAATTGGTATTGGCAAAGCAGGATACTGAGTGGTGGTTGCGATGCAACTGGCAGTACCAGGGATGGTACAGCTGGACCATCTGTATGGTCCTTATGCCCTGGACTTACAGAAGTGGGTGCTGGGGTCAGGACCAAAGACAGTGTCTTTGAGAAGTCCCTGTGCCTGGAGGACTCCAAGGGGCATACCAATGTCAGTGCCAAGTGGGGCTGTTTGTGAGAGACTGCCTGATGCGCACCATGCTGGAGGTCTTCTTTGATGGTATGTGAAGCTTGGTACTGGAGGATGTAGGAACCTCAGCAGTACCCATAGTGGGGCATGAGGTCTCCTTGCTACCTGATTTGTGGGGGAACGTTTCCCTTTTCTTACTCTCTCTATAGGGAAATCTTGGTCTTTTCTTAGAAGCCTGCAGGGTCTCTGAAGCTGTCCTTAGGCTTCTAGTCATTGGAGCAGTAGAAGTCACCAGTGCAGTCATGCTGTCTGAGCTGATATATGGTGGGGGGATCAGGGGAAGAAGTGGTAGCTGATCTCAGGGAATGGTCCATGAGGAATAGCTTGAGTCTGTCTTCCCTCAACTTCCTAGATCTGCTCTTAAAATCAGTGCAGATCTTGCACTTAGACGGAATGTAGGACTCTCCAAGATAGTGGAGGAAGCTGGAATGTCCCTTGCTGAGGGGAAAAGTTCTATTACAGGTTGGGGAGACTTTGAAGACTGGGGTTTTGGGCATACCCCAAAACAGAGAAGGCTGTAGACAAAGACAGGCCAAGATTGGAAGGATGGGGCAACCCTGGGGGAAAACAGGGGGAACCTGAAAAGCATACAATGTGTGGGGAAATTAATTAAATGACAAAGTAAAAAGGTAAGAATAAAACAATAAGCTAGCCAAAACTAGGAAGCTAATAGATACCACAGCACTCTGTCTCTTGCTGCAGGTGGTTGAGAAGGAACAGGAGTTCCATTGGGTCCGCCCTCTTCTACATGTCCTCAGATCAGAGCACAAGGAAGTAGGGCATAACTGCACCATTACCCAAACTCTATGACTGAAAGCGCACAGATGTGTGCACACCTAAAGTGGAGAACCAACTATTCAAAGAAGTATTATTATGCCCATTTTATTGACAGGGCGCTGAAGCACACAGATGGAGGGAGTGATTTGTCCACAGTCACACAGGCAATATGTGACAAAGCTGGGAATCAAAGCCAGTTCTCCTAAGTTTCAGCACTGTGCCTTAATCACAAGGTCATTTTATCACCCCAAAATGTACACATTTATTTATAGGCATGAGAACATCTATAGTTTTATTCCTTAGGATAAAAAAAACTCTGCATCAGAATATAAGCCAGGGGTGGCAACCTTTCAGAAGTGGGTGGCGAGTCTTCATTTGTTCACTCTAATTTAAGGTTGTTCGTGCCAGTAATATATTTTAATGTTTTTAGAAGGTCTCTTTCTATAAGTCTATAATATATAACTAAACTATTGTTATATGTAAAGTAAATAAGGTTTTTAAAATGTATAAGAAGCTTCATTTAAAATTAAATCAAAATGCAGAGCCCCCTGGACCGGTGGCCAGGACCTGGGCAGTGTGAGTGCCACTGAAAATCAGCTCGCGTGCCGCCGTCAGCACACATGCCCTAGGTTGCCTATGCCTGATATCAGTCAATCACTAAGTGATGACTGTGAGGGTGAATTTTTCCTTATGGGCAGATTATTCCATAATTTCCCACTACAGTTTTGCTCACCTCTTCTTTGGACGCATCTGGCACTGGTCACTCTCACAGGCAGGATACTGAACTAGACAGATCTCAGATCTGAGCCAGGATGGCTATTTCCATGTTCCTGAATTAGCATTAGGAATTAATGGGCCAACTTTATCCCTGGTGCATCTCCATTCTGCCATTATGTCATTCCAAAGTGTTTAGAATTACCAAACCATGTTTAACAATTATACCTTTTTCTCCATCATGGTTCCAGCATTTGTCACTATCTTTAATTGGAAGCAACATGGTCCACTGGACAGGGCACTGGAGTGAGAGACAGAAATCCTGGGTTTTGTCCACATCTTTGCAACTGATTTGCCAAGTGAGCTTTTGTAAGTCACTTAATTTCTCTCTACCTCAATTTCAGAGTCTTGTGGTGCTCAACCGATGTGCTAGAAGTTTCGTGACAGATCAGTTGTCGCAGGAAATGGCTTGAACTGCAGCTGGAGAAATCTATATTTTGTACAGCTGCACAAACCACACCAATGTTTGCTTAACATTGACAAATTTGTCATGGAACTGAGACAGATGTCCATGGTACACCAGTACTGTGTTGCACATCCCTGAGCTAAAGAAATTACAATTTCATCAGTCCTATTTTCTGCTCACCCAGACAGGGGCCTCTGATGACTGGAGAGGAGATTCCATATAGTCCTAGGATTCTGGTTTGTGAGTCTTCAGAAGCAGGATCTAAAGATGACAGGAGTCTGGGAATTGGCAAATATGTTTTACCTGCAAATACTCACTTTGGAAGTGTTTTTATATTTTGTGTCTTTATCTGGCTGTTCTTACTGGTGATGCTGGATCCAAATAGCCAAGTTCCCTGATGCACTATCAGAGGGACAGACCTGCAGAAGTTTTCCTGCTGTGACCTTATTGCATATTGGCAAAGGGTGTAACTAGGAGACCGAAAGGGCTATAAACTGTACATGCAAAAGCCTCGTGGGCCACAGATTATTGGCAAGTATTGTAATTGGCGGAGCTGTGACAAGGAGAGGGATATTGACAGGAAGTGTACAATTGAGCTAAACCTTGACCACTCTGAACTTATTTACTGACAGATCCTGGGTTTTATTAACCATATTTGCTATACTGATTGTCCCTAGAGGAGAAAAATTAAACATAAATCCCTCAGTATCCCCCCTGTTGTGTGACTTGGGCTTTGAGGAGGAAGAATACGATAGAGATATTCCAGTTGCCCCATCCTCTCCAGCAGAGTGGGGCTCGTTTTGTTTGCAGTTACTAGCTTGTAGAAAAAGCATGTATGATTTAACTCAAATGCCTTATAAATAGTTGACAGGCTATATTTGTTTAAGATTCAACAAACAGGGTCCAAACCAGTTCCCCCACCCCTCCCGCACCCTGGCATTGCCTACATAGAAAATGTAAATCTCTCATTCCAGGAATGGTGCAGCAACACTTATGAGTAGCCACATTGCCAGTGCTAAGATAGACAGGGTTCAGAAGTTTTGTGTGGGTTGTTTTGTTTGGGGGCAGGGGTTGTTTTTTGATTTACCACCATGTCATGCAGGGCTGGCTCCAGGGTTTTTGCCGCCCCAAGCAGCAAAAAAAAAAGGTTGTGATCTGCAGCTCTACTGCCGCTGCTTCAGTCTTCAGCGGGAATTCGGCGGCTGTTCCTTTGCTCCGAAAGGGAGTGAGGGACCTGCTGCTGAATTGCCGTTGAAGACCCGGATGTGCCGCCCCTCACTGTTGGCCACCCCAAGCAGCTGCTTGTTGCACTGTTGCCTGGAGCCGGCCCTGATGTCATGACAAACTATTCAGAGCTCTGTTTGGAATGTCTCAATGAATAGGAGCAGTCAGGGCCGGTGCAACCATTTAGGTGATCTAGGCAGTCGCCTAGGGTGCTAGGATTTGGGGGGCACCATTTTCTTTTGCAGCGACCACAGCGACCGGATCTTCGGCCGCCCCAGTTGCCGCCGGCATTTAGGTGGAGGGAGCTAGGGCACGGGAGCACGGGGAGGGCTTCCTGCAGCAAGTAACAGAGGAAGGGGTGGCACACAGGGGAACTTCCTGCCCCAGCTCACCCCTGCCCCACCTCCTCCCCAAGCACGCCATGGCCACTTCACTTCTCCTGCCTCCCAGCCTTGCGATGCCTAAGCTGATTAGCGCCGCAAGCCTGAGAGGCGGGAGAAGTGAAGCAGCCACAGTGTGCTCGGGGTGCTCGTGCGTGGAGCAGGGGTGAGCTGGGGCAGAGCGGGTGCCTCAGGGTGGAGGATGGGGGGTAGGGAGCTTCCGCAAGGGGGGCACCTCAGGGCAGAGGGGGGGAGCTGCTGTTGGGGGAGGGGGGCGCTTCAGGGCAGAGGGGGGGAGCTGCCATGGGGCGGTTGCCTCAGGGTGGGAGTGCAGGGAGGGGGGAGGGCGCAAGGTGGAAGTTTCACCTAGGGCGCCAAACATCCTTGCACCAGCCCTGGGAGCAGTGATTGACATGACTGGGAGAAGGATGCATTTTTCCTTGCAGTGCTGGACACATGATGAGCTGGACTTGCTCAGAGCCAGTTTTCATATCATGGTACTAAAACTGTTTGGGCCCTGCCAGGGCTGGCTCTAGCCATTTCGCCGCCCCAAGCACGGTGGCACGCCGCAGGGAGTGCTCTGCCGCTCGCTGGTCCAGTGGTTGCGGTGGACCTCCCGCAGGCGTGCCTGTGGAGGGTCCACTGGTCCCACGGCGTGCCTGCGGAAGGTCCACCAGAGCCACCTGCCGCCCTCCCACTAACCGGCAGAGCGCCCCCCGCGGCATGCCACCCCAAGCACGTGCTTGGCGCGCTGGGGACTGGAGCCGGCCCTGGGCCCTGCCTACGCTAGCACTTTTACACTCTTGCTTTCATTAATGCAGCCACACTGTTGCTGACCATTCTAATGCAAACAAGGCCTAAGTGGGCACAAACTGCACTTAGAGCCAATCACACCACTAAATTGTTACAGATTCAGTTAAAAGTTATAGATTGTGCCCATGTTTGAATTGGTTAGTTTGGCTTTTAAACTCAGGCACAGGTTGTCAAGAACTATCCATTCTGTTCTCATAGGGCCAAATTTCGGAGGACTTTGATCAGGCGAAACTCTCATTCAGTTTGTCCTCAACATTCTCACCTATACGTACCACTCCTTGTTTGTCATGGAATTTTTTTTCTAGCATTTCAGATGACTGCAGTCAGCACTTAACAGCCTTTTGGAAAGGTACTACTCTGCCCCACGCATCTGAGAGAATGCCTGAGGCTACATACCTTTTTACATCCAGTTCACTGATTCCACTTCCCACAAAAGATCAAGTTCATTTTCCTTTTTCCTGAGAATGCAGTGGTGCCAACTCTCAGAATTTTATTGGGAGTTTCATTAAAGGTTTACTTAAAACCCCACCTCCTGGAAAAAGTTGGTTACGTGAGAAACCTCAGTTTATTTTTTTTTTAAATATAAGTTTTTAGCCCTTGTGATTGCAGAGAAAGCTTGAAAATGTGAAGCAAATGCACCTAAAATATTAGAAACCAGAAGGTAAATAAATAACATAAAAATACCCATATTTATTATTTTTAAAAAATCATATGATATTTAGGTCAATTTCATGAATTCTGGGGGCCTAGCTCACGATTTTTGAACTGCTGGGCTTGACAATACTGGGACAGTCTATGGACTTTAGAGAGAAATCAAAATAAATACAAAATCTCAGTTGTCAGTATCGGTTCAATGGTAAGTGAGCAAGATGTCAGATAATCAGGCTCAATCTATTTATTGAGTGAAAATAAAGTCAACATAATACAGAAAGCTCCACACATTACCAAACTGGAGAACAGTCTTTCAGTGGTTACATCTTCACTCTGTTCCAAATTATGCTTATATTTATATTCCTCTTGTTTATGACAGTTAGAAGATTCACCAATTTTACACATCTTTTCTTATCTAGGTTTTGTACATAACATTCCAGTTGGCAGCAGACAACAGAAACATCTACGCTAACTGTACCTAGCACACAATTAATATTTGGCAAATCTTAATAACATTCCAGATTTCACTAGACCATAGAGACACATGCACTAACTGTACCTGCACACTGTTCATATTTTACAAATCTCAACAGCTCATACATCTTGCATCTGACAAATTCTGCAAATAAAAAGAACAAAGGTTACAACAATTTAACTGCTAGTAAATTTCCACAATAAAGCTTAGCATGACTACAAAATATTCAGGGAAATTCTAACTAGCTCAAGACACTAACGGACTAAATGTGGGTGAGTCCAAAACTATACAAATGCCAAGGGATACCAAAATGGTATAAAGTAAAGTGGGAAAAGATTCTTATTCTGGAATAGGAGTTTCTAAACAAGGAGTTATACCAGTATAATTATAGTGGTAAAATTATACCTGTATAATTAGGCTGGTAAATTTCCCTATGCAGATTTGTCCTGTGTTTCTTATAGCAACCAGGTTTCTTTGTTCTCTCCCTCAGGTAAGGCTGGCCAGTCTCCAGAGGGTTGTAAGTTATAGAATTATACATCACTTTACTTTTTCTTCTTCCATTCCATTTGGGATATTTACTATTGCTCCCCACTTCTTTTGCCTGCTGAGGATTGTCAATTACTCATCTCCAGTCAGTTACTTTGCTACGGGGTTTAGGCATATCTGCTTTTAGCACTTCCAGTTTTACTTGGTATGCAGGATCATTAACTTTTTGTTTGTGTTCAGAGCCCATTATATATCAATAGTGTGACGGGTTGGTCCCCCCCTGTCCGGGATGCCACCTGAGGTACTGGGGTTTCACTGAGCCTTTCCTGCTCCACCAGCCTGGATTCCCTTTTCCTATTTTGCTGAATAAGGCTCTACGGCCCTTGCAGCACATACACAGGTAGGGCCACACTCAGCTGCAGACACAGACTGAAGTCAGCTCTGTATGAGATGACTCACTCAGCACTCATGTGCATGCCCCTTTTGGGAGATAAACCCAAAATAATACTGCCTTGCACTGTATAGAAAAATCTGCACAGCGCAAGCTCATAAAAATTCGCCTAGTTACTCAGTGTGAAGAGAGATATGCACAGCTCCTTGCCCCCCCCAGTTAGAAATTGCATAAACTGGGTTTAATAATATACAAAACAAATTTTTATTAACTATGAAAGGCAGATTTTAAGTGGTTAAAGGGATAGCAAACAGAACAAAGCAGACTGTTAAGCAAATAAAACAAAACACACAAACTAAGCTTGTTTCACTAAAGAAATTGGCTACAAATAGTAATTTCTCAACCTAAATATTGTCACAGGCAGATTACAGAGAGTCTTAAAGGCCAACAGCACTGGCCTGCAGCTTGAAACTTCAGGTATTTCCACTCACAGACTGGACGTCCTTCCAGTCTGGGCTCAACCCTTCTCCCCTCAGTTCAGTTCTTGCTTCCAGGTGTTTTTCAGTGTCTCTTTGGGGTGTGTGTGTGGGAAACAGAGGAGAACCATGATAGTGTCACTCCCTTGTGTTATATAGCTTTCCTGTATGGCAGGAACCCTTTGTCTTCCAGTGGAAATACACTGCATCCCAGCGGTGGGGGAGGTCCAGTACCAGGTGACTCAAACCCAAGTTTTTGCAGGGTTGTAGCAGCCATTACTCATAGGCTGTCTGGGGAATCCACAGGAAAATAAAGCTCTTTCACAGTCCATTGTCTTTGCTAATGGGCCATCAGCCCTGTCTGGCTTTTTCATTGTTGTACTTGAAGGACTAGTTGTGGGTGACACCCAAAGTAGCACATTTGAAATACAGATACGTGGCCAATATTCCTAATTTCAGATACAGAAATGATACAGACATACAAATTGGATCATCACATTCAGTAAATCATAACCTTTCCAATGATATCTTACATGAGCCACCTTGCATAAAGTATATCATTAGCACATGGAGTGTAACGTCACAAATAGTAACACCAGTTATAGAAGGCTACGTGTTTATACCAACTCTGCCCTGTTCAAGTCACTCACACGGACAGTGCATGAAAATGAAGGTTCTACACACACCAAAACTGCTCTGAATTAATCTTGAACAGGATTCTATCCAAATAGAAAATCAGGGATTGTCTTTGCAGGGGAAGAAGCCCACGGTAGCTGGTATGCACTAGTTCTCTGCCCAGCTCCCCATGTGGACACTCTTACTGTGCACTCACCTTGGAAATGTATTAAGCTAAACCAACTGAGGGCACTATTAGTGTGCTGTAAGAGTGTTCACATGGGGAGTTGGTTCATAGTAGTTAGTGCACTTTAAATTCACCCCCTCGCTCACTGCGCACTAACTTCCTGGTTTAGACAAGCTCTCAGATTAGGGTGACCAGACGTCCCATTTTTAAAGGAACCGTCTCGTATTTAAGCATTCCTGCAGCTGTCCCAATTTCTTCTTCAAAAAGGGCAAATCGTCCCGTATTTTCTGTCTCCCCCACATTAGTACTAGCCAGATACCTGCTCACCAGCTGCCCTCTGTGAAAGTAGAATGAATTATATTGTAAAAATAAGAATGAATTAAAGAAATGCTGTATGTACCTTTAAGCAAAAATAAATGTTGAAATACAGGTGTCAGAAAAAGAAACATTAAGGCATAAACAATGAGCCCACTTAAGCTAATGGTGAAACATTAACCGGAGTGTGGTAAAAATTAGTAAGGAAATTAACTATGCATGTCTAGCCCAGGTAAACTTATCAGATTCTGCTTCCTTTGTTGTCTTGTTAAGTTTGTGCCCTTTTATCTGTGTAAATAAGATAGTTTGTGTCTTGCATAGTGCTCACATTATGTGGGTGTTATTAGCAGAGCGCTGTGCTAATAAAACAGAGTGGTCTGACAAACTGTGAGTCCCGAGTCTAACTTTAACACCTCCCACCAACAGTGAGTCAGGATCGGGGGTGGGTCCAGTGGCCGACAATGGGGGTGAGTGTGCAAGGCTGGTGGTGGGGAGAAGATGCAGTGTGCAGGGTCAGTCACTCCCCTAGATGGTCCATCAGCACAGCCCCCTCTGCGTGCTGGCTCTCAGTCAGCAAGCCCGCACCCCTCCCCTCATCCTGTTTCAGGCTGGCACTCGTTGCGCACTGCAAACTGCGGTGGCTGGTGAGTGCAGGCAGGCGCCAGGTGGTGGCTGGTTACGTGTCGCCTCTGCTGCCCACCCATTGGTCCTTTTTGTGCTCCCACTCTAGCTGTCCTCTCCCTGCTTTGCTTCTTCACTGCCCCTAGCCCCGCTGCTCTTCCGTATTCCCTCCGCTGGAGCGTGTCCTGCTCCCAACACTGTGTGGAGAACCACCCCCTGGTCGGAGTGCTCCGCTTACCAGCAGTCTGGCCGGCAGGCTCCTTCCTTCTCCGACTTCCCCTGGCTGGGCTGGTGCCCTGGGAAAGCCCAAGACCCTCTGGCACGAGATGCTGGCAAGGAGGAGCTGAGCCTTGCATTTGCCAAAGCCCCACACAGCGCTGGCACGGGGAAGCCTCTCCGCCAATCAGCTAAGCTCTGGAGTGGGGATGGGATGGAGCGATTTCCAGCCTGTTCATGCCCCGAATCTTCAGGCTCCAAAGCAGCCCCTTGAGCAAGGGCTTAGCACTTTCTTCACACACACACACACAGCCCCACCCCCACCCCCGCCCTGGGTCCTGCCCCCAGGGAGCAAGGGGCTGCTCTGTCCCCTAGTCACTCTCCCCTGCTGAGCCACCTCTCTGGCCAGGTTGGCTGAAGTCCCTGCAGTCAGGTTCCCTGGGCCCTGATGCACAATTCATCCTTACAGCTTAACTCCTTCCTGCCTGCTCTGTAGCCAGGGGGACAGGAGTCATCTGGGTTATGTTGGTGGCCAGCAGCAGCCTGAAAGTGTTAGCTGCCTTTTGACACTGTGCAGAAAGGAAGGGACAAGCTGCTTCCAGCTTTTTTTGCGGGGTGGTGGGGGAGAGGAGAGGAAGAGATGAGCTCTGTAAAGACACGGGCCCCCACCGCCCCCACGGCTGGAAATAGCTCCCTCCCTTCCCTCCTGCACAATGCTGAAAGGCTGCTGGTCACATTCTGGAGTGAACTCTGGCAGAAATCTGGGGAGGAGGGCATGTGACCCTGCATGCCCCCGCCCACCCCGGTTGCCTCGGGAAGACATGGCGCTAGGTACCAGTAGAGGTGGGTCCATCCCAGGGGCCCAACCAGATATGGAGGGCAGAGAGCGCCCGGCAGTGTGGGTTGGGTTGGTCCTCCCCCCCGCCCCATGTAAGAGAGGTGTACGGGAATGTGTATGTGTGACCTCTCCCCCCGTATGTGTGTATGGGGGGGTAGGGGTGTGCGTGTCACCCTCCCTGTGTGAACCCTAAAGCTTTAAAGATAAGAAGGTAAATAAAAAGAATCCAACTATGTAGTATTCTTTTTAACTGGCTCAGCCAACTTGATGTTAATTTGAACATTTGTCCTGCATAGTTTAGATTGTCATTGACCTTGCTTGAATACGAGTAATTTTACCAGGTGTCCTATATTCAGATTAAGGAAATATGGTCACTCTACCTGAGATCATCTTGAGCAAGGGATACTAAAAACTAAGAATTTCAGGACATGGCAGCCCAAAAAAACCCCAGATTGTCCCATCTGGACATTATTTGTAAAACTCTGTTTGAGGGTATAATACTGTTGAGTTTGTGAATGACTAACTTTGGGTACTGAAAGTGTTGGTCTACATTAGGTGGGTGTTCTTCCTTTGTTCCCATCTATATGTGGTTCCTGGGACAAAGGCCCAATGCAATCAGTAGGAGTCTTTCTATAGACGTCACAGGGCTTTGGATCAGGTTCCAAGTCAGGAATGTGAAAGTTGGTATTCAGATAAGAAAGGGAGATGAGAATACTATTAAAAATGTATAACTATGGGCCCAATTCTCCACTACTTTGTATCTTGTGCAGTCAGGTATACTTCTGTAAAGTGGGTGTGAAATTCTACCATTCTGATCTGGTAGCACTTTACATAGGTGTAAATGCTGAAAGTGTAGGATCCCTATGGGCTTATCTACAGTTGTTTTGTTGTTTTTGCTTTGATGTAGCCTGTGACAGTGCACGACTCACTGCTGCGGCACCTCCTGCTGTGTCTCAGGGAATTAGCTCTTTTCAAGCCTGGGCACCCTCTGCAGGCTGGTGTCCCACTGTTGCTGCCCCCTATGTCCCTCCCAGACCCAGTGCCCCTTTACCAGGGGCTGCCCCCTGGCAATACCCCCACCAATCTCTATGAGTCTCCCCTTTCTGGGAAATCTCCAATGCTCTAATCCCCACCTTGCCTCAGTCTGGACTACTGCCAGTCATCACCAAGCCCCTGTTCCCTGGGGCAGACTGCAGCGTAAAAGCCACTCATCATAGGCAAGGGGGTTCAGACCTGCTACCTTCCTCTGCCTCCTAGTACCTCTATGGGCCTTGGACCAGGCCCTGCAGCCTGGACTACCCTGGATCTTCCCAGCCCTACTTGACTCCCAGTACCTTTTCTGCAAGTAACCAGGCCCTGCTCTCTCCTAGCCTAGAGAGAGATTTCTGGGCCTCTGGCTCATAGCCTTTTTATACAGGCCAGCTGTGGCCTGATTGGGGCGTGGCCCAGCTGCAAGCAGCCCATCTTAACAGCTCTCAGCCACAACCTTTTCCCAGGGCTTACTTTAATCCTTTTTCCGCTGGAGTGGGGGGAGCTGCCACACTACATAGCCACACTGAGGTGAGTTGAACTGGTGCAAGGCCCTACTGTAAACGTGTTGCATCAGTGTAAAATGTGACTTGCACCCATACAACTTAGTCCAGATTGACACTTGGTAAGATGCACTGGTATCACTTTTTATGTAAGTGCAGTGTGGCTGCACTAGAGGTTTCCTCCAGTGTAGCTACCCCAGTGCAAAAATTCCCCATGTAGGTAAGTCCTTATATCTAGACAACTAGGCCTTGTCTGCCTAAGAAATTTGCTAGTTTAACTTAAATTATTTTTAAAATCTTTTTAGTTAACTGAGTGCAAAGCCCTGTGTGGTTGGTCTATGTTATAAAGTTAGGCTGACTTAATTACATTGCTCGGGCTGTGAAAAATTTCCTGGCATGTGATGTAGTTAAGCTAAGGCCCCGTGTAGACGGCACTAGGGTTATGGAAGAATTCTTCCATGGACCTAATTACCTGCCCTGGAAGAGGTGGATTTACTACAACGGAAGAACTCTTTCTGTTGCTGTAGTAACTGTCTATGCTACAGTGGCACAGCTGTGGTGTTTCTAGTGCAGACACAGTCTTAGGGCTGGTCTATGCTGGGAGGGGGATCGATCAAAGATATACAACTTCAGCTATGCTATTTGCATAGCTGAAGTCGAAGTATCTTAGTTCGACTTACCTGGCTGTCCTCACGGCGGTGAGTCGACTGCCTCGGCTCCCCCGTTGACACTGCTGACTCCTCCTGCCGAGGTGGAGTATGGGCATCGATTCGCGGATCGATTTATCACATCTAGACGAGACGTGATAAATTGATCCCTGATAGATCGATTACTACCCGCCGATCCAGTGGGTAGTATAGACATACCTTTAGTTCAGTTTAAAAGTGGCTTATTTTGGTTTAGCTTAAACCTGTTCCCAGTGGATTTATGCTAAACTGAAATAAGATTTGTTTAAACTGAAATAAGCACATCCACAAAGCCTTTTGCACTGGCTTAAGTAAACCAGTTTAAAATCGTGCCTTTAGTTAAACAATGCAAGTTTCTCATGAAGCCAAGTCCTTATAGTTTCATTACCCATACCTTTACTTTGCAAGGACTGAGAAGACTGCCTTTCCCATACACATCCATATTATGTTGTAGGGGAGGGATATTTGGGAGGCTGCTTTATAAGACTTGGTGAAATTAGGAGGGACAGTCACTGTTGCCAATCACAGCTTATTCCATTTTATAGTGGTTTATACTTGATGCTCCCCTTTTCGTTTCCCTAACAAATCTGGAAACATAAATGTTTCACAGGACAAGGTGTGGTGGAAGTATCAGGGTAGATACTAGAATAGAAACAGGAACAGTGCTAAGACATTCATTTTGATGAGTTAGTTCTATCCCAACTGTAATGGTAAAGACAGCAATGGCCACCTATTTAGTCTTGTTTAACTAGTAATAATAAGATAACAAATTGTGTGGCAGTGTATTAAAAAAACTTCACTGTAGGCTACTTGTTGTGGCTGGCAAGGAATTAAAAAAAAATCCTTTGTGCCTTATATCCATGCCCATTTACACTGGACTGCTCCGGGGGGAATGCTGCCCTCCAAAATTAAAAATTCTGCGTACAATATTTTAAAATTCTGCATATTTTATTTGTTAAAATAATGCAGTATAATCACGCTGGTTTCAATTATTTTGGTAATTTATTTAGACTACAATACAATGGATGAAGAATGGGAATGGAGAGCATTGGAGGAAATCCCAAACCCCTTCTGTCTAATAGTAATGTAGCTAATGTTGACCCTTTACTTCTCGTTATTAGTCAACTAATATATGGACCCATATGCTCAGTGTTACAGCAAAGGCAACTGAAGAGCAAGTGAGGGCTGGGGATTCAAACTCACAACGTATATTGGCTACTGACCATCTCCAGAAAGGTAAGTAGCAAACAGTTCATGGAGCACATTTTGATAGGAAATTTTTTCAGTCTAAAAATTTAGACCAGTTCTAATCACTGAAGCACCATAAGCATTTATAAGTCCACACTGTCCTTTACAATAAGGCTCTTTTACACCACTCTGGCAATGCAAAGGAGCCTTACCATTTTTACACCTGTTTTATACGCCTGGGGAAATTCACTAAGAACAATGGGAACAATTCACTAAACAGGCAGGCTGCTACATTCTCTTCTGCCTGAGGGGACAGAGCCCTGCCCCATGCCTACCTCCCCAGACACACTCCAAAGCCCTGCCCCTCCATGCCAAGCATTCTGTAATAGTGAGCAAGAGGGACAGAGTGTCTCTTTCTCTCACACACATGACTGCCAACTCTCTCGTCCCAGTGGTGATTTATGTCTCTGGGATTTATGTCTCTACTGGCTGCTCCAGGCGCCCAAAATGACCTGCCTTCACTACTGGGGAGGGGCGTGTGACTGGTCTTGCGGCTTCCCTTTGCTTGCCCATCAGAAGTCATTTTTCTGTGGCGAAGCAAAGAAATCTATGGGAGCCATGAATTCTGCGCACATGCAGTGACACAGGATTCCCCCGGAATAACTGGAATCAGAGGAACTGGATGGGCACCGGGCTCAGCAGTCTTCTATGGGAAGAGCAACAGCAGTAGCAAAGGAGTTTTCACAAAAAGTACCACTATCATCATCCATTCAATGTTGAAATTAGGGCCCTGTCTACATGAATGATATTTACATTGTTATAATGGCATCAATATAGTTTACCTGCTGTTAATTTTCTTAATTTGATGTGGACTTTGGATTTTTGTTTCTCATTTGCTGTATTGGCATGGGTTGTTGGTTGCCCTCAATCCTGCCTCTCTCCTGCCCTTCAGCTACCCTGCTCCATCCTCCCAGGCCCCACCACCATGCTTCTCTCCCTTTCTGCAAAGTTTCTTCCACCTCTTCACTTGTCTCTCTCACCCTTTGTTCTTACTCCAACAGTCTTGTCTCCAAAACAAATAGAAACAAATACGTTAACACAAAGAATAAATGGACACAAATCAGATGTTAAGAATTATAACACTCAAAAACCAGTCAGAGAACACTTCAGTCTCCCTGGTCACTCAATTACAGACCTAAAAGTTGCAATTATTCAACAAAAAAACCTTCAGAAACAGACTCCAATGAGAAACTGCCGAACTAGAATTAATTTGCAAACTGGGCACCATTAAATTAGTCTTGAATAAAGACTGGGAGTGGAGTCATTACACAAACTAAAAACTATTTTCCCATGTTAATTTTTACTCTACTGTTACTCACACCTTCTTGTCCACTGTTTGAAATGGGCCATCCTAATTATCACTGCAAAAGTTTTTTTTTTCTCCTGCTGATAGTAGACCACCTTAATCAATTAGTCTCATTAAAGTTGGTATGGCAACACCCATTTTTTCATGTTATCTATCTAGCTAGCTAGCTAGCTTCCTACTGTATTTTCCACTGCATGCATCTGATGAAGTGGGCTGTAGCCCACAAAAGCTTATGCTCAAATAAATTTGTTAGTCTCTAAGGTGCCACAAATACTCCTGTTCTTTTTTTCATGATCACTTAGTAACTTGTACTGGTTTCCCATATTCAGTCTGTCACTTTTGGTTTGGTTTGTCTTTTTAAATAGCTTTGGGGTAAGGGCTGTCCTCACTAGGGCCTGTGGATGCTGCCACAATACAAATATGAAAAATAACATTGAAAGATGGCTGTGAATCATGGTGCAGGCCAACCAAAAGAGAGTGAAAGCCCCCTCCCCAGCAAAGGTTGCTAATTATCAAGTCACTTAGGTCTGGTTTACACATAGTTTTTGTACTATTTCAATTAGGGTTACGATTTTTTTTTATCCAAATAGTTTTAATGGTATAACCTCTATTGTGGATGCATTTTTATGGGTATTTAGGTGCCTTATAGGCCAGGTTTACATGACAAATTTTTGCTGACATAACTATGTTGGTTAGGGGTATGACGAGGTATAATCTGTGACTGACATAGCTGTACTGGCAAAACCCCTTAGTGTGCAGACATTTATATTGGTTAAATTATGCTTTTGCTGGTATAGTTCATTTTGCTCAGGGAAGCTGGAATAAACTATACTGGCAAAATGTTGCCACTACTACCATTCTTGCTAGCAAGCATGCCTGTGCCTCTGGAAACTCAGTACTGCCTCTGTAAAAGAGTCCATCTCCATTCAGTTTCTATTCCTTCAACACTCAACTTTAAAGGTGAAACTCAGCAATTCACAGAAGCCTCACATACTTGTATGGAGTAGGGCTGCAGCATTTGGAATTGTTCCTTTCACTTTCAATGGGAGGGGAAGACTTCACATAGGCTATCATTCTGCATCCTGCCAAGTTTAATTTATAAAGCTGGGTGTGGAAGAAAAAGAAACAAACTAAGTTTCATTTGCTATCATGTGACTCATTTCAAATGTATGACTGTTCTCTTGGAGATACCATAATGCATGTGTGTTGTGAGGGTGTTTCAGGTCATAGTTCCTGCTGAATTCTGTAGCAGACTTTTGCAAAAAGTTTTATCAGAATTAATGTGGGATGGGTAAAGTGAAACTGTGTGCCTGCACTTAAGTGTGATGACCCAGAATGAATGTCTAGTTTCTAGTTTGCACCAAACTCCAAGTGAACTGGCCTTCACCTCTATGAGCTAGCCTTCCATTACTCAGCCACCTGGAAACAGGCTTATATACATTTTGTCCAGTTAGAGCAAGTTTTGCCTGAGTAAGAACTGCTGCATCTCATCCAGGGACTTTGTCTTCTTCAGCTCACTTAATATATATAAATAAAATTACGCCAAATAGTTTCTAAAGTTCTCCTCTGTTGTTCTAGCACTGATACAGCTCCACTGATCCTAGCAATTCTGGGAGCACTAGTGTAGGCCATGCACAAGGTCAGGGTCAGCTCCAGGCACCAGCTCAGCAAGCAGGTGCTTGGGGTGGCCAAGGGGAAGGGACGGCACGTTGGGCTCTTCGGTGGCAATTCGGCAGCGAGTCCCTCAGTCCCTCTTGGAGGGAAGGACCTGCCACCGAATTGCTGCTGAATAAGAAAGTGTGCGGTGGAGCTGCTGCCGATCGCGATCTCAGCTTTTTTTTTTTTGCCACTTGCGGCAGCAAAAACCCTGGAGCCGGCCCTGCGCAAGGTGTTTTTGCCATTGTGCTGTCTAGACTTTCTCTGATCAGAGTTAAATGATGTGGTGGTAAAAATCTCCAGTAACAGCAAAGTTGCTAGTACCCCACATGTGGTGCTACAGCAGAAGAAATTCTGACAATGCTCTGTGTAGAAGACATGGCCCCTAAAACCTTCTGTCTATTAAGAGATCAGTTGATTGTAACAGCTCTCACTCTATTGAAATGCCTCATTTTGAAAGCTTTGTGTATAACAAAAACAATTACCAAAAGATACATTTGCAAGTTATTCATCTTTCCTGTAGGTAGTTTGCTTTCTTTAATTAAAAAAAAAATGTAGAAAGTGGCATGTGAAAGTTTCAAATTGCTTAAAAATGTGAAGTTTCCTTATACACACAGGGTTGTCTCACACTAAAATCAATGCAGAAATAATTACGTACCTCACTGAGCCAAAGTTAATTAATTATTGTAAAGTGCTTTGTGATAAAAGATGCTACTGAAACTTAATATACATGAATACTCTACAAACTGATATGTTAAGTAAATCAGCGAGGCATTTAAAATATCACACCTTTTTTAAAATTCTCCAATTAATAATACTTTGCAAAGTACAACTACTAATAATTTGTACTTCTAGAAGACATTACCCAAGAATCCTACAGTACTTTCTGAAGATGGGGTACATAATATTATTCCTATTTTATAGACAGGAAAACAGAAAGCATGATTTCCATACATGTTGACCATTCACATCTACCACTGAAACTAGGCCTTAAGAGACTTGCACAAGGTCACACAACAGGTTAATGCTAAGACAGAAAAGACAGTTATCTTTTCCATAACTGATGTTCTTCAAAATGTGTTACTCATGTCTATTCCACAATAGGTGTGTGTGTGTTCACCATGTACACCGGTGTTGGAAGTTTTTCCCCTAGCAGTATCTATAGGGGAGTGCCCCTAGTGACCCCTGAGTGGGGCCTCCATGGTGCAGTA
Source organism: Chelonoidis abingdonii (assembly GCF_003597395.2). Taxonomy (NCBI): domain Eukaryota; kingdom Metazoa; phylum Chordata; order Testudines; family Testudinidae; genus Chelonoidis; species Chelonoidis abingdonii. The sequence goes on along the minus strand of NC_133770.1, from coordinate 91,120,659 downwards.
AAAGGGGTGCCACGCGCTCCCCCCACCTTCAGTTCCTTCTTGCCAGACAACTCCAACAGAGGGGAAGGAAGACGAGATGTGGAATAGACATGAGCAACACATCTCAAAGAACACCAGTTACAGAAAAGGTAACTGTCTTTTCTTCTTCGAGTGATTGCTCATGTGTATTCCACAGTAGGTGATTCTAAGCGATATCTGTTGCAGGTGGGTAAGAGCTCACAAACTCTCGGGACGGAACACAGCCCTGCCGAACCCGGCGTCCTCCCTGGTCTGGGAGACGATCATATAAAGTGAGGTGAACGTGTGAACTGAAGACCATGTGGCAGCCCTGCAAATATCCACCTAGCTGACATGATTGCTACCAGGAAGGCCATCTTCCATAAGAGGTACGACTAGGAGCACATAGCTAGTGGCTCAAATGGGGGACCCATCAGGCAGGCCAGCACCAAGTTCAGGTCCCACTGCGGGACTGGGGGCCTAATGTACGGGAATAGACAGTCTAGTCCCTTAAGCAATTGACCAGTCATAGCATGGGAGAATACAGTGTGCCCCTGCACTGGCAGGTGGAAAGCTGATATGGCTGCCAAGTGCACCTTGACGGATGAGGGCGCCAGGCCTTGGGCTCTAAGGTGAAGGAGGTAGTCTAAAATGAGCTGGATCAGGGCAACCATAAGGGAAATGCTCCGCTCAGCCACCCATCGGGAAAACTGAGATCACTTTGCCAAGTAGGCTCAGTGTGTGGAGGGCCACCTGCTTTCCAAGAGGAAACCATTGAGCAGCCATGCTGTGAGGTGGAGTGCTGCTACATTGGGGTGGAGGAGGCAGCCCTGGTCCTGGGAGAGCAGGTCCAGGCAGGACAGCAACAGCCGTGGCAGGGCGACTGCTAGGCTTGTGAGGGTCCCATACCAATGCTGCCTGGGCCATGCTGGGGCAATCAGGAGGACCCAGGCCCTGTCCATCTTTATTTTTTTCAAGACCTTGCCAATCAGTGGGAATGGGGGGAAGGCATAGAGAAACTGGCCTGACCAGGATAGGAGGAAGGCATTGGAGATTGCACCCCATCCCAGCTCCCCCACCAGAGCAGAACAGGGACAGTGTTGGTTCTGTCAAGTTGAGAACAGGTCCACCTGGGGAGTTCCCCACTCTTGGAAAAGTCTGTGAACCACCTCTGAGTGAAGAGACCACTTGTGCTGAGAGGAGAAGTCCCTGTTCAAGTGATCCGTCCTTGAGTTCTGGGCACCCGGTAGGTGGTAGGCATGTAGGCAAATGTCGTGGGCTATACAGAAGTCCCACAGCTTGAGGGCTACCAGGCAGAGGGCGGAGGATTGGGCCCTGCTTTGCCTGTTGATGTAAAACACCGAGGCCATGTTGTCCATGAGAACCCTGATCACTCTGCCATCTAGGTGCGAGCAGAAGGCCACGTAACCAGCTGGACTGCCCTGAGCTCCTTGATGTTTATGTGGAGGGCCAGGTCCTGTGCAGACCACAGACCTTGTGTCTGAAAGTCTCTCACATGGTCGGACACCGGTTCCAGCAACGGGGGCCTGCCTCTGAATGGGACCCCACAGAGCATGTTCCCCAAGGAAGACCACCATCATAGGGAGGAGATCACAGGTTCGGGCACAGTGAGGACTTTGTTCATCCTGTCTCTGGTCTGGGAGAGCACCGAGGCCAACCAGAGCTAAAGGAGCCTCATCCTGAGTCTGGCGTGGTGAACCACATATGTGCACGCTGACATGTGACCCAAGAGCTGGAGACACGCTCTGACTGTTGTCACTGGAAACCTCGTGATTGTGTCGATGAGCCCTTTCAGGGTCTCAAACCTGTCCAGTGGGAGAGAGGCTCTGGTCGACATGGCATCCAGGATTGTCCCAATAAACTCTATGCGTTGTACTGGGACTAATATGGACTTGGTGTTGTTTACCAACAGGCCCAGAGTGACGCACATGGACAGGAGGAGCGCCACATGATCCCACATCTGCAACCGGGAGCTGCTCTTGACCAGCCAGTCATCCAGATAGGGGAAGATCTGGACCCCACTGTGCCTGAGGTAGGCCACCACCACCGACATACCCTTTGTAAATACCCTGGGGGCAGTGGATAGCCCAAATGGGAGGACCATAAATTGTCCAACTGTACAACGGAGGAAGCGTCTGTGCCCCTCGCATATATGGATGTGGAAGTTCATGTCCTGCAAATTGAGGGCAGCGTACCAGTCCCTGGGATTCAGGGAGGGGATAATGGAGGCCAAGGAGACCATGCGGAACATGAGCTTCACCATGTACTGGTTCAGGCCTCGTGGGTCTAGGATGGGCCTGAGCCCACCTTTGGCCTTCGGGATAAGGAAATAGCGGGAGTAGTACCCCTTGTGTTTGAACTCCACTGGCACCACTTCCAATGCTCCTAGGCCAAGGAGCTGCCCCACCTCCTGCTCGAGCAAGCCCTGGTGAGGGGGTCCCCTAGGAGGAACAGGAGCGGAGGGTGGTTGGGCGGGATAGAGGTAAACTGGAGGGTGTAGCCCAGGAAGATGGTGTTGAGGACCCATCAGTCTGAGGTCAGCCGCGACCACTCCAGGAGAGAAGCACACAACCGGTTGGAGAAGGGAAGCTTTATTGTGGGTGGATTCCTGACGTGAACTGGTAGGTTGGCCCCAGGCATTCTGTCAAAACTGCCATTTCCCTGCCTGTTTGCCCTTGGAAGACCCAGGCTGGAGGTCAGACCAAGACTGCCTCTGTGGGTGTTTCTGATAGTCCTGCAACTTTTTATAAGGGGGCTTGGACTGAGTGGGAGCCTGCTATAGCTTAAACTTAGGTCTAGCCAGAGCCGGAATATAGAGGCCAAGAGTCTTAAGCGTAGTGCAGGAGTTTTTCAGGCTATGGAGTTTTATGTCCGTCTGTTCTGCAAACAGAGCCTTGCCATCGAATGGGAGGTCCTGCAAGGAGTTCTGTGCCTCACTGGACAGCCCAGACAGCAGGAGCCATGACGCCCTTCTCATGGACACCGTGGAGGCCATGGACCATGCAGCCGTGTCTGCCGCATCCGATGCTGCCTGCAGGGTTGCCCTGACAGCTGCTGTACCCTCCTACACCAGAACTTTGAACTCCTTCCTGTTGTGATGATGTACCCCATAAGGCATGATGGGAATATGCTTATGAATGTACATATGATATATCTGGAATATGTTTTATGCCACATATGTCACGTAACATATCTATGTAAAGGTTATGGTCTACTGAATACATTTCTCCTATTTGTATGCATGTACCATTTTTGTACTTGAAGTTAGGAATACTGGCTGTATACTTGCTTGGTAGCTTTAATAAAGCATTTGGTCAGCTTCCTGAGGAAGGAATGTGCAAATTGAATGCCCAGTAAAGAACCACTTAAGCCAACAATGAACTCAAAGAGGCCAATCCACATCGGAGCTTTCCGGGAAATGTGGCTTGGCTGGTAAGGAACTCAGTCATGCGTGGATATGTGACTTGCCCATGTGACTCCAAAACCCCATGTTGGAGCTGGATTTTGCATAAGAGTGAGGAGGGGGTCTCCACCCACAAGAGACAGTCTACTTAAATCCCTGGGAGACCTCTCCATTTTGTCTTCAGCTGGTTCTCCACCCCCAGGGATACCTGAAAGAAACTGGAACAAAGGACAGTAACTACAGAGAGTGTGAGTGATTGCTGGACTGAGACTAGAAGGAGACTAGTCTGTAAAAGGAAGCTTCCTGGGTTAGGTTTTTATCTTTATTCAGTTTTCTTAGACATAGAATAGTGTTCTATTTTATTTTGCTTGGTAATTCACTTTGTTCTGTTTGCTATTACTTGGAACCATTTAAATCCTACTTTCTGTATTTAATAAAATCACTTTTTACTTATTAATTAACCCAGAGTATGTATTAATACCGGGGGGGACGGGCAAACAGCTGTGCATACCTCTCTATCAGTGTTATAGAGGGCCAACAATTTATGAGTTTACCCTGCATAAGCTTTATATAGGGTAAAACGGATTTATTTGGGCTTTAGACCCATTGGGAGTTGGGCATCTGAGTGTAAAAGACAGGAACACTTCTGTAAGTTGCTTTCAGTTCAGTCTGCAGCTTTGGTGTACGTGGTTCAGACCCTGGGTCTGTGCTGGAGCAGACTAGTGTGTCTGGCTCAACAAGACAGAGTGCTGAAGTCCAGGCTGTCAGGGAAAGCAGGGGCAGAAGTAGTCTTGGCGCATCAGTTAGCAGTTCCCAAGGGGGTTTCTGTGATCCAACCTGTCACATTCCTGCAGGAAGTCCTTGAACTTGGGCAGAAAGCCCCACAGATTGAACTCATACTGGGCCAGGAGAGCATGATGGTTCGCCACCCGTAACTGGAAGTTCGAGGAGGAATACATTTTTTTCCCAAATGAATCCAGCCTTCTTATGTTTTTATTTTTCGGAGTAGGGGCTGTTTGGCCCTCCTCTTCCCTGTGGTTGACTGACTTGACCACCAGGGAGTTGGGGCAGGATGGGTGTATAGGTATTTCTGTACTTTGGCAGGCACAAAATACTTGGTTTGCGCTCACTTAGTGATGGGGGACAGTAAGGCCAGGATTTGCCACGAGGCATTTGAAATTTTTGCCACCCCTTTGTGGAGTGGCAAGGCCACTCTGCCCGGCACTGAGGTGGACAGGAGGTTAAAAAGACAGTCCAAGGGCTCCTCCACCTCCTCTGCCTGAAGGTTGAGGTTTGACAACACCCTTTTCAATAGTTCCTGGTGGGCTTTAGAGTCTTCCTGTGGGATGGAGGGAGGAGGGGCCATAATTGCCTCACCACGAGAGGGCGAGGAGGCGGGCGCGGTACTTTGCGTGTCCACTGGCACTGGAGGATCCACCACCTGGTCACTCTCCGGGCACGGTGCTGAAGATGCACGTCCCACTGACTCCTTCCTCGGAGGCTAGGAGAGGGAGGCCGACAGCTGTTCCAAGGCTCCAGCCACGGAGCAAGTCCTCACTGGAGGATGCATCAGGGGCCACAGTGCCTACTGGTACCACTGTGACGGTCACAGGGCCTGGTGCCACTGCACCTGCTGTGGCACCGGTGGACCAGGCTGTTTGGTCTGGATGACCTGACCCATCAATGGACAACTATGAAGGGAGGCTGGGCTGACATATGACCTGCCACTGTCCCTGGACCAGGAGGAGTGGCGGTGCTGCGAGCGGTGCCGATCATGAGACTGTGATCCTGACGGGGAGGAACGGTATTGCTTGTAGCAGCTGCTCCACAATTGGCTCCGGTGGGTGGATCTGCGCTGGTGAGGCGCCGGTGATTGACGCTTGGGTCTGCAGGAGCAGTGCTGTGGCAGCGTCCTGGAGTGAGACAACTAACGGGAATGGCATTGATGTTTGTGTAGCGACTGGGTACGATAGCCCCTCTGAGATGAGGACCTTTGGCATTGTCTGCCTTGGTCTCATCGGGGTCCACTCCTCGAGGCAGAGCGGTGCCTGGAGTCTCTGTTCATCGGAACCCAGCCAGACAACCTGGTGGGGGTTGATGGTGACCTGTGTGGACTATGCACGGGATGGTTGCTGAGTGGCTAACGGCGTTGGGAACATTCCCTCGACCGTGACTGGTACTGAGTCGGGGGCAACTGTGGAGATCCCAGTGGCGGCTTGTCCCTGGAGCGCAGGGCCAACATTGGCGGTGCTCCTGGTACCAGCATGGACATAATGTTCTGGGCTGCTTGCAGGGCCTCTGGTGTGGAGGGCATCCGGACACTCGGGGAAGCCTGCTTTGAATGGGCTGGGCTACTCTGCTGGACCTGAGTCAGAGGCCTAGAGGCCGATGGGGACTGAGGATTGCTCAACATGGGTCTAGCCTCTCCCTCAGTCTTGCTCTGGTGCCGCGCTGGAGAAGACCTCTTCTTAGCCTTCTTGGTGTGCCCCGTGGATGGGGAGCGATGCCGACTGGTAGATGGCGACAGGGGGTTGCTGCAAACTGACATCCTGGTACCCGGTGCCAACTCGGAGGAATGCGCTGGAGTCAGGGTCAACGCCAACTCCATCAGGATGGCCTGGAGCCTGACGACTCTCTCTCTCTTGGTCCAAGGCTTGAACTACTTGCAAATCTCGCAGCAATCGCTGAGATAGGTTTCACCCAATGTAAAAAACAGTCTGTGTGCAGATCACTCCCTGGCATCGGTCGCCTGCAAGTGTTGCATGACTTAAAACTCGGGGCGCGGGGCATGCCCTGGTCTGGGCGCACTAACTAAACTAAAAAAACTACTTACTACAGGTATTATACACTGAACAAGCAAGAGTTCTGGGGAAGAGCTGCAGCGAAGCTGGAGCAGAGCAGTTCCGAAGCACCTTCACTGGCAGCAAGAAGGAACTGAGGGTGTGGGGAGCATGCAGTGCCCTTTATACCACGCCATGGAGGCACCACTCCAGGGGTCGCTAGGGGCACTCCCCTACAGATACTGTTAGGGGAAAAACGTCTGACACCACTGCATATGGTGAGCATGGACACCTATTGTGGAATACACGAGCAATCACTCGAAGAATCTCTGCTGTTCCAGTCTTTTGCCTTGTTCATTGATCCCATGCTGTCTCCCAATAATTAGCAATAATGTATTATTCAGAAGCATAATTTTGAATCATGCACTTTAAAATGATGATTGAAATGTAAACGTCTCAGGGGAACATACAGCAAAATCCCTTTTACACCCAAAGGTTTCCAGAAAGACTAAAACACAAGACCCAAAGTTAGGAGAAGTTTGAAATCACAATGTAAACATTTCAGCTGCCTTATAAGCATCTTAATGGTAAAAGAATACCCCTAGGATCTGGATTCCAAAGTTGGGGGGGAAGTTCAGTTTGGTCATCAAGATCCAGGGCTTGGGCTATCGGTCCTCATGTTGCCCTTTCTAGTACCTAATAAAGAGATGATTAAGCACCGTACAGGTAGGCTAACACTGGGGGCGAAACCCCTAGTGCAAGGGATGGCTCCCAACGTGCAAGAGGCGTGGTTTGGGGACAAGTCCTGCTCCCCCCACCCCCTCCCTCCAAGCTCCGGGGGGGGGGGGGGGCTGCTGAGAACAAGCTGGTTTCGATTTCCGAAGTTTCCTGCAGCTCACGGCTCTACCCCCGGCTCGAACCACCCGTTTCCCTGAAGTGACGTCGATGGGAGGGCGTGGTTAGAACGTGGCCCGCCCGGGCCTGGGTGTGTAGCGAGCGCAGAGCGCCCGCTAGGATGGGTTTCGTTTACAGCCAGCAGCTGAGCAGCGCCAGGCCGCTGTGTAGAGCTGCGCGTTATGGAGGAGCAAAGAGCAGCTGCGGCTGCAGCGGCAAATGCCTCTGTGTGCTGGCGTCCTGCCGCTCCTTCAGGATTCAGGTAGGTGGGTGCTTGTAGCCATTGTATCCATAGGAGGTGCAGCAAGCCAGGGAACTTCCTACAGAAGAAAGCAGCCTGCAGCTTTGCTTTAGGCAGGGTGCACTCAGGGCTAATGCACGAATCCACCGCCTTCCGCCCACTTATTCCCGTAGACTGAAAGGTAGAGAGAGAGCCCATGGACCATCTTCCCAGAGCCACCCCTACTGCAACTCCTGCCTTCGGCAGAGCTGCGTTGCATTGAAGAATGTGTTTCTTTATGGGCCCCCAATCCCACCTTCCTTGGGCACCCAAAACTTCCATGAAGCTAGTGGGGGTGCTCAAGGAATGCAGGAGAGGGTCCATATTGCTTTTAAGGAAAGAGGTGTTATGTTCTGCATGTGCAAAATAATGGGTGTAGTTATAAATATTTTAGAGGCTTGCCTGTATGTGGGGTGAATTATGAGGCCATCTTTGCTCTTTCACCTGGGGGTTGGACTGTGTGTGGTTTGTGGTGCCCTCATGTACAGAGTACTTAAAAAAGAGGGACTGGTTGTGTTGATCTGTGTTTAAAAGTGGGGAGATTCGTTTAGGGCAGTCTGGAAACGAGCAAGTTTTCTAATGGAGTTGGACTCCATTCCCCACTGGGATTAAGTCTTGTATTGTTGCATCACGAAGCTGCTTTTTGATCTCTGTGCAAACTGAGAAGTTCTTTGTTTAAAAAATAGAGTGAATTGTCTCTGTGCTTTGGTAATAGCTTATCCTTGTGATGTTTGTTTTTCTTTTAATCCTTTTTTTGATTGTTCCAAAACAAACCAGCAGTTTTGCAATATTGCAAAAATAGATAATTGAGGTTTATTGCAAGTGGTAAAAGGTTTCCAGATCGCCTGGAAAATATGTCAGTGGGAATCCAGTGGTTTCCCCATAGATCTGTGAAAATAGATACACTGGACTCTTCAGAGCTGAATATAGTCTAAAGATAGACGAGAGAGCCAGGATTTGTAGAGTTGTATTCCCAGTTCTGATTGACTCACAGGTCTTGTCTACACCAGGGAAATCTTGCAGAGATTTCTCTCTCTCACTTATACTAGTTCGGCTCCACCAGCAGTACTGGGAAACCTTGTATAAACAGCTACCTGAGTTTCAAGTACCCTGTTGACTAGATCTTTTCTGGGCTGGATCACATCTTGTGATGCTTAAAGTGTGATAGGAACTGTTGGCTGATCTGCACTAAGATTCTCATAGTTGCTGTCTCTCCTCCCTCCCTCTTCATGGTTGTAAACCAGAGTTAACAACATGTAGTATTTCCCTAATGGACACTGGAAATGCTAGATAAATACAAAGTTGCTTTTTAGAGTGTAACTCTGGTTTATGTATACAGACATTCTCCTGCAGATAAGACATGCTGTTGCCCTTATTACATGGAGGAAGAGGGGATAACTTGGAAATTAAAAGAAAAAATCCTATTCTGTTACAATGATAGGATAACACTACTTTGCATAATACCTAGGACCAAATTCACAACAGATGTGAACAGAGTAATTATTAACTTATGGGAGGTCCATGCCACATATGCTAGTAGTAAATTTGGCTTGGGAAGGGAGGAGGAAGAATGTCAAGTATAGATATATCTTTTTAAATAAACCCACAATGGCGTTTGTCTTGTTCTGTGACGAACTACACCATTAAATTAATCAGATTCGCATTTAATTCTTGTCTTTAAGTGGTGGAGCTGCAATACTGTGCATTTTACTAGGTATTATCTTTTACTTGTAAAGTGTTACAAGTTTTCATGGCTTCACGAGATGTGTTATTAGACAGGTACTTGGCCTGTGGAGTTTACAGTCTAAATAGGATTAGTACAACTTAAATAATTAAAAGACAGGGTAGGGGCACAGAGTTGTAACTAATCTGTGGTAGATCAGGGTTTCCCACATCTAAAGCTCCATTCATCCAGTGACCTCAAAGGGACAGATGTGGTACCTTCGCTCATATCATATATATCATATCATATAATCATATCACTAGTATCTTACTCTGTGACTAGGTTCCTTGATTTCATGGTTAGAGCCCTGTGAAAATCACAGTTTCACGGACTGGGTGGAAATAGTGAACTTAGCCTAAAATGTGCTGTTGGCAAAATTATGGGAGGTGGAAGCGGGCATCTGTGCTCACTGGTCTCAAGCTCTGTGCATCTTGTAGCTTGCGTTCCAAGCGGCAGCTGCGCCACTGGCTACTGTGCCTCGCATAAAACCAGCTCCCAGTTCTTCTCCCCCCCACCCCGAACTACTGTTCCTACTAATGCTACTGTGCACTACAAGCTGTACCCAGCATAAGATCGATGTGCATGGATGCCCACTCCCACTTCCCTGCTGTTGGGAAAAATCATAGCAGTTCAGTAGGGACTTGGTGGCTGTGCATATTCTGTGAAAATGGATACTTTACTTGTGCTGCTGCCTGTGAATTCAAAAAATAAATCTGTGATTTTTCACAGGTTCTTAGATGGTGTAAGGTCGTGGTGGCATGGTTTCAGTGCTACTTGCACCTCTGTTCCTTTGCTGTCTCTCTGAGTGCAGCCCCGCAAGTGTCAAGCCTTTACTTGTCTATCATAGGGTGGAATTCCAAGTTTTTCCCATTCGTGCACCAGGCTCTGAGCTACAGTACCCTGTGTATTGACTGTGCTTGCACAGCAGGTATGACAGGTCCAGCACCTGCAGTTCTTCTCTTCAGGAGTGTATGTGTGTGTAGTGGTCAGACAGCACTCTTAAAATCAAATTGTTAATAGTAGGAACAAAGCGTTTAGCAAGGAAGACTTTTGAAATAGTCTACATACCCACCATGGTATCTTCTGCAGACACCCTAGCGGGTCTTGAGGGTTACTCTGATTGATTTTTCCTGAATAGTAGTCTCCCTCTTGAGGGAGTCTATTTTTCTGCTGTTATAGTGCTTTTTGATCTTTAGGTTCCCAGACCTTGGCTCTACTCATTAAAACCAGTTTTGTAAATTGGCTGGAGTCAGGAGGTTGAATTGTCAAAATTAATAGTTCGGGCATTATCTTTTAACAACTCTTAAGTGTTTGCTGAGAAGTGGTTTATCTTCAGCCATTTAGATTCCTTCCTGCTTGTTTTCCTTACAGTACCCCTCTTAAACTAAACTGGTATTTATGCAGTAAACATCCCAATAAGCGGGTCAACACACAGTATTCATAATTTACTGCAGAGCAGCTCCAAATCAGTCACAGGTGCTATTTAGCATATGTAGAGATATCACAGGCTAGTTTTTCATCAGTAGATCTCCGCAATTCCCAAAACCCCTGTGAGACTGGGAAGTGCTATTATCCCCATATTCCAGATGGGAAATTGAGACAGAGAGGCTAAGTGATTTGCCCAAGCTCACACAGAAAGTCAGTGGCAGAACAGGGAATTTAATCTGGGTCTCCCAAATTCTATGCTAGAGCCCTAATCACTAAACCATCCTTCCCTTCCTTTAAGAACTAGTAACAAAGATGTGTGGTTTAACAGAGGATCTGAAGGCATCTGTCTGCCACTAACTGTTTTTGCTTTCATCTTTCCTTATTGTTTTGCTTCCCCCTCACTCATGTTCCCTGCCTGAAAATCAACTAAATATCTATCTAGTATTTTATTTTTTTGCATTTTAGTTGTGCCTGGAGCCCTGGCAGAGATTGAGGTCCAGTTGCACTAAGTATGGTAAATACACAGTGTAAGAGACGTGACCTGCCCTGAAGAACTGACAGTCTAAACAGACACAACAGATAAAGGGTGGGAGAAAGGAAGATTCTTACCCCAGTTGTACAGATGGGAAAGAGAGACTAAGTGATTTGCCAGCGTCACACAGGATGGCTGTGCCAAAGCTGGACATTGAGCCCAGATGTTCTTGAGTCTCAGTCCACTGCCTCAACTTCCAGGCTGTTTTTCATCTCAAAATCCGTTACACCCCCTATCGCTCTGATTTCCGTGACCCCAACAATCCCTCCCTTTGTTAATTTCCCAGATAACACCTAGGACAGTGGTGGGCATTTTGCTGATGTTGACACCCCCCCCCCCCCCCCCCCAGTGGCCGCAGTTTGCCATGCCTGGCCAATGGGAGCTGCGGGAAGCAGCAGGCTGCAAGTACAGTTCATAGGTTGTATTGTGGTATGAGAAATGTCCAAATGATGTACCTCTTTCCAGGTGAATCTTTGTTTAAAGCTGAGCTGCAAAGAAAGTGGGCGGGGCAAAAAGTAGGGTTATGCTCAGGGGCACTGGAACTATTTGTGTAGTGGGGGTGCTGAGAGTCACTGAACCAAACTGCAAACCCTGTATATGCTGGAATCTACTTCAAGCCAGGGGGGTGCAGCAGCACCCCTAGTTCCAGCACTTACGGTTATGCTACTGTTTTTCTTGTTCTATGTTTTAGACAGAAGGCAGGCTTTTGCTGTGCTTTTTAAAAATTTTCTGATTGTTTTTTACATAAGGAATTCAAGTTTTGTCTGACTTGGAAGAGTCTGTGGTGACTGGAGAACTAGTAAAATGATATTGCAGGATTTTTAGTAGGGCTGTCAAGGGCTTTAAAAATTAATCGTGATTAATCACGCAATTAATCTCACTGTTAAACAATAATAGAATACCAGCACATCCATTGGCCTCGAATGCCAAACCGCACCCAGTGGGAGCCGCGATCGGCCAACCCTGCAGACGCAGCAGATAAACAAACCGTCCCGGCCCACCAGGTGCTTACCCTGGCGAGCTGCGTAGCAAAAGCTGTCAACTCTTGCTCTAATGTTTTACATTTGTTTTGTTTTTGAGTGCAGTTATGTAACCAAAAAAAAAATCTACACTTTCACGATAAAGTACTGTAGTGCATTGAAATATATGATTTCTTTTATCATTTTTACAGTGTAAGTATTTGTAATAAAAATAATATAAAGTGAGCACTGTACACTTTGCATTCTGTGTTGTAATATAAATCAATATATTTGAAAATGTAGAAAAACATCCAAAATTTTGATTGGTATTCTATTGTTTAACAGTGTGATTAATTGCGATTAATTTTTTAAATCACAGTTGATTTTTTTGAGTTAATTGCATGAGTTAACTGCGATTAATCAATAGCCTTAATTTTTAGTTTTTATTTTTATTTTAAAAAATCTCAGCCACAGCAGTTCTTTCCACAGTACCGGGGAAGATCAAACTAGATAATCTTGATATTTCTAAGATAATAAACAAGCAGAAATTAACTTTATTATTATTATTTGGGCTGGGAGGAGAGGTACATTTAGAGTTGGAGAGACCAGTATCTTTTGGGTCATGCACTTTGTACACGATAAAACAAAAGAGCACAAGCCTAATTTTTAATAGAATCTTTGTAAGTCACCTTAAAGAATGCAACCCAGTGCTGAGTTGGATGTGGATAATTAATTTAGCTGTGAAAGAACTAGAATTGTTGCTTCCTTTTCAGGGCAAAAAAAGTTAGCTTAGTTATTGTTGTAGGATCCTAAAGTCATGGTCATCTCTGGACAGAGGAAAAATAATATGTGGCCCTTAAATTGCAGTGTCTGTACATCTTCTTGAAAATGAGCACTAATGTACGTACTGACACTGCAGGTAATAGTGTGAGTGTGGACTATCATGCATGTGCAAAGCCCCACTTGCTGTCATGCACAGGATCAGGGACTATGTATTTGGGATTGGGCTGCCTGTGGCCCAGCACTTTTTTCAGGTTGATAGCTCTGTCAGCACACGTGCGATAACACAGTTTCCCTACCGGCACATCCTTTCCTCCTACCCCCATGTCTTGATATTCCTTTACTTTTTAGTTTCCTTGATTTTGGAATTATAGTATCACCTCAGAGTTATGAACACCTTGGGAATGGAGGTGATTCATAACTGAACAAAACATTATGGTTCTTTCAAAAGTTTACAATTAAACATTGACTTGATACAGCTTTGAAACTTTACTATGTAGAAGAAAATGCTGCTTTTAAATGTCTTAATTTAAATGAAACAAAGCATAGAAAGTTTCCTTACCTTGTCAAATCTTTTTTTTAAACTTTCCCCTTTATTTTTTTAGTAGTTTACATTTGAGACAGCAATGTACTGTATTTGCTTTATTTATTTTTTTGTTTCTGCTGTTGCCTGACTGCATACTTCCGGTTCCAAATGAGGTATGTGGTTGACCTCTGGTGTTTATGATTCTGAGGTTCTACTGTATTGTGTGATGTGGAAGTGGGAGGGTGGACAAAGCCAGTCAAAGAATAATCATGGACTGCCAGGAGCCACCCAGGCGCACCCTGCATGTTACTTTGCACAGAATCTCACAAAATTTAGACCTTGTCTAGATTATGGGTGAGTTTTGGGCTGATAAACACCAGTTAACACGTTTTTAAAGGTATTTTAAATAGCAGTTAAAGTGTGCTCCCTAACACTTTTGGCTAGCCTAAACAGGAGAGAAGGCCCTGTCCAAACTTCGACAAGTCTATATTTTTCTTGTGCCTGAAATTTTCATTTGTTTGAGTCACAACTAGATAGTCTATGTCTACATTAAACGTTACAGGCACCACAATGGCATAGCCACAGCGTTGCAGCTATGCTGCTGCAGTGTAGACACTCCCTTTATCCATGTATTTAATGCATCTCTCAGAAGGGCAGTAGCTGGGTCACCTGAAGAATTCTTCTGTTGATCTTACTGTCTTTACCCTTGGGGTAAGCGCAGCCTAACCATGGCACTCACGGCATGGAAGTTTTCACAACCCTGAGCAACATAGCTAGGGGCGGTTTAATTTTTAAGTGTAGACCAGGACTAAGTGCCAGCATTATGAGCCAGAATGTTGGAACATCACAGGTCCAAAAATAACAGTACATTCTGCAATTTTAAGATTTTTATGCCATCTTTACCATTTAATGCGGAGCCAAATCATATTTTTCAAAAATTCTATTTTGTTTTCCTACTCTTTGCACACAACAACTATTTCAATGCAGGCTGAAAACTTCTTTGTGCAGCATCCAGGGAACAAAGTGTAAAGGGCTGTAGCCTCCTTTGGGTGGCTTTTGGGACCTTTCAGTGCAACAGTAACATTCGATTGGCCTGATGTTAGTGCATTCCATTTGTCTGTGGTGGTTAGAGGCTGGAGAAGACTCCATCTTTCTGCCTGACGACTGCAGTGTTTGCTTTCGGAAATAAGAGAGGCTGCTTCTTTTGCAAATGTTCATGTTGCCTGTTGGAATGGGTTTATTTTCTTTCTGAATGCTGTTGAAGGTGTTGGCAGTCATTCTTCTACAGTTTGGTCGTTTTGTGTTTTCTGCTGACGTGGTGATGTCTGTCTTTGAGGACAGGGATAAGAAGTTGCATTCTTTTTGCATGACAGGAAGGGTGACCACAAAGACTTCCGGACGATGAATTTCCTCAGCCTGGGAGAGAGGCTTCTCATTTCCCACCATAGCTGATAACGTTATCATCCAGATGTAAATAACACCCAGCCCCCCAAACATCTTTCATTTAAAAAAAAAATACTTGTAGCCCTGCTGGTTGGGTTTTGGAGGAAGTGATGTGCCTTAGGGAGAAAAGGCCTTTTTCCGTAGAAGGTGTTGCTATAAGGTGAAGCTTCTAGATGAACTTGCAACAACAGCATTAAGTTAACCACGTTACCTAATGTAGATTACAATTCTAGTTTTTCTCATTAAATAAGTAACATATTGTCTTACAAAATGTATAACCCCAGAACATGAAGGCTGAACAATGTCTCTGGGCTTTTAACTTTCACGTTTCCTGATTATGGGATCCAGTTCTCAGTATTGCCAACCCCAAATGTTCAAAAATCCCAAGTCAGGCCTCCAAAAAAATGATGATTGTTTTTTAAAATAACATGATCTTTAAGACAATTGAACCTTTAGGATTCACTCTGGTCACAGTTTCAAGCTTTTCTTCACAAACACAACACTCTCCCCCCACCCCCAAAAAAAGAGAGAGAGAAAATTGGGACTTTCATGTAATCACGTCTCCAGTAACTGATGAAACACCAAATATCACGAGAGTCTCAACAGAATCCAAAGACTTGGCAACAGTGAAGTCAATGGGAGCTTTGCCCTTTGATTCAGTAGGAATAGGATCAGACCTTAATGATTTTACTGTTGTATAAAATACTTAGGTCCAGATTCTGTAAACACTTACACACATAGAATATCAGGGTTGGAAGGGTCCTCAGAAGGTCATCTAGTCCAACCCCCTGCTCAAGGCAGGATCAATCCCCAGACAGATTTTTATCCCAGTTCCCTAAATGGCCCCCTCAAGGATTGAACTCACAATCCTGGGTTTAGCAGCCCAATGCTCAAACCACTGAGATATCCCCATGCTTAATTTTGCAATAATGAGTAGTCTCATTGACTTTAGTGGGACTCTTCGCAGTAGAAAAGTTAAGCCCATTCTTAATTATTTTCAGGATCAGGGTCTTGATATTACATTGATGTAGTTATTTGCATTCAATTATTCTGAAAGCATGGAGAAGGGTCTTTGTGGATTCGCTTCCCTGAGACCTCTGTATTTCTGTGACTGAAAGAAGGTTTCCACATGGTGAGGGACTTGGTATTTCCCCAGCAGGAAAGCCAAGGGCTTTGGTTACTTATGGCTGTATGTTCTTATGGTTCTGATTTTGCCCATTTATGTTGCATGAAATAAATAATTATGCTCATTCAAGGCAGAATAATAGATTATATCCTTGTTGTGAACTCCTGTGAATGGTGAGATGTTTAGCTTTCTTTGAGACAGAGTTAAGCTTCGGGAAGAAGTTGGAGCAATATGTTTTATGTAGCAATTGGCAGTTAGTTCAGTGGTTCTGTTTTGATAAGCACTCAGCTGCCAGATTTTGCTATCCAAACCTCTTGGCTCTCGTGCCCAGCCTTGCTCCCAATGAAGTCAACAGCAATCATCCCATTGATTTTATTAGTATCTGTTTTAGGCCCTCAGCTGGCAAGGTCAAAAGTATAGGCTTTGCCACAAGATTTTTAGTTCAGTTGTGCTGGAGTACTGCATGAAGAAACTCTTTTGCTGTATTTCATCACTTCTGGACAGAATCAGGAAATACAGGAGACCACAAAAATTAAAAACTGGCCAGAGGAAATTGGTAAAATTATTGCAAATGCCAAACAAGGTTTGGTTAATGTTGTGGAATACATTTTGGGTCAGCTCTACTGAGTAGATTGAAACCAGAGGAAGAGCTCTGATCTCTGCACCTCCCCTTTCTGCTGGGCTGGTGAGAGTGAAGTCTCCATTTGCTTTTTGCACAGGAAGGATAGTTGTGTTCCTCTCAGCTTCTTGACTTCAACTGGTCAGTCTCCCATTCTTTACATTTACTGGTTTTCTTTCTTGGGGAAGACATGAGCTTATCTGATTTCACTTATGCTGGGGTAAATCAGGAGTAACTTGCACTAGTGTAAAATGGTGCAAGTAAGATCAGAATCGAGTCCGACAGACCAGCATACGTCCTCTTTCATTTTCTTGTCTTGTGAAAAAAGGTTAAAATTTCTGATGGTTTCTAAATTTGATCTTTCTTGGGATAAATGCTGTAACCATTATACTCATGTTTGGTTGTTTCTCCCCTTTCCCCCTTTCTTTCTATTTGTATTTTATTAGAAAAATCAGTAACAAAAGGCAAACAAATGTTGTAACCAAAGATCTTTCACTATATTGTTTAACATGTCTATGAAACTTTGTTGTAGCGTTGATTTTTATTTTAAACGGACCCAAAATAAATACTTAATACTGCAATAAACAAATTTTGTTCTGGGCAAAAACCAGAGACCCACTACATTCTCCAGCTTAATTCTTGAAAAAACAGCAACAGTCAAAGTCCACCCTTGATAAGATGAGCTATATCAAGGGTTATATGTACTCTGATCAACACAGAACCAAACACACATGCACAATGCATATTAAGAAAACATCTCGGTAGCTGAACATGTTTCAGGATATTTTTTTCTTCCTGTGATCGTTTTTTACTTGCTCCTGATGTTAAAGGGATACATGTGGATTAAAAATCATAGATTAAAACTGAAAGACTTGAAAAAGTCCAAGTTCTTTTTGTAACATAGGTAAGAATTTTGTTCTTTAAAATATTACTAATTTTTATTATCTACACAATTTCTTACGTTTTTTAAATATTGTTTTGCAGCTGGGGAAATGAAACTAAGGTTCCATCTTCGCTATGAATGCATCTATCTCCCTGATTTGTGTCTAAGGCTTTAGCATAATCCTAGAAACTTGGTTAGGTCCTATCCATTATGTTTCCTTTTGTCTAAAAAATCTGTTATCGTCTCAAAGAAGGAGATCAGGAGGTTTGGCACGATCTACCTTTTGTAAAACTATGTTGTATTTTGTCCCAGTTACTGTTGACCTCAATGTCCTTAACTACTTTCTCCTTCAGTTTTTTTCCCAAGACTTGCATATTACAGGTATCAGACTAACAGGCCTGTAGTTATCCAGATCACTTTTTTTTCCCTTTCTTAAAAATGGGAACTATGTTAGCAATTCTCCAGTCATACGGTACAACCCCTGAGTTTACAGATTCATTAAAAATTCTTGCTAATGGCAGCTCTGTTCCACAATTTCTTTGCCTAGTCACACCCTTTACCGCCTGTCTCTTTAACTATATCTCGCGATGGAGATTTCTCCGGACTCCAAAACCGACAACCCACACATTACCTCACCCATAAACCTACCCCATGTCCTCCACGATTCAGCTGCTTGTAGAGTTTGTGCTATACATCCTCTGACCGATGTAGAGCATATATCTACCTCGCACACTATCCTCACATATCCTCTTCCCATTGTCATCCTGCGCATCTATCCCTAGCTCCTATGGTAAAGGACTGACGGTGCCAGTTTTGTTCTACATACTTCGGCCTGCCTAGATTATCTTCAACACCCACTCAGTCTTTCAGGCTTTCGTCGGTTCCCACTTCTTCTTTTTTTGTTTTCTTCTTCTTTATATGGCTATAGAATCTTTTACTATTGGTTTTAATTCCCTTTGCAAGGGAAAACTCTACATGGCTTTTGGCCTTGCTCACTTTATCCCTACATGTTCTGACCTCAATAAGGTAGCTTTCCTTGCTGATACCTCTCATCTTCCACTCCTTGTAGGCTTTCTGCTTTCTCTTGCTGCAAGATTTCCAAACTGATGGGAATGCTTAGCAATACTTGTTAATTGGTAGTTCATTCTTGGAAAAGGATTTTACTTGAAGCTTCAAAACTTGCTTTTCTTTTTCACTTTTGCAATTTTTTTTTTAAGTAACATTTCTCATAGTAAATGTTTTTGGTTTTAATGTATTTGAATCCCTTCTCCCCAAACATGTTGGATGTTGTGACTATTTTAATTTCTCTGTGTAAGTAATTTTGTTTTGCATTTTAAATTGCAAAAATGATTCTGGTTCCTGTCATTGTCCCCTTTATGTTCCTTCGGAGTGTTTGTTATGCTTTGTTCTTGTATCTTGTCTTAAATTAGATTTTGATCTCTTCTGGGCTGGGTATCTCTCTTGTGTTTGTATGATAACATTTTCAGGCAGTAATCAGATTGTTATGCAGTCTTGCTGTGTAATTGTCTTCCTAACTGTATAACCAGAAAAGTTGGTTAAAATCAGGAGAATTAAAAATTTTTTTTCCCTCTCCCAGAAATGTTTCCTGTTTTTTCAACCAACTAAATTTAAACTTTTAATTTGAATTTTTTAACCAACTCTATGGTTGTCTCACAGTTTTTTCCAGTGTATGTATATGTGTGTCCATTTAAATAAATTAGTTTAAATACCATTTTTAAAAATAAGATTCCAACAAGATTTGAGAACTGTACCAAGCACCTACCAGCCAAAGGACTAAATCTGCTAGCCAAAGGTCGAGACAAAAATTGAGAGGGTAAATTTCAAGTCAGTGCTGTGATCCAAGTTCATCTCACTATCTTCAGTTGCTGGGATAGGAAAGATGGTTTTTATCTGTCCTGCTCCTAATGACTGGTGGGAGGAGAAGTTGCTACTTAAAATTTGAGATGAAGATTAAATTGGCTTCAGAACCAAAGTGAATTGTTGTTGCAAGGGAGAATTTTGGGTCTGATCCCAAGAACATCCATAATTTTCACTGAAGTCCTTACAAGCTGGTTATCACCTCTCAGGATTAGGTCCTTTATGATGGAAACAGGTATATTTTTGTGATTTTTTGGGGGGGACGGAGGAGCATCATAGCATAGAGCTTTCATTTGTTTGTTTTGTTTTTTCTCTTTCAACTAGCATGGATCCCATGGATTATGCAGAGTTTATGAAAAAAGCTGGAAATGAGAACTTTAAAAATGGACATTATTTCTTGGCCATCAGAAACTACGATGAAGCCATACGTATGCTCTTTCAGTTATTCAATTGGGGGATGTAAGTATTCAGCTAATATATGACAGAGTAAATTATAAGAGAATTTTAAAGATAAGTGATCCAGCTATCCAAGGATAGCAGGAATCATGAACTCTTGAGCTCTATTTTCAAGCCCTGATATTGACTCTTCTTTGTTTTTTGACAAGCCATTTAACATCCCTGATTCATTGTTTTTTCCTATCTGTAAAATGGACATGATACTAATCAAATTACCTGAACAAGCCCAAAATAGGTATTGAGAATTATTGTAAATTAAAATAAGCGTAATTCAAGCTTGAATTAAACTATTTACTATGACTGACTTGTTTTTCTTTTTTTCTTTCATTCTGACTCTTTCTACTGGCGTTGGGCTAGACCAGCGGTTCTCAAACTTTTATTACACTGTGACCCCCTTCTGATAAGAATTATTACACTACTCTAGGAGAGGGGACCGAAGCCTGAGCCCACCTGAGACCTGCCACCCTGGACAGGATGGCCAAAGCCCAAGAGCTTCACCTGCCGGTAGGGGGCCTGGAACCTGAGTCCTCGGGCTTTGGCTTCATCACCGGGCAGTTGGGCTCAGGCTTCAGCTTCAGCCCCGTGCCCAAGCAAGTCTAACATCAGTCCTGGTGACCCCATTGTAATGGGGTCGCGACCCACTTTGGGAACTCCTGTTTTAAATCAAGATTTAAGGACTTCAGTAACTCAGCAAGAAGTTACTATAGGAGTGGTTGGGCGAGGTTCTGTGGCTTGCAGTGTCAGACTAGATGATCATGATGGTTCCATCTGGTCTTAAAGTCTTCGAGTCTATCTGCTGTACTTACGCTCATCGCAAAGACCAAATGCTGTAGTATCTTAGCCCCTCACACAAACTAATGGATTTATCATCACACTATCCCTCTGAAGTAAAGGATGGAGGCATGGAGATTTTGTGACAAAGCCAGGATTGTATCTCAGCTCCTCCTCAGACCCAGTCCAATGCCTTGGTGTCTGAGTTCAGGATCTTTAGTATAAATTTTCCTAGATACTGTCTTGGGTCCACTGGTTTGGGTTAGATCCCCACCATTCAAATTATCAATATTCAAAAACCAAGTAAGAATTAAATTAATGTTCTTCCAGATCCTCAGCTGGTATAAATTTGGCATCCCTGGAGTTGTGCCAGCTCCCATCAGCTAAGGATTAGCCTTGTATTTTTAGTTAGTGTTTCTTGGTTGCTGAAGCACACTTGCTCTCCTTACCACCTGCAGGTCACCACCCTCAGTGTTCCGCTCAGGCCTTGGACCTGATCATGAACCTATCCAAATTCCTTAATTGAATCAATGTACTTTCAGTATTTTCCTTCAGAGGTTAAATGAAAAAAATAGATTGCAGTCATAAAATAGACTGTATTTCATGCATATCCTGGAAAGGGTGGGATAGAGTTAAGGTGGCATATATGATCATAACTGTATTTCTTTACTTCACCTTTTAACATTAATGTTGTTTAAAGTAGTTTTTTTCCCCTATGGAATATTGCTATAAGTGATGGAATTGTGTTAACTGAATTTGCAGGAAATTTATTTTCTTTCTAGAGGATATCTTTTTGTACCATAATTCTGTTTGGTGGAATAAATTGAAGAGTTTTGTCAAATTTTTGTTCACTATAAAGTACCATTTATCTCTTTTTTTTAAAAAAATTGATTAAACATTAATATTGTTAATTTTCGTAGGGTTTCTCATAGAGACATGGCTGTGTTATTGTGCAACAAATCAAATGCCTTTTACGGCCTTAGTAAGTGGGAAGAAGCATATCAGTGTGCCAAGGAGAGTCTCCAGTGGGATTTGTCATATGTTAAGGTACGGCATGTTTAATCCAACAGACCAGAAAAGCTTGCTAGCCTTATTATTCTAAACAAGTTTCAAAATTAGTTTTAAAAAGATCAGTACACAAATATAATATCTTGTAAGAAGAAGATGAGAATAGTAACTTCAGGATCCCTAATCAGTAGCCAAATATATATTTTGACGTAAAAAAAATTGCAATTGCAGTTGTATTTTGAATGACATGAAACTAGCTTACCGTGAACCCAGGTATAATGAAACCTTAATTAAGTGTTGTAGAATGAAATTCCCATGTTGTTTCATTGCACTATGCAAATTCCAATACCGTAAGCTGTTTTGTGAAAAATTATTTTACTATGACCCCAATTCAGTGAAGCAATTAAATATATGCTTAAAGCTCTATGTCTAAGCCATTTAAATACATCAACAGATACTGAAAATTGGTACAGGTCTGTCGCATCTTACGCTGGGGTTACGTTTTGCGGTCAGTGCGTAAAGCGAAAACAGCGTATAGTCAAAATGACCCTTGAAAATCCCTTAAATCACCCATAAAGTACTATGTATTGTATACAGCAATGAATAGTACAGTATATAATAAAGACTATATATGCAAAATGTAATTTTACAGTATTTTTAATAAAAGAGAGAGACAGAAGAATGAAAGAGTAAAAAATGAAAACAGTACAGTATTGTAAACCTGAACAGTCACCAGTCTTGTACTGTACACACTCCAATGATTAGTTTTCCTCTTCCCATGACATGACTATTATTGAGTCGTCAGGGCTTGATGACGATCCAGGAGACGATGGGACAGGCTTGGGTGATGGAGAGCGAGTCGTAGACAAAATGGTTTGTTCTGGTTTGGCTCAAGAAGTTGATTTTGTAGACTCTGCTGCTGCTGGTTTTTTTTTCTGTAAAAACATGGTGATTGGCAACTGTCGTTGTTGTCTCTTAAGCTCGTCAAACATTTCTTGGTACGGTCTCAAATCATCCGTAATACTACGTGTGATTTTGAGGCTTCGTGCCATAGAGGGATCGTATTCAGAAGTTAAATCATTCAAGTGTTTCGCTGCTTGGAACACTTCAGAAAATTTATGAAGATTCCAAGCTTCTGGCTCTTCCTGTTCATCGTTGTCTTCTGTAGACAATTTTATCAGTGCCTCTAACTCTTCGTTAGTCAATGTTTTTCTCTATGGCCCTCAATTAATTCCTCAATTTCTTCCTCGAGAATGTCGACCAAGCCATCACCACCCACTTGCCTGGCCGCCTGAACAATGAGTTGCACTTCTTTATCAATGGTTGAGAAACCCTTAAAATCACTCTCTCAGTCTTCCCATAGGTTTTGCCAACATGCATTGACTGTTTCAGGCTTGATTGCATCCATTGCCTGTTTAACATTGCTGATTGCATCACTTATATTAAAGGACTTACAACACTCCATCACATTAACATTGGGATCAGCATCCATAGCGGTAAGGATCCATGAGAAAAACCCTCGTGTACGTGGCCTTGAAACAGCTCGTGACGCCTTGGTCGAGAGGATGGAGGTGGTATTGGGGGGGAGAAAGACGACTTCAGCATCGTTATGCGCAAACCAGAGTGCTGCAGGATGGCCAGGAGCATTGTCTACGATCAGCAACACTTTAAAGTCAAGTCCTTTTCCTTCAAGGTACTGCTTGACCTCCAGAATGAAACACTTGTGGAACCAATCCTGAAATAATGCTGCCATCACCGAAGCCTTTTTATTTGATTGCCAGAACACAGGCAGGAGATTTTTGTTCTTGCCTTTTAGTGCACGGGGATTTGCAGCTCTGTAAAGCAAGCCCAGCTTTATTAAATGCCCAGCCGTATTGCCACAAAGTAACAGTCACACGGTCTTTAGCTACTTTGAAGCCAGGGGCTTGTCTTTCTAATTTAGAAATGTAAGTGCGGGTGCCATATTTTTCCAGAAGAGCCTAGTCTCATCAGCATTAAAAACTTGTTCTGGAAGATAGCCCCTTCCCTCTCTGATTTTCTTTAATTGTTTGGAGTAGGCTTTTGCTGCGTCCTCATTGCAGATGCAGCTTCACCAGTAGTCTGCACGTTTTTGAGGTTGAAGCAGTTCCTAAAACTGTTAAGCCAACCTTGACTGGCTTTGAATTCCTTCTTATCAGAAGGCTGTCCCTCTTCGGCGGGAGGTTTGAACAGCGCATAGATGCTAAGAGCCTTTTCTCGCAACATGTTGCCATTGATAGGCACACGTTTACGGTTCATGTCTTCCAGCCATAAGTTTAATGCCTTTTCAGTCTTCACTAAAGTCTTATCAGGCACTTGGCTTGTCACCTTAGCAGTTACTGGAGCATTTGATGCCATGGCTTGACGAATTTCTGTCTCTCAAATCTTGATGGCATGGATGCTAGATTCGTTGCGGCCGTATTTACGCGCCATGTTGGCGATGGACATACCGTCTCTCAATAAGTCCAACACGGCCAGTTTTTCCTCCAGCGTTGGAACACATCGCTGTTTCTTCAGTTGAGCACCAGATGAAGTAGGTACTTTGCGTTTAGGGGCCATGTTATACAGTATGAAAAATATGTGCTGTCTTTTTAAACAGTACAGGCACAGCAGAGTCTCACTCGGCGTGGCGAGATGCACACAGTATGAGCGGCACCGGGGGACTGAGTACTGTAATGGGAACAGCAGATTTGATTCTCCCATCTCACACTCACTCCGGGGCAGACACAGTATTGAACCTTTTTTTTTTTTTTTTTTTTTTTTTTGATCAACCGTCCAGGGATACTATAGAGGAGACCCTTATCACAGGCCTAAAGACTGCTGTTGCTGTTAACCCCCCCTCCCGCCCCAAGTATTTTAGTGGGAACAGCAGATCCGTGTCTCACGGTGGTGGAATCGCCCGGTTTTTTGCTTTTTTTTCTTTCTCCCGACCGTGCAAAGCTGAAATCGCGCGTGTTAAATGCGCGTAAGATGTGACAGACCTGTGCTAGCTTCTTGACATAAGCAGATATTCAAGAGTTTTGCTCCACTGTGAGAAGGTTGAAATATATTTGATAGCTTGTTCTTTGGTTATTTTTCCAAGTCTTGATTGAGAATTCCCTGCTTTCTTTCTAGACACTTTAATGACATTGATAATATGGGAAATACAGGGGTGAGCATTTTCAATGAGCCAGGTCCTGAGAAAATTGCGATTTTTGTGAAATGAGCATAGAACTGTGTTTAGTCTCTCTTCCTCCCTGCTCCCCCCCCCCCCCAGCAGTCTTGTGCTCGGTGTGGCTCATAGCCTGCAGCAGCATCATATCAGAGCAGTAGTTTGACAGGGACTTGGTGGGCGGTTTTATGCAAGGCATGGTAGCCAGCACCACTGCAGCTTGGAACCTGCTTGGCTGCAGCCTAAGCGGGGAGGCAGAGGCAATAGCAGATAGCTGTGTGCAACAGTCTCATGTTTGGCATGGCTTGTGGCTGATTTTATGCGAGGTCCAGTAGCCAGTTACACTGCCCCTTGGAACACATGCTGCAAATTGCACTGAGCACGAGACCAGCATGCACTGATGCCCACTTCTGCCTCTCTGCTATTGGAAAAAATCTCAGCATTCTGGGGGGAACTGGGCAGTTGATTTTTATGCGAAGGAATGCAGCAGTGACCTTTCATTGCATCTGAAAAAGTGTGCTTTTTACCCCACGAAAGCTTCTGCCCAAATAAATATGTTAGTCTTAAGGTGCCACCGGATGCCTCGTTGCTTTTGCTGACTGAATCCCATGCATATTTTGTGAAATTCACTATTTGGCCTGTGACACTGCTGTGAATTTTATTTTAAAAAAATCTGTGCTTTTTCTCGGGGCCCTACCAATGAGTGCCAACGGCATATTTATTCTTACAGAATTCTTTGAGTGTAATGAGCTGAGAGAGTAGTATTACAAACCACGCATGAGGTACATTTTGGGGCATGATAAGTAATTTGGGACTAGAAAATGATGTTTAACTTTATAATGAGAATCTCTAAATATTTTTGTTTACAAAATTATTTAATTTAATTTCCAAAAGATATTGGGCCTTCAGGAGACTAAAACATCATATTCAGATGCCCACAATATTTTACAGCTTTGTTCTGTAGATATGTGAGTAATTCTCTCAACTATTTAAAATGTTAATAACTTTGTATGTAGTTAGACCAGATCCTGCAAGTCTTATTCAGGGTAAAAGTCCCATTGTAAAGTTACTGTTAGTTTTCCATAGGGCTTTCAGAAATGGGCTTCTAATCTCCTAAAATTAGAAGTAACAAGATTTGATGACAATTTTGTTGTTGTTGTGTTTTTCCCACTAGGGCTACTATAGATCTGGCTATTCGCTGCTGCAGTTGTCGAGAACCCATGATGCAGTTACTACATTTTCTCGTGGTTTGAATCTTCTGTGTGGTTCTATGGATCAATCTCAAATTGCTGATTTTATAATTGGAATCTTCACAAGTGTTAACGGTAAATTGGATTGAGACTTGTATTTTATTTAGACTCATTTAATAGGGACAGGACAGTTGAGGGGCTTGTGTATAGGATTTTGAGCCATTCTTCCTGGAATAGTGAATTTGGTTTCTACCGACCATGATCAGATTTGAAAATTAACAACATCTGATAGCTGTACGGTGGCCACTGTAAATGGGATGGATCATCTTAATCCTGTTTATAGATGAGGAATATCGACATTCTCAAAACACCACCACTGCCACGTAGATGAATGAGTTGTCACACAGAGGTGCCCCAGTTGTGTTACAGTTAGAACTGGTTGAATTTTTTTCATTAAAAATTGAAAAGTTGTGCAGAAGAAGAAGAAAAACGTCATGAAACCATGTAATTTTTTTTTAAATTACTGCTAATTGAAAAATTTTGACAGAAAAAGTTTACAAAAACAGTTCAGTTTGTTCCTTTGCCAAGTTTAGTCAAATTTTTTTTTAGTCTGTTGCTGATTTTGATTGGTCACCTCAGCCACGTTGAGGGATTTATTCAAAATATAAAAATTTCTTTTTAAAAAAAGTTAGATTTAAAAAAAATGGAAAAATTGCTGAAAATAATTCTGCAGATTTTTTTTTTAAAAATCAGTCCATTTATAACAGTATTGGAAGGAAAA
This sequence comes from Chelonoidis abingdonii, assembly GCF_003597395.2. Lineage (NCBI taxonomy): Eukaryota > Metazoa > Chordata > Testudines > Testudinidae > Chelonoidis > Chelonoidis abingdonii. Next base: position 91,094,012 of record NC_133770.1, on the reverse strand, counting down.
TGTTTTCAAGTGGTTGGGAATTCCCATTATTTTAGTGGGAGGGTAAAGGAGGAGAAGTGATAGTGGGTTTTAGCCAGCTCTAAATATAATATGTTTGGTTGGGTCTCAGAAAACTTGGATAACCTGGGAGGCAGCACAAGACTGGAGAAAAAGCAAATGTAGAACTGATTTTGCAATAAAAGAAAGAAGATTGATCCTGGCAATTGCCACTTTTTAACTTTAACTGCCATCCCTAGTAAAATAATAGAACAGATATCAAGAGGAACAATCGCAAAATGTTTAAAAGGGAAACACAACCGAGAGCAGTATAAATCTTCCCAGGCAAACTTGCTTGCCTTTTTGGACAGAGTTACAAAATTGGTGGATGTAAAGAATGCAGTAAGTTTAATTCAGAATGGTTTGGGACGAATACTGTCATTTGTATTAAAAACTGACCAAAAGACTTAGATCCAAAGCCCATTGAAAGGGAATCTTTCCATCAATTTAATGGGCCTTATAGCTTAACAATATATGCAATGAATTTAACTAAGTGCAGTCTGGAGATTTAGGGCCTAATTTTTCTGAGGTTCTGAGCAACCACAGCTCCCACTGACGTCAGCTGGAGTTATGGATGCTCAACAGTTGTAACATGGATTGTAATGTGGTACAGTCTTAGCTAACGTCTCTATTAATGACTGGGGGAAGGAATGACAGCATGTCAGTGAAATGTGCAGTTGCTACAAAAATGGGCTGGTTTGCAAACACAGGACAGAAAAAGTGGACCTGGAAAGTAAAATAAATATAAGCAGAAAATCTCAAAATGAGATTAGTCTATAGTACATGTAAGCCAACACGTCCGGGGAAAAATAATTAGAAATGCTCACTCAGTGGGAAGCATTAATACTGAAAGAGACCTGCAGTGGCAGTGAGCAGCCAATTAGACTTAAGTTTGCAATCTTATCTGGTAACAAAGCACCTGTTCCATTTTGGGCTGGATACTCCAAGTCATACCACAGAGCCGGAGAATAGTCCTCTACCGTACTGGTGTGACACACACAAACAAATTGTGTCAAACTGAAGAGAATTTATAAATGAACATTACTAATAATTATGGAGCGGAGGTGATATGGAGGTATAAGCAGAACAATACAGAGGACTGACCATGTATATCTTGGTCAAGCAGGACTTGTGGGGATATAAATTCTCCACATATATGAATGATGTAAGCACCAGAGAGCAAAGTAATCATTTAATAATACTTAGCATTTTTATGGTATTTTCAAAGCACCATACATTAACTGATTAATTTATACAACATTCCCCATCCTCCCAGCATTTTGCAGATGGGGAAGGTGAGACAGAAAGGTGAAGTGTCTTGCCTAAGGCCACAGAGAGTCAGGGAAGAGCCAAGACTAGAACTTAAGACCAGATGAATCATAATGCTATACTGGTTTCTTCCAGCCCATGCAGCTTTCCTTGTCAGTGAGGCAGATCAAGGAATAGCTCGGAGTAATGAAGAAGGAGAGAATTTTCGGCTTAACATCAGGAAAAACTTACAGTGAGATGTATTAAGTTGTGGAATAGTCTCCCAGAGCAGATGATAGAAACGCCTGTGATGGCAGCAGTGGGAAGAGGGAAAAAAAACACATGCGAAAGGATACTTGGCTTCTCCAATCCCACTAACTACTTATTTCTGTGGCAGAGTCAGACCCTCTCTCCCAAGATCCTACATTCCCTCCTCCACTGTTGCTCAGTGGTCTGGTTTATGAGCTTTGCCTGAGAGAGCCCAAGGGCATGCCATCTGGTTTCCGGCAGTGCCTCTCTCTCACTTGCTTCGTACACTCTCATTCCTGTTTTAGTCAGTAAGTCAGTCACTTACATCAACTTCTCTGTTCATACACATAAGTAGAAAAACTGGTGGAAGGTTTTAGATTTTTTTGGGCTTCAGAGATTTTTCAAAAGCAAATGGTTAATTTCACATTGTTCATGAAATCTGTGGCACCTTAAAATAATGAACCCTTACTAATTGAGTAGACATCTTATTAGTATTAGTTATGTGAAATGTATCTTCTAATTTAAAATGTTTGAATGTATTAATCATTACTGAAGAATTGACAGTATGAAATGAATTGCTGTACTTGGAGAGCACAGCTTGTAAAAATTGCATATGCTAACCACTTTTCTTAAGCTTCTTTTTTTATTTTCTTAGATGAAAAATATATAGCACCATATTTTCTTTCCATTTTCAAGAACATTTTGAATCAAAGATTTGATGCATTAGTTTGGCAGATGGTAATAGAAAAATTAGCCAAGAAAGGAATATGGCAGGTAAGTTTATTGCTGTATCAGGAATATTAGTTAATCTGCTTATTTTTTCGTATTTTTTCAATAATAAGCTTTGAATTTTCTTAAATTGCTTTTTAAATCTGAAATTATTGTTCCCCTGTGCAAATGTCTTGATTTTTAGAATTAGAAAAAAGAGAAACTGAGTAGAAAATAGTTTTCTAAAATTCTTTCCCTTTTGAAAGGTACACAGTCAACTTCAAAGACTTATGTTTCTTTTTGCTTATTGTGGTTACAAGACACTTCAAATGACTGTAATTGAAAGAAATTAGAGAAAAAAATACTTATCTTAGTTTGCATTTATGGTCTGTTTTACTGTTTCTTTGGTATGACCAGCCAGTCTTCTGATCTGTGTGGGTCTTTAACCCAGCAACAGAGAAGTGGAGAACAAAAATAGGAATATATATGATTGCTAAACCACAAAAACTAGCTAGAAAACTCACTAGCAGGTGTGTAGTGTCTGAAATTAATTTAATTCTCACTTTTGTTAACTGACCAGATTTGAAGTTGATGGTGGTACTTTTAATTCTGAATGATGTAATAACCATCTAGACAGATCATGTAATGCAGTGATACTCTGACTGAGGCTTGTGAGCTGCTAGTGGCTCTTTAATGTGTGTGTTCTGTGGCTCTTGGCAGCACGATATTAAAACACTGTGTAATTTAATTATTAACCAGTCAGGATGCTTTTGCTATGTTGTTAAGCAATTGTAGTTGATACAAGAATAATACTTGGTCAGTCATTTTGCTGTGAAAATGATATACATAAACTAAACATTTCCCCTGTCATACTGCTTAAATATGAATATATAGCACTATAGTAAATGAAACAATGAAGTCACACTACCATGGCTCTTTTGGGTAATGTTGATCTCTAATTTGGCTTCTGAACCACTGAGGCAGTGTTTTCTCAAACTATGGTCGCCATTTGTGTAGGGAAAGCCCCTGGTGGGCCGGGCCGGTTTGTTTACCTGCTCCGTCCGCAGTTCCAGCTGATCACGGTTCCCACTGGCTGTGGTTCGCTGCTCCAGGCCAATGGGAGCTGCTGGAAGCGGTGTGGGCTGAGAGACAAACTGGTCACTGCTTCCAGCAGCCCCCATTGACTTGCAGTGGTGAACCGCAGCCAGTGGTAGCCACGATCGGCCGAACCTGTGGACGGGGCAGGTAAACAAACTGGCCTGGCCCGCCAGGGGATTTCCCTATGCAAGTGGCGACCCCAGTTTGAGAAACACTGCACTGAGGTCTAAGTAGCACTGTTTCCTGCTTCAGAGCACCAGCTGAATCTTAAGCAAACACATGTTGCCGGAGAGATGCTTTTGACACTGAAGATGCTGGAGCATAAACACCATGGCAAATGCTGCAGCCTGTAGTGACTTGTGCCTGATGAGAAGTTCAGGTGGGGAAAAGTGTTTGATTTGGCAAAGGATTTAATGAATGAGAAGAAAAAGGAAGCTTTAGTGTTTTAAGAATCTGATAGGTCATCACAAACGATAGTAATAAAAAATTATATCTGTAGAGAGCACTAGTCAGATTTTTCCCTTTAAATGTTGATGCATTTAAACAAACAACATTTAAAATTAGTATCTGAATGCTTGTAGGCTCATAAATATTTGTTTTTCCTAGTCCTTGATGTTGGTGGCAGCTGAGAGAGGCAAGTTGCCGAGAAATCTGAGTGTCACTCATTTATCACTGAAGGATCTTTTTGAGGTACAGTGCTGTCGCATGTATTTTGTTTAACAAGATGACTGTCTTTTTCTTTTTTTCACAGTCATTTTACTGAATGACTTAATATTCCGTGAATAAGAGTGAGCACAGATTAAACAAACAGTTTGTAAAAATATGTCATCAGTGCGGGTCAAAACATTTGTTAGAATTTTTTCAATGAGCTGTAGAATACACCAATTCTGTAACAAAAAATAAGAGTCTTGTTTGTATCAGCTTTGGTAACCAGCACTATACAATCAAGTTGCTAAATCAGTTGTGAGAGTGTGGCAGCTGCCTTTACCCTCAGATGACATATCCATAGATTTGCTGTTCCCTTCCTGGTGAAATCTCACAGATTCTGCTGCATTTGAGGCCTTTCAAAGCTTTATCGCAGCAGGGAAGGTCTCTGTCTACAAACTCTGCAGTCCTGATCCTGTTTTCGTTGACTTTAATGACCACTTTCCCATTTTCTTCAGCAGTGCAGGATCAGACACTGTCCATAGGTTATCTCAGTTTGAAAGAAACCACAAGAGGGCATAGTTTAACATCCCCTGTCATATGACAGGGACTAATCCAATGAGTTGCAATTGCAAAGGCAAAGCAGGGACTACAGAATCTGTTTTGAATTATGAAACTAGCCATCCATAGGTTTTCTGGTTTTTTTTTTTTTTTTTTAACCCTAAATCAGATCACTTATGTCTCATCTAGCTGTTGTGTACAAATTGTGCAATATGGTGTTAAAAGAGAGGATTAAAAACCTTCTGCTGTGGAATTGTACTGAAGCTGCTGTTGATGTGAGTTTTTACAGTGAGCTTATGCTTAAGGTTCTCTTTGTACTGCTGTTAAATGCCTCATCTTCAGTGATTTGAATTCAGATATTGAAAAGTATAAGAAAATACATAGGTTGGGGACTATAAAGTAAGCTCTGTACAGTTACATTTACCGGCTAAAAGTTTAACCCTGTAGTAGAGTATATCTGATGGAATGTGACAGACTGCCACATATCCTGTAATTCAACAGCACAGTTAGTATTTTTACTGTACATCCTTGAAACTGGGGCTGTTTTTTACTCACATTAGTGGAAAGCTGTTCCATGGATGGTGCAGGGAAGAGGAGAAGCCCTGAGAAGGAAGGGAAGACAAAACTAAATGTAAAGATGTTTAACCACATCAGCTAATCGTAGCTTTTAGTTGCCAAGGAAAAAAATTATCTCTGTTTAATGTGAATGGATTAGAGGACTTTTATAAAAGGCCCATGATCTAGGAGCCATACTTCGAAGATGGACGAACTGAAGCCTACAGATAGAGAGATGCTGGTAAAAACCTTATAAGGCTGTGTTCCTTACTAGCATGATCATCATTATGAAATCGTCATGTTCCTATTACGCCTCTGGCGTTTAGGGCAGCAACAAAGCTCCTCCACTCCTGTTTGTTTCTGGCAAGTCTTTCAGTGGTTCCCTAGCTGTGCCCTAGGTTTTTCAGCTCGGCTTCCACAGCAATTCATTATGCTGTTTTCGGGCAGCCTCGTTTTCGCCTGCCTTCAGGTCTCCATCTTATTGCTACTCTGGTGATGGAATCGGTTTCTGTCCGAAGCACGTGACTAATCCATCCCCTGGCAATGATGGTGCTCAGATCTTCTTGGCTGCACTGTGTCAACAGATCTTGGTTTGAGATTGTTGTGGGCCAAAAGATATGGAGGATTTTTCTGAGGCAGGTTATATGGAATTAGACATGTCATACTTTGTCATTCCCCAGCATTCTGCACTATAAAGTAGTGTTGAAAGTATGCAGCTCTGATAAATCTTGAGTTTGGTTTTGGTGTTGTAGTTTGATGATTTCCAGACTGTGTTTAAGCTCCTGAAGGTGTTCCTGGGTGTACTGATTTTTGTTCCGGATGTTCTGACTTGTTCCACTGTCCTGGCTGATGGTGCTGCCAAAGTATATGTGAATGTTTCTACATTGGTGAGAACATAATCCTCTATCCGTACTGGTGCTGGTGAGGCAATATTAAAGGTCATGGTATCTGTCTTATTGCGGTCGATTTTCAGTACTGATTTGCTGTCTGAATGCATTGGGTCAAGTTGTGTTTTTTTTTGTATGTGGTGTTGGGTATGTGATAGGAGAGCGACATCATCTGCGAAGTCCGGGTCTTCAAGAGATGAGAAGAGTATCCATTTAATGCCTCTTGGCATGTCTTCTGTTGTGTGGTGCATTACCCAGTTGATGGCAGTGTTGAAGAGGATTGCAGACATGACACACCCCTGTTGTACTCCTGTTTTGACTTCAAAACTGAGCTCGCTGTGATCAACACTGCATGTAAAGTTGAAATAGAAGCTTTTGATGACATTGGTTAACAGAAAGGAATTCCATGTGCCTGCAGAATGTGCCATAGGCTGGTCCTGTGAATGCTATCAAAAGCCTTCTCAAAGTCTATGAAACCTATGTAGAGTTGCCGTTGCCATTCTAAGCACTGTTCTGTTATGGTTCGTAGAGTGAAGATCTGGTCTGTGCATCCAAGCCCTTTCCGAAAACCAGCTTGCTCTTTTCTCAGAATGGTATCAGCTGCCTCTGATATACCCTGGACTATAATCTTGCACAATACTTCGCTTGGCACAAATAAAAGTGTGATACCACGCCAGTTATTACAGACACCGAGAGTTTCTTTCTTCGGTATCTTCGCTGTAGCCCCATTGGTCCACTCATCTGGCACTTTTTCCCTTTTCCAGACTGATGTAAATAGAGGTGCCAGGATAGATGCTACTAATTTAGGATTTACCTTGAACAATTCTGCATTCAAGTTTGTCCTTGCTAGGAACTTTCCTGTTTTTAAGGATTTGATGGCTTGAATGATCTCTTCCTTAGTTGGGGTGTCTGTGTTGATATCAAGATCTTCTTCTGCCTCCTGGATATTTCCTTCCTCTTTAGGTGGCTCCTGTTCAGCAATTCTTTGAAATGCTGTGTCCATTTCTTGTTCTTTTTTGGTTTCTCAGTGCATTTCTTGATCTTTTTTGGTTGTTAGTAGGTGTCCTTGTTTGTTCCTGATGAGAGTGCTTGTTGGTGTCTGCCATTTACCACTGATAAGCTGTGTCATTTTGTAGACGGTTCCTTGTTCACCACAAGCAGCTGCATCCTCTGCTTGTGTTGCCAGGTTATCAATATAATGCTGTTTGTCTGCTCTCACAAAGCATTTGACCTTCCAGTGTGCCTTGCTATACTGCTATTGGTATTTGTCCTTTAGCTTCTGGGATTTTGTGTCTAAAACTTTTTTCTTCAGGGCTTGTCTGGTTTCTGTGGCATTCCATGTGCTGGGTGTAATCCACTCCTTCATTCCTTCTCTTTTGCCAGTAGCCTAGACAGGCTTCACTGCTGTGTTTATAAATTGCTGTTACTTTGTCCCACTTCTTGTTGATCTCCTCATCTGCATTCCCCTCCTCTTCATCAAGGTCTGCAAGTGCTTGAAACCTGTTCTTTAACTGCAGAACGAAGGCTTTCTGTATTTTGAGGAACTTTAGCTTGTCAATATCATAACATCTATGTCCCTTGTTTGGTGGACCCACACTTCTCAGTTTTAGCTTGATGGAGGCTGTCACAAGGTGCTGGTCACTGCCAACAGCTGCACCCCTTCTCACTTTTCACATCTGTCAGTGAGTATCTCCATTTGCCATTGATCATGATATGGTCAATCTGGTTCTTATCTCTGCCATTTGAGAACACAGTGTCAGCTTGTGAATTTCACGGTTTAAATAGGGTACCGCCGATGACTAGGTCATTCATATTACAGAAATCAACAAGCCTTTCTCCATTTTCATTCGTAGTGCCACACTCATGTATTCCCATTGCTTTTTCGTTGTTTGTGTTGTCCTTACTGACCTTGGCATTCAGGTCTCCGATGACAATAGTTAGGTCATGGCGTGATACACTATAGGCGGAGTTAGAGAGTAAGGTAGAATTTGTCCTTTATTTCTTCGTCACTGTCATAACACTGAATCAGGGTGATATTGTGAGAGCCAGACTGAAACGGAAACGTAATAAGTCTGCTGCTGATGGATTTCCATTCAAGCAGGGAATGCTCTGCTCCCTTCTTCAAAAGGATGGCAACACCTTCATGGTGTTGTCCATCATCCCGTCCTGAAAACCGCAGAGTTTCTTCTGAGGCTGCTGTTAATCTTCCTGATCCCATCTATCTACTCTCGCTGACACTCAGAATGTGTAAGCTGTAGCATCTCATCTCTGCTGTGACCTGAGCTAGATCCCCTGCTTCGTACATTGTCTGTACGTTCCAAAAACCAAGTTTGGTTTTTGTCTTGGTGTTGAGCACTTCAGTCTTCATGCCAGTGGCTTCCTTTCGGCTTTGACCACTGACAGTCATACGGTTCATTGACTCCTGAAGGCTATCACATACAGTTCTCCATCGCTTTATCCGTAATGTATTTTGTTTTTTATGAAACAGGATTGTTAGCTGTGTGCTTAACTCCCAACCTGGGGAACCAGGGTATCTGTTTTGTTTGGCCCCTTCCCCACAGACCAATCCGACATGAACCTACTAAGAGCAAAAAGCCCCTGGAGATCATTAGAGCACGAAAGCTGTTTCACCGTGACAAGACATGGACACCAGAGGACTGAAAGTACACAGTGTTAAGTTTAATCTAACTCTAATACTACCAATTTTTGGTCCTGAAATTGTCCCATGGAATTTTGGTATATGTGGAAGAGTATAAAAAAAAAAAATCAAGATGGAAAATTCCCAAATGTTGTTTTCCTTTGGACAAAATAAGAGGGAAAAGTGCCTTTTTCTGCTGGAGTTTTCAGTGCTGCTTTTATTTTTGCAGGTGTATATAGTATTTTCACTTTGGATTTTGCACATACAGTAACTCTTGCAAATCAGAATTCTTTTGGCTTGAGAGCTCTTTGTGGCAGAGTTGGAGCAGAACAGATCCCTGAACCTGGTCTGGGGCTCTAGTTGCTGCTGTAATACAAATATGTGTAATTAAATTTAATATTGGATAAGGCAAGTGGCCAATATTTATTCATTTGCTTTGCCTTTGTAACACTGAATTCCCAAGTAGTCAAAACTTTGCCTGAGCTGAAAAGGTAACAAGACTAAAAAGATGATTTCTTTCACATACGTAAAATAATATCTCTCTCTATTTCTTTGTTATCAGAAATATGTCCTGTTTGGTCATTATGAGAGAATGGAGAGGGTACCAGAGTTGGTGGAGTGGCTGATCACCATTGGAGCAAATGTTGGGAGCATTGGAGCGTACCCACTTCATGCAGTCATCAACCTCTGTATCAAAGCAAGTGAGTGGCATCCCATGTCAGCATAAAACAAAAGCGACTGTAGTCAACCTGCAGAGAATTTGCAGATAAAGCTCTCATTTAACAATCTAAAGTAAGCTCAAATCCAAAATAATCTTCCATAGCTTTAGTCTTCTTTTTTTTTTTTTTTTTTTTTTTTTTTAAAAGAGTAATTACTTGAACTGTGTGTCCAGTTCATGTGTACCTGGGAGTCCTGTGAGCTTAATAATGACCCTCTCTTCTTTGATTCAACCCTGAAGTGTAAGTGATGTGACCATCTCAGACCCTGAATGTGTCAACTCTGAGAAACCTGTCTGGGGATCAGGGTACATGTTTAAAATTTACGGGCCAAATTCAGAGCTGCACGTGTTAGGGCAAAATTTGGTTGTTTATCTCCAACAATGCAGCTGGCACTTGTCACCATTTGTTGCTTGGTATTTTACACTATACTTTCCTCTGTCACCCTTAACTTTTAAAGAGAAAGTCTTTGATAGCTTGTCTGCCCATCTTTGGCAGGGGTGCGTGGGAGCAATAATACTTCCCCCTATCCTGTCCTAACAGGACAAAGTGTGCTGTTTAATAACACGTGGTTTTAATTTATAATCATTTCAGAAGGGAACCATCTTTTCACATGGCTACTAGATGAGATACCAGACTTGAAGGGTAGGATCAACCAGCAAGACCAGGATGGTTGCACAGTCTTGCATGTTGTGGCCTCTCATTCCAGTGGATATCCTATGAAACGTATGTAATTCAAAAAGGACTTTTTCATCAGCATGGGCTTTTGTTTTTTATGGCGAAAGAAAAAAACTCCAAACATTGATATTCTTTATTTCATGCAAAGAAGGAGAATGACAAAAGACTTGCAGGCTCAATGTGCATTTATAACTATAGCAAATATAGCAGAACTTAAAAAATTATAGGGCACTGCTTTGGTGGACAATTTTTGTCATTTTGCATAGTTATTCTGTGTAAAGTCTTTATTTTAGTTGGTGGATTAAGATTTAGCCACAACTTGCTGCAACGTATTTATATTTTTCTTGATCCATTTATGTATTGTTGCTCTCAGAAATTAAAAGAAAATTAGGCCTCAGACTAGTCTGTGTTTTTTCTCACTTGCAGAGGATTACCAGATAAAAACTTCCCTTGATGTCAGTAGCAGTGTATCTTGGCTTAGACATGTAAACTTTAGAGAGCTGCTTTTCTTGAGCATTCTTGTGGGGGTCAAATAGCCCTGCCATCTCTGTGGATGCTTTTATCTTATAACTATAGAAACCTAGTTTGCTTTTTATTTGCATTTCCTAATAAATCCACTGGGTGGAGACATGAAGTAAGCATCAGTCCTGAAGTTACCCTAGGCTTTTTGTTCATTAAACACAATGGCATTCTGGGGCCTCCCTGTGTGAGTCTCATTCATACTATTTAATTTAGTTTTGCCGTAAAGGAGTCACATTTCTTCTCTCACAGCTATTCCATCTGTTGCACAGCAAGCACAGTTCTTGCAAAGCAGATAATGGAAGACATTTCAGAGCCATCTTGCTGACAAAACTCAGTTAAAATAACATGAATGGCAAGGCACATGTATATAAAAGCAAGAGAACTGTGTTGTGTGTGCCAAGGTGTCTCACTTCTTCCCATCCTTTTCTTCTCCAAGTTTTGCCTGGTATTCTAGCAAGTGCGACACGTACAGCGATTCAAGTTGTTAAACTTGCAGTTGTGTCCGAGGAAAGTGGAAATAATCTGATGCAGCTTTCCTAGCAATCATTTTATGCTCCTTTCACTTGCCTGGCTGGTCCTTTGATTCTCCAGTGCTCCTCCTCACTGTTCTTTGACTATGATATATAGCACGTGTTCAGCTGTTTGAGGCAAAGAGAGTACATCTCCTTCTATCAGGGTTGCACAATGCCTATCATAATGGAATGTGACAAAGTGAGACAGGAGTATAGGGCCTTGTGGTATATTAAAGATATTGTGTCAAGCATCAAATCAGAATATATATTTTGGGGTTTGGCCAATTGTGTGTGTTCTGCAGTGTTTTAGAGGCAGTTATATTAGGATACTAACTTCCATTGAAGAGAGTGGTAGTACTGTCATATTTATCAAAATGGAGATAATGTATGCGACAAGGCTTGTTATTAGGTAATCATATTTTTATGCCACTCCTGATACGAAAAAAACCCTAGTGACTAGCTATGGTTTCATGCTAAGTACCTTAGATACTTTTGAACACGCTTTCCTCTTTCACCAGCCAACCCACCAAACCAAAAAAACCCCCAAAAACATAAAACCCAACATCAAAAATACATCCCCCCCAAATCCCCAAAACAAACTGATAAAATGCATTGTTTTCTCTAAGGACCAACTCCAAGTATAACAGCTTCTATAAAATTGAGCTGTTCTTTCTTTAGTTAAAAACATTTGAAACCATGGCAGTGATTTTTCTTTCATTCTGGACAAGAGGATAGTGCTAACTCTCTACTGTATTTATTTTATGTTTCAGGTCAGACAGAAAATGTGCAGATGCTCCTAAATGCTGGGGTGGACCCCACTATTCCAGACACACAAGCAAGGTGTGCCGCAGATATCTTGAAAAAAAACAAAAACTTCAAGGCAGTAGATATAATCAACAGTCACTTAGCAAGACATGCTGCTTCCTCTAAGGAATCACCAGGTACTGATTGCTTTCCTCATTTTAAATGACATTCTTCATGTACAGATATGTTACACTTCTCATAGGTTGTAATAGGTAAGTTTTTATAGGGTTCTTCTCTGGTGGAAGTATATCAAAGTGTGCTATTTTTGTCACCCTTCCTCCCTTTTGTCCTCTGCATCAAGTTAGACATCTTGTCCATGTCTGCAAAGGCCCCCGCTGACATTTCCAACTTCTTACTGCACCGTCCTGAAGCCTCTCCGCTCTGCTGGTGATGCCTTTTTGATGCCCTGTTGTCTGCTTCTCCCACAGCCACCTCTGTGTTTTATTTTCAACTGCCTTTGATGCACAGAATGCCCCTTTAGCCTTGACCTGCTGAATTATTACTTTGGCCTCATACAGATTCCTCCTTAAGTCTTGCTGCTTCTGTGATGAATCCTAGCATCGTGGTTTTTATTAAAAAAAAAAAAAAAAAATTCTACCACCAAGTTGTTTACGTCCAAACTGAATTATTGCTGCAACTGTTGTTTGTTTCACATTCCTTCCCCTCTCTAATGTTAGTCAGCCCCTCTCATTGCCTCCTATGCAAAAAACAGTTCCCAGTCCTGGGAAACACTTATGTGCTTAGCTTTGAGCATCAGTGAGACTACTCATCTGCTTAAAGTTACATATGTGCTTAAATAGTTGTAAAAACTCTTTTGGGTCATGTCTTCCTGTTTATAATAAAGTGTCCACTGTGCTTCTGGGTGCTGTAGAAATGATAACCTTCAATTTTTTATAGTCCTAAAATTGCAATGGAATGAGATGCAATGGCTTATCATTTGTGCCAGTTATTATGTGATCATTTTGTGAAGCTGAGGCTAAGACTAGAGACTAAGGACTCATTCTTGTTCTCTGTTATGTGTAAATGCAGCTATTGTGCCTCTTTTAGCCCGTTCTGTAGCTGATTTTTCCAGGATTGGAACTCAGTTTGACCTGTCATCAGTGAACAGGCTCAAATGCTGTTGGGAACTGCCAAAGTAAATTCACTTAGATGTCTGGATGAAGAAGACACACATAATTACAGTATAAAATTAATAAAACAAAAATCATATCTGATTAGGATCTAACACTCTAGAGCAGTACCCTACCATTCCATAACGTTAGCAACTGGAAAGAAAACTGGATCTTTTTTGACTGTTCTCCTTTCAATAAAGGAAAACATCCTGACCTGTTACCTCCATCTGCCATGGAGCAAGAAGGACCGAAAGGATGAGTTCTGCTGCTGGTATTCATAGCCTAACCCCTACACTTTGTCTCCTGATCTTTTTGTACTCTTCTAGTCCTCATTTCCTTTTTTCACGTACATGTTCCAGCTGGAAGAAGAAGAAGAGAGAAATGATAATGAGAGAGAAAATAAATTCAGATGAAACTCATTACAGATTAGCCAAGTGAGAATTAAAGGATCTAATTCCATTTCTCCACTAAGATTGATTATCAGGTCCCATTATTAGATCCTATGTTACAGAGACTGCTTTTTAAAAAAATAGTACCAATTTGCAAAATTAGGTATTCTGTAATGGGTCACATAGTCACTAGTGCAACTCAGCTGGGCTTTCTATAACAGAAAAACTTGGAGAATATTTAGGGAAAGGATCCTGTGAGAAGAAGCATTTGGTGTCCAGTAGCACTACAGCTATTTTCAGCACTTCAACCAATACAAAGATGAAATTCCAGATGTCTTCAGGTTGATCTGCTTGAGTATCTTTGAAATGTGTTCTACTGTACCTGCTTTATAGACTAGCATGCATACTGCCCCTTCAGTTTCCCATGCCTGTTTCAATGGCCATGCAGTGTAGATATGGTGGAGTTTTGGGAATGGGGCCTCTTATATTTGTAGAGCTATTTTTTTTTTTTTTTTTTTTTTTTTTTTTTTTAAC
>NC_133770.1:91014464-91078284 GCF_003597395.2 Chelonoidis abingdonii | reverse complement strand
TGTTCGAGAGATATAACCATCTGTGTCACACAAAATATTTCTGACTTCATCTCGTTCTTCACAACGGTTTACCAAAACTTTGCGCAATATCTTCCCCTTCTTTGCCTGTGTCCATGAAGGGGTTTAGTGCAACAAGCGCAGGTCTACAACTGCGACTATAAATCGGCTAGGCGGGTCTATAACCGATTTAACGCTGTACTCCTTCACACGACCTCTTAATATCGAGTTAACGGCTCCTGCAAATCGATTTCGGTAACTCCTCCCAAACGGAGGAAGCAGACGCTAATTCGATAGTGATAACTCGGAATTAGGGTCATGTGGACGAGAAATCGCGTATTGGCTCCGCGGCGGCATCCCAGAGCAAGCACTGACCGTCTGCGACAGCATCTGGAACTCCGGATCAGGGGGAACAGAAAACCCCGCGAACTTTTGAATTAACATTTCCTGCTTGGTCAGCGTGGAGATCTGATCAGCACGGGCTGAGCAGATGCATGAAATCGGAAAACAGAGTCAGATAGACCGTACGGGAGATCTAGGTCTGAAGCCTGTATGGGGATGTCTGTTGGGTATAGCTCCGTTACAGACAAGAAATGCCAAAGCGGTTGAATAAAAACTCCAGGATACACAGCGCTGGTGACAGCGTAACGGAAGCCAGAGACTCAAATGGAACGCTCATGGAAGGGAGGGACAGCGGGTACTGATGGACTCCAGCTTCTCCCACAGTCCACAGAGCTCTTGAGGAATAGTCTCTGCTGAGCTCCCAATGTCTGTAGGTTAAACAATGGCTGCGTGGTTCAGGGAACCGCTCCTCAGTTTATTCCACCCACCACCACGTGAAAAAAAAAGGGAAAGATTGCTGTGCTATGGCGTTTGCTCAATGCACTCCACGAAAAAGGCGCCAAGGGTTGTCTGCTGCCTTCACAAAGGGAGGGGTGAGGCTGTACCGCACCACCGGGCAGTGTTTCTGCCCGATCAGGCACTGTTGCTCCTCAACACGTGAAGTGGAACTATGGGAATAGCTGAGGAACAGTACCCACAATGCACGCTCCTGAAACGATGGGTAGCTTTGGACCATGGACGCAAACAATCGATTTCGGGATCCCACTGTGGACGCGCTAAACCGATTTTATTAGATCTGTTTTGTAATATCGGTTTAAGCTAATTCGAA
The DNA here is from genome assembly GCF_003597395.2 of Chelonoidis abingdonii. Classification (NCBI taxonomy): domain Eukaryota; kingdom Metazoa; phylum Chordata; order Testudines; family Testudinidae; genus Chelonoidis; species Chelonoidis abingdonii. Next base: position 91,077,116 of record NC_133770.1, on the reverse strand, counting down.
ATAATCTTGCAGTGTAGACGTACCCAAAGTTCCTCTTAGATTTCATCGGAAGAACAGTATCTTGCAACAACTGCCAAACACGGAACGTCATTTGTATCCACACTCTCATCAACTGCAATGCTAAACACTGCTGTGCCTTTTAATGCAGTCGTCTGCATTTCGTTAATGTTTTCTGCCTTTTCACTTATGAGTCTCCCAACTGTTCTGGTAGAGACAGTCAGTTCTTTTATTCTAGATATGATCGTATCTTTATTTGGCAAATCATTGAACAAAACCTCCGAACTGCTGAGAGAAACTTTTTATATATTCCCCATGTGTGAACGGCTCTCTGTTTTTTGCAATGCACTGTGCAGTCTTGTAACTTTCTTCTGTAGCTTGATATTTACCTACACCTAAGCATTTAAAAACACTGCTTTGCTTCTCTGATCCTGCTACTGCCTTTTTGATCAATTCAGTCTCGTCTGCTTTGTCAAGAAAGATTTTCTCGTGCTTCATTTTGAAAATGTTGTCGAACAATTGATGTGCAACAAACAACACTTCCATAACAGAAAGCATGAACAGCACAGTCCTTCTTTTGACTAAATCCAAACTTTTCTGTCCAAGAAGGCTGAAATGAACAGACATCTAACTTTGCTTTCTTAGGAGCTGACATTTTGTCAAACGTACTGCTCAACTCACAGTGGGGAATTAAAAAATGGCGACAGGGCATGCACAAGATCAGATGCAGTATGCTGTTCCATGTGGTCTGATATAAGCAGTAAACCAGGACTTAAAAATATCCCAGTGGCCTGGAATAATTTTTAAGGTGGGGGTGCTGAGCTGTGCCCTCTCTTGCCCCTGTCTGTACCCCTCACTGCCCCAGGCTGGGGCCAGTGGGCCCCAGCTGGGGGTGGCTGCAGAGCCCTGGGCCAAGGCCAGGAGCAGAGGTCTGGGCCAGCACTGGTATCCCAGGCTGGCAGTGGGCTGAGCGTGGCCAGTGTCCGGGACCCTGGCTGGTAGAGGGCCGGTGGCCGGAACCCCAGATTGGCAGTGGGCTGAGCGGGGCCGGCAGCTGGCATCCCAGGCTAGCAGCAGGCTGAGTGTGGCCGGGAGCCCAGCTGGCAGGGGGATGAGTAGGACTGGCAGATGGAATCCCAGACTGGCAGCTGGCTGAGTGGCTCAGACCCGTGAATCACACCCTGCTAAGTACAGAACCTGACTTGACAGGCTTAGAATACAAACAATAGTTCCAATAAAACACTTCAAAACTCTGAAGTATTTCTTTAAAATAACCACTTCCCCAGTTCTTGGGGGAAGAACAGACACATGACAAGGAAGTATTACCTGCTGGTAATTATTTATTGTATTTCTTTCCTTGCCTTCCTCCTCCTCCTCCTCCTCCTCCCACCATCCCAGATGTATGATCTATATCAGTTTTGGAAGTAGAGTTGAGCTATTTATACAAGCAGTGTCAAGCAGTCCCTTTGTAGTCAGCTTACTTGCTGATAGGTGGGGACCCAGTGCTGTTGGTCAGGATGTTTTCCTATATAGGCTGGAAGAAGAGAAGGATGGTGGTCGTCCTCACTAAAGTGTATGATAATGGTTTGCTAAACAAAAGTTGGCAAAAAAAATTAAGAGGGAATACGGGTGGGGGACAATTTACGTTTTTCCTGAAAGCCAACTTTTTTGTTTGTTTGTGTTTTGTTTTTGATGCAAACACTTTGTTTTAGGGCTGCTGATTAATCACAGTTAACTCATACGATTAACTCCAAAAAATTAATAGTGATTAATTGCCATTTTAATTGCTCTGTTAAACAACAGAATACCTATGGAAATTTATGAAATATTTTCAGACGTTTTTCTAAATTTTCAAATATTTTGGTTTCAGTTACAACGCAGAACAAAAAGTGTACAATGCTCACTTTGTATTATTTTTGTTAATCATTTGTAATCAAATATTTGTAAACGAGAGATTGAACTACAGTACTTGTATGACATAACTGAAAAATATCTATCATGAAAGTGCAACTTACAAATAGAGCTTTTTTTTTTTGATTACATAACTGAACTCAAACAGCAATGTAAAACTTTAGAGCAGACAAGTCCACTCAGTCTTACTTCTTGTTCAGCCAATTGCTAATACAGACAAGTTTATTTACATTTATGGGAGATAATGCTGCTCGCTTCCTATTTACTATGTCACCTGAAACTGAGAACTGGCGTTCACATGACACTTTTGTAGCTGGCATTGCAAGGTAGTTGTGCCAGAAATTATAAACGTTCATATCCCTCTTCATGCTTCTTCCACCTTTCCAGAGGACATGCTTCCATGCTGATGACACTTGTTTAAAAAGAAATGCGTTAATTAAATTTGTGAGTGAACTCCGTGGGGGAGAATTGTATGTCCCCTGCTGTTTTATCTGCATTCTGCCATATATTTCGTGTTATGGCAGTCTTGGATGATGACCCAGCACATGTTTGTTTTAAGAACACTTTCACTGCAGATTTGACAAAATGCTAAGGAGGTACCAATGTAAGATTTTTAAAGAAAGCTAGAGCACTCAACTCAAAGTTTAAGAATCTGAAGTGGCTTCCAAAATCTGAGAGGGATGAGGTGTGCAACATGCTTTCTGAAGTGTTAAAAGAGCGACATTCTGATGCAGAAACTACAGAACCCGAACTGCCAAAAAAGAAAACCAACCTTTTTCTGGTGGCATCTGACTCAGATGATGAAAATGAACATGCGTCAGCCTGCACTGCTTTGGATTGTTATCGAGCAGAACCCATCATCAGCATGGATGCATATCCTTTAGAATGGTGGCTGAAGCATGAAGGGACATATGAATCTTTAGCACATTCGGCACATAAATATCTTGCAACGCTGGCTACAACAGTGCCATGTGAATGCCTGTTTTCAGTTTCAGGTGATTTAAACCAGAAGCAGGCAGCATTATCTCCTGCAAATGTAAACAAACTTGCTTGAGCGATTGGCTGAGCAAGAAGTAGAACTGAACGGACTTGTAGGCTCTAAAGTTTTACGTTGTTTTATTCTTGAATGTAGTTTTTTTTGGGTACATAATTCTACATTTGTAAGTTCAACTGTCATGATAAAGAGATTGCGCCACAAGACTTGATAAATTGAAAAATACTATTTTGGTTTTTACAGTGCAAATATTTGTAATAAAAAAGAAATACGAAGTGTACAGTGCTCACTTTATATTCTGTGTTGTAATTGAAATCAGTATATTTGAAAATGTAGAAAACATCCAGAATATTTAGATAAATGGTATTCTTTTGTTTATGAATCACGATTAATTTTTTTAATCACTTGACAGCCCTACTTTGTTTCAGAAATTTTGACCAGCTCTGATTTTAATGGATGATGTATGGCTAAATCCCTTGCATTGCTCTGAAAGTCTTAACTACTGCATACAGTAACACAAAAAATAATAGCAAAGTTTAGTATCACAATAAAAGTATTGTCTACACCAAAGCGGTGGAGCTAAAATTAAGTTTGCACAGTACAAAGCACTTGTCACCATGCTCGAACTTTGAAATGCATTTTAAAAATGTTTTTAATCACAATTCAGAAACAGAGGAGACATGTCTCAGCTCTGACTTGGGCAAAGTCAGTCATGGCTTGAGCCTACCTCAAAGCCTGCGTATATAGAGATAATGTAGTGCCCTGGGTTTTACTTTCACATGTGTCTCCTCTATCGCTGGTTCCTGGAAAAGTGGTCTCTACATTTCTCTCTCTGTATTATTGTCTTCCCTGGCCCTATGCTGGTGGCTTCAGAATGAAAAGATCAACTTAATTCCTCCAGCCTGGGTTGTAGTAACAATGGTCATAAGTTTATTGAGCTGGGCTCCTATATGATCCACTGTTTGGTCCAGGGTTGCATGTTCCACTCAAAAATTTCTTTTCCATTTGCCTTGGCACTTTTACACCTCATTCCCTTTCTGAAGGGCATGGTTCTGAATGGCAGGGTTTTCTGGGCTTAGTGCAGGAGTAGGCGAGCTGAACCTTAGTTGCTGCTTTGTGGCAAACTGTCTGACCTCCCTTCTGGATCTCCTGGAAGATGACTAGCTTTCCCGTGCTGTCTCTAGCTGTCATTCTTATATGGTCTGTCACGTGGACAAAGTTACATTCCACAAAGCTGCTGGCAAACTCATGCTGAGTCTAGACTTCTGTTTTTAGGACATTTGTTATCTAACGTAAACCACACTGTCATTGTACATTATCCTGAATATGGGATAACGTGGGAGGTATTACATTACTATGTTTTTATTTAAAAAAAGTGTTTTTATCCATATTAGCACTCCTGAAGCTGCCAATAAAATGTATTGTATAATTATATTTTTAACCCTACCACCAACAAACAAATAAGTAACAGGATTACCAATTTCAGTGATATTTTTTCAGGAAGGAGTGAAAGCAAAGCCTCAGTTAATGAAATCAACTCTCTTCTGGATGCTTTTGAGCAGTTCTTGATGTTTTGCAGTCCTGAAAACCAAGCACAGCATAAAAATTTGTTGAAGCATGAGACAGTTCAGAGGTTTCTGAAGCTTTTGTCTACTGTAAAAGGTAAAGTGAATTCCCATCTCTCTCCTTCACAGACTTAATAGATGTGAAAAATATATTTGATGTTAATACACAGAGTGCTTTCCACAAGTATCTGTAACATAGAAATAATTGCAGAAAAAATATGACTTCCTATTGTTGTTGGAAGGTTTTGCCTTTTTTAATTTAAACTTTTTGAAGAATACAGAAACAAAAAAAAAATCTCAGTACAATGAAAAGATACTTAAATTTATACAGTCATTATTAATGTCATGGCAAAAGAATGTAAACATACCAGGTCTGTTCTTTTATGCTTTTAATTACTGGGGTGTTTGTTGTGTGTGTTTTTTTTATTTTTTAATTTTGACATGGGAGAAGGGCCAGTGCATGATTCTGTGTATACTAGTTCCAAATATAATCTAAAAGGTGTTGTTTTAATAATTATATCATGTCTGTGCCATGTTATATCATCTATGTGCAATAAGTATTAGTATATTTTCCACCACTTTGTCATCAATGTAAATTACCTTAATCAAAGCTTCATTTGACAGTTTTTTCAATCATACTGAATAAACTGGAGGTGCGCTAGCATTCCATTTTATGCCTATTAAACATTGTGCTATTAATGACCCCTTAGTACCCATTCCAGGTGTTTGCTGAAAGATTTAATTTTATTCTAATTCCAATATACTGACTTTGAAGAGGGGCAGATCTTTGTATTCAGAACTGCAGAAAGACTTATGCATATGTTCTGCTTTTTATGGCAGTTTCTGGCAAGAAAAAATTACATAGGACAGGTTAGCTGATGGTTGGTAGCATCTCCAGCATTTTCTGTGGTTAACTAAACTTGCTTAATGTTAGACGCTCTGTTATGAATCCTGTTTAAGATGCACATCTCACATTTATAAATTTTTAAAGAAAAATATATCAACCTCAACAAGGAAGAAGTGTGCGCCTTTGCCATTTTGTTTTAACACTGAGAATGTCCACACTTTGAGCTGGATGTGCAATTACCAGTTCAAGGAGGCATACCCACAAGGGCTCTGATCGAACTAGTGCGCTAAAAATAGCAGGGTAGCTATGGCAGGAGGGGCTAGCTGCTGAAGTATGTATCTAGTACAGATGTGTACTGGGAATATGCCAGGTTGATCAGAGTATGGGTATGTCTCCTTGAGCAGGGATTTACACCCCCGCAGCTCAAAGTGTAGATTTATACTCTGCGAGCATTTGATGTGAGCATTAGAAGTAGCAGCCTCTAAGGAGAAATAACTCCACTGCAATGCTTGATCCTGAAAAGCTGGTTTGATAGTGTTACAGAATCTTTTCTACCAGTTCAGATACAGGTCAATGGTCATTTTAGATGGTTAGCTGTTGTTGTAAAAGGGGTTTCTCGAGCAGAGAAAAGAACTGAAAAAAGGATTCATATGTCATTTTGAATACAAGTGACCATATTTTCAGGGTGCTTCCTTGCTTGAGAAAACTGTAACTTGGTTTAGGGTAAAGAGGGAAGCCTGTCTTAACACTCTCCCCTGAAGAATGGTAAAAGCTTTTCCCATGGATGTTTGAGTGAGGTACATGTTATCAGTCTGTTTTAAATGAACTTGCTTTTGTTTATCTGGTATGCAGATGAAGTCTCAAGAGTTGTAAACCCAACGATCGTTTACCCACAGAAAGTATTTTACATACATATTGAAACCTACCTACAAGTAAAATGTGTGTGCTCTTTGGCATTACCACAGTGAAGACTGAACTCAGAGCTTGAGTATTTTCCCATTGAAACACAAAAAACAATGGCTAAGGGAGCGGTCACCAAGCCCTGTTGATTATGTCTGGAATGGAAGGGGAGTTGCATTGACTCCCTTTCTCTAAGTACCTGACCCAAAACACATTGAAGTCAATGGAAAGACTCCCATTATTTCAGTGCACTTTGGATCAAGCCCTAAATGACTAGGATTTAAGGAGGGTAGGTGGGACTCTTGAGAATAAAACAGTGGAATAGAGAGACACATTTCAGGCAGGAGGAGAGTGAGCCTAGGATGCAGTTTAAAGGCTTAAGGTGGGGAAAGGTGTCATGGTGCTAGGAAGTCACTTTCTGCTCACCTCCACCTGCTTAGCCATAGCAGAGAGGGCCAAAGATGCCAGGGAGGATGGAAAAAGTTGGTGAGAGCTGACAGGAGATAGTGCTTCCACTGTTAGGTTGTGCACACTTGTAGGAGAGCAGCTGTCACTAGCCTCGTGGCAGGGAATATGGAGCTGCTCTTTTCCCCTGCTGGCTCAGTGCACCTCCCCTATCTTCTGTCTTTTTGTGTGGGGGTGGGGACAGCAAGGCACCCCTTCCGTATGTTCTCCCTTGTCCACCTGCTCCAGTTATGTGAGCTCTACCCCACCATATGTGCAATTGCTGGACTTTCCTCAGTACCAACAACTCCCTGTCCTCAGAAGCTGCTGACTATCTCTCAGGTGCTGCCCTACCTCACCTTTCCTTCCCGGTGACACTTAAGAGAAATAGCCTGGATTCTGCTTTTAGAAATCTGAATCCTTCAGGCTGGAGAGTTCTGGCTGGGCTCCTGCTCTAAATAGAAAGGGGTGTTGGCTGTGTTACCTGCTTATCGAACAGTGTTGTTGTCTGAATGGTGTCATGCTTCCTTCTGAGCTCTCGCAGCTCCTTTTGGCCCTCTCCAGGCCGGGTAGGTTGCTCTAAACCACATGCTGGGTCTAGCAGGGATGAGTGAAGGTGTGTGCTCTGAGGGACTTTTCTCTTCAGTCCCTCCCACTACAGCTGCTATGGGGAGCCAACACTTCCACTCACAGGCAGACAGATGTTCTAGTTGAACTTGAGTTTCTTATGACCTTGCCGTCTGCTGATCCCTGAATGTGGGGAGTTCACAGCCTGCCAGTCCTCCGCCCTCTGCCAGGTCATGGCTATCAGATCAGACCAATCTTGAGGCATGGCTCAAGAGTCGGACTGACCATGGCTGGTGGCTCAGCCCACATAGTGCTGGGCTTGCAAGAAGTGCTGGTCTCCACATGCCATCTTCACCACAATGCCTCTGCATCAGGTATGTCCATCCTGGCAGAGTTTGGGTTCACAGACTGCCCCAGGTTCCCTGAAGTATGCTTGACAGATCCCTGTTTTACAGGTCCCCAAAGTGATAGCTTTATGTCAGGCATGGAGATACCTTCTAGCCCAGCTCTAAGATGTATGTACCAAGTTTATTTCTGATGCTGCCAGTAGCATCTTGCCACCTGTCTCTGAATTTCCCTGGGGGGCAAAGCAAAATATAGATCTGTTATTCCTGTAAGGGCTATCACATGTCCCCCTAAAACTCAACATCTGGCTAACAGCTGCTTTGTAAAAGATAAAAGCATTTTTAATTTTTCTTCCCTTCTGCAGCATTTCCCAAACTTTGGAACTCAGTGCTGGGGAGGTGATATGCTGGGATACCATAGGAGTGCGAGGTGGCAGATCATGGTAGTTTTTCAGCATAAGGATAATGGGATTTAAAAATAGGAAATTTTTCATCTTTACAAAAACTATAGAAACTTAACATTTGATCAAACCGTTTTCTATCTTGATCTTAGAAAGCTGTGCACATACTATGGCTGCGTGCAGGATGTGTGTGAGAGGGAACACTGCTTGGCAAGCAGTCAGTCAAACCAGAAAGGGAATTTGGTGATGGGAATGCTGCAAAGGCTCTGCTACTCTAACTGGGTAACCCCCAGCATGTTTTGAAATGTATTGTTGTAAATGTGAAAGCCTGTAAGGGAATTGTGATTAAATGGGCATTTAAAGGTTATCAGCTGTAATCAGAAAAAAGTGAGTAATCCCTGGTCTACTGTTTATCTGTCTAGCCTTTTATGTTTCACTGATGACTATGCCACTGAGTTTCTACTGTGCTCTCCTTCACCCAGATTTTCAGGATACTAACTTTCATTTTTATACAATCTTTCCATTCTGCCTAGTCTTCTTCTGAGTAGGTTCTTTCTAACCCCCCCCCCCCTTTTTTTTTAAATTCCAATAAGAGTCAAAGGCTTTCGAGATTTGTGAACACGTTACAGTAAAATTTTTCTCAGAAAAGAGAGAGCATAAAAAATGATGGCGTTTTCTTATTCAGCAGAGCTGCACCCTGGGTCAAAGTTGTGTATACTGCCTTTAGTTACAAAAATAAGTGTTAGAAGTGTAAAGCCAACAGAGCAAAAAGAAACTGTTTTGTTCTGGCTTACAGCAGAACTATTTAAATTAGTTTCTGCCATAGGGACAAATTTTGCCCACAGTTACACCAGAGCAATCCAATTAAAGAACTTGAAGACAACTGAGTTGCACAGTTGAAACTGAGAGCAGAATTTAATCTGCAGAATCTTTTATTCAGATCTTTCTGAGCTGGCTATCAGAAGAGTCACGTATGTACCTGTATAAACTCAGCAAATTTGATCTGGAAATAATTGGTGGAATCCCATGTTGCTATTTTGTTTAGAGTCACTCTTCAGAATAGAACTGTGTTAAGATCCAAATCCAGAGCCTGGGTCCTGGGCTAAGCAGATGGATGGAAAAGGGGGATGAAGTAGTCTGCCTGGCCCCAATGAGAATGGAGAGGACAGGAATGTGTTTGCTGCTGCAGCCTTGCTTCCTGACTCACCTGTGCCCTTTTCTTTCTCACTGCTGTACAGGGAGTTTGAGTGGTGTGGGGCTTTGCATTGCATACACCATGTATGTCACATCCTCTGTACAGCAGAACCACCCCAGTTCCATTGCTAAGGGAGCTGGGTTTTGCCCTTTGTGTCTTTGTCTGGTAAATTGATCTCTCTGTTAGAGACAAAGGGTAGTCCCTCTGGCCATAGCTGTGATGAGCCTGCCCTAAGAAAAGTTGAAGTTCATTAACATAGTCACACTTTCTGCTGGGAGAAGCTTAGAAGCCAGTAAGAGAAATGGTGTCCTAAGGACAGGAGCGGATGAAAAAGGTCCAGAAGAGTGCAGCTGTTGAGGTTTTGTTTCAGAAAATCAAGGGATGAGAGCAGGAGAGTAAAGCTCATTTATTCCCATGAATTTAGTCCTTTTGATAAAAGTGCCAGACTGAGAGCCCCAGAGACAGAGGTCCTTTAACAGATATAGCAGAGGCAGCAGCACTGCAGACTTCTCAGTACTGCCTCACTGAAGTGCCTTAGCTCTTTCCAGGAGACATCACCTTTAGGACTAAAAGTGTAGTTCACTCTTCACGCCTTTATGAATCCTTGGACTCTACTGGTTGTGAGTTAGTGATAGTTGTGGGGATATATTTTGTCATGTGCACACCCCTGTCCATTAAGACGTGGACAGAGACCAACTCACTTCTCGTAGGGAACCATGCCGCTTCTGGTGATACATGTTGTTAAGCAAAGTAGAATTCTTTCTGTAAAGTGGTGATAACTCTTCTGACCTGGAAACACTGAGTCTGTGTCTGCCTTCACTTTGTGTTAGTTTTTCTTGATTTTTGTATTGATCAGTGTTCAGGTCTCCCTTCCTTTTTGGAGGATTATTTAAATCCAATCTAATTGGTCCAGTTCTATCTGGCTTTACCTGCTATCTGATCTCAGTGTAGGAGGCCCCCTCTATATTCAGTACCCTTGTATTTAGATTGAGATGGTTTAATAGCAAAGGTGCTTTACTTGTAACCTGTTGGTTCTCCTCCAAAGGCTCCTGCATTAACTAATCTTTAATAGTCAAAATTCCACAGTTGCGTATTTGGTGTCTGATGAGGATTCCTTTCCTAACACTGAGATGAGAGTTGTTCTGAAACTGAAGGTCTTTTCTTCAAGTGTCAAGAACTTGCACTATTGGGACAATTAGATGCAGTTGCTCTCTGATTTTGCATTCTCTGTCTGTACCACCTCCAGTCAGTTCTCTCATGGTTTGTGAGAAAGTTTGAGGTATCTGGAGTGTCATTGTGGTTTACAACTCACCTCCCATTCAGGAAATAACAACCTGAGTTACTGCTTTGCTGTTTTCCAGGAATGGGAATTGTCTGATTGGTAGTTTTGAGTTATCCAGTGATTTCATGTTTCCTTGAGGTACTAAAGTAAGTAACTCATTTACCACTAGTTTGTGAAGTCCTTTATGAAGTCCTAAATCTTCCATCTTGAAAAAATATCGTCAAACTGCAGCTTTATCATGTAGTTGATGGTCTTTGAGGGTGGCCTTTGTTATCAGAATCTCAAAGCAGATGTTCGTAATAGTCCCTTCTGGCCTGAAAATCTATGAATCTAAGAAACTCCATTATTGAAATTAAGATTACTTAGATATTTTAAGCCTCCTAAGCTGATCTCGGAAAAGAACCTTTCTGCTTGCCTAAGGTAGCATTGATTTTATTTATTTCTCCCCCCTCCCCATTGTGCTGGATATAGAGTATTAATGCAAGACTGCCAGTTACATATACTATATTTTAATGGGGATTTGTATTTTTTTTTTTTTTCAGTCAGTGATTCTGGAATCAGTTTGCATTGGTCATTATTTTATTGCTACCCTGCTTCTATTTAATTATCTTTTGCTTTTCTTCCTTGCAGAAATTCCTGAAGAAATGGTTTGTGACATTTATGATACCTGTGCTAGCAGTTTCATAAAGCTTTTGCTGGAGAAGCAAATGTGGCATGAAGTTTTGCTATTGCTAACACGGAAGGCCAACGGGGAAGTGCCATCATGTGGTGGACTCATCAGAAACTGCAGTCTTTCAGACCTCAACATTGGCAGTGTTATCAAACAGGTTGACAGACTGGATAAGCGACGGGTGCATCTCGTAAGATGCTTGCTAGAAAGAGGAGGTGAAAACCCACAGATATTAAAATGTCCTAGAAGATTTGAAACTTCTGTTTGCTGACTGAAACAGATTATTTTAGAAATATCACAACCTGACTTCTGGCCCAATGTAAATGCAGTAGCTATTTTATTAAAGGCTTGATTCTATCCCCTCTATTGTTTGTGGAGTAAGCTACTACTCAGCTTGAGTAAGAGTGGCAGAATCTGATCTGAAATGGATATAGGATTGTATTTGGGGGGAAAAATAGTCAAGCATTATTTTTGCCTTAAGCTTTGCTTGATTCTTTTTATTGTATTTTATTTATTTATTTTACTTCCTCATGCCCTTGCCTCAGTTTCTTCCTGCTTAAACGAGCAGAATTGACATCATTGCCTTGGTGTGTTATAGTTGCTTTTGCTATTCACTTCCTGGGAGGCTCTTCATGCAGACACTACCACACTTACCCATTTTCAAGTTTCCACTTTGGGTGAGGAAAACTGTAAAAAGCTTGTGTTCTTTGTTCTGAATGTAAATAGGCACAGTTAACCTCACCTTGGACCCCCATATTATTTTCCTTAAGGTTTTTCATGGCAACACACACACGCACGCACACGCACGCACACCTTCCTATACAGTATTCTAGGTGTTTTATGGTAGGCATGAAGACAAGTTCCATTCTCCAAAGACTGTTGAGTGCAAGTAGCTGAAGTTTTAAAGAGAGAAAAAAGAGATGAAATAGCCATTGTGGCTCACCAGATATGAGGGCTTTAGGAGAAGAAGAGCAGTTACAGGTTGTGACACTCTGATCTGTTTTAGTTCTTTGCTTTGCTTCTGCTAGGTTTGGAAATCAGGATTACTCTGACATGTTTCCTGCCCCCTCGACCAATGCAGTGGGGATACATTAATATTTTTAAAAGGAGAGGGGGGAAGTAGTCTTAGTGTGTACCACTAATGTATAAAAGCAGCACTATAGCTCTGTGTATGTCTGAAGCCAGAAGAATTCACTTCTTCAAGTATTTGACTTCTACACTGATTTATTGAAACAGGTGTGTTGAGGGAAATCCTGGCCTTTGTATCTGAAGAGAGAAGTTGTTTTTAACTTAACTCAGTTTTGGGAGAGTTCATATGAGGTTGGCTTAATATTTGAATTTCCTTAATAGTCTGTTAAATGTATAAATGTGATCAGCTGGTTAAACAATGCATATATTCTTTAACATCTACTCTCAACATCTGAAGCTGATGTCTTACATTTGGTGCTCTTTTTGAGTTTACAGATCTAATGTATCAAATTTAATCTTAAATATTCCAATCTATTTCACTAGCTTCACCTGAGGGGACTGGAGCCATCTCTGAAAAACCACTGCAGATGTGTTTGAAGAATAATGATTTTGAATTGGCCTATTTGCTGCTGAGCAGTGGTGCAGATCCTCGGAGTGTTTCCCTTGTCGAAGGCGATACTCCTTTGCATGCTGCAGTCTCCATCTGCTTAGATAAAAGAGGCGAGTCTTTGTTTTGGTGCACAGGTCCACCTAAACGTTAATTTATTCTGATTATTTTAGGAAGGAAGATTTATTATTTCTACTTCTACACCTGCATATGATTAGCGTTGTATAGGAACCAAAAAAATGGAAGGGTAAGAAAAGGAAGAGAAATGTTGAAAACTAAGTTACAACTATTGAGTCTCCAGAATTTGCCCCATAATTTCCTTAAGTTCTTTACTCTATTTTTATTCGGTCCTCACGAAGCTAAGCATTCATTGACTTCAAGGGGAGCTTTGCCTTAATAAGAACAGAATAAAAACTGAGAAACACTTTAGAGCTTGGTCCAAAAGAAATTAGTATAAATTAAATAATACAGATTATTTTATATTTTGTTATAAATTTTCAGAAAGTCTTTGAAAAGGTTCCTCACCAAAGGCTTTTAAGCACAGTAAACTGACAGTGGATAAAAGGGAAGGTCCTCTCATGGATCAGTGACTGGTTAAAAGACAGAAAACAGAGGGTAGGACTGACTGGTCATTTTCAAATGGAAAGAGGTAAATCATGGTGTTCCCCAAGGATCTGTACTGGGAACAGTGCTGTTCCACATATTCATAAATGATATGGGAAAAGGGGGTAAACAGTGGGGTTGCAAAATTTGCAGATGATGCAAAGTTACTGAAGATGGTTAAGTCCAAATCAGACTGTGAAAAGTTACAAAGGGATCTCACAAAACTGGGTGATTGAGCAACAAAATGGCAGATAAAAATGCAAAGTAATGCTGTAACGGCCTTGGCCGCGGCTCAGCTCCGGGTCGCAGGGGCTGAGCGAAAGGAGTCTGTAGTCCAAGCCCTTAGGTAGGGCGGGACAGCGAACAAACAGGTTAGGGGCTCTGGCCCTGTGAAGCAGGGCAGAGCAACAAGCGGTCTAGAGGCTCTGGCCCTTTGGGGCAGGGCAGCAAGCCGACAAACAGTTTCTAGAGCGCTCCGGCCCTTGTGCGCGGCAGGTGGCAGAGCCGACAACAGTCTAGAAGCTCCGGCCTTTGCGCGGCCAGGGACAGAGCAAGGGACATTGCCGAGGCGATCGAGTTCAGCTTACGCGCGAAGGGGGGAGTCTGCCCCTTACAGGGGTGGCAGGGCCGACGCAGGCGCCTCCACTCCAGCCTGTTCCAGCCCGAGAGCCCATTAGTGCGGCCGGTCGCCGTCAAGAGGCGGTCAGTGGCGGATCCCGGCCTGAAAGCACACTGACGGCCGAGGCAGCAGGGTATCCCACCGAAACACACAGACCGCGAGCGGTCAGTGGGGATCGCGTGGCCTCAGCACTACATAGGACGACCATCGGCTCGGGACTTCTGCTGCCCCTGACTGTAGGTCAGCCACCCCTGCCGGCCTGTTCCACCTCCCCCTCCCCCTTTCCCCCTTGTTTCCTCGCTGGCTCGGTACTTTGCCCTTACGCTGGTGTTGCTCCAAGGCGTGTTCCTCAGACACATCTATATCCTCAGCTGGCTTCGGCCCAGAGGGGGTCCATCGAATCCTCGGTAATCTCCTAGCGGCTACGGGCTCGTCCAGGCGCGTCCGGTCCAATCCTCAGCCGTCCTGGGTTCGGGCAGGGCGGTCCAGTCCTCGGGGCTACCGGGGGTCCAGGCGGTCCGGTCCAGTCCTCGGCATCTAGGGTAGTCGGGTCCGCGGCGGTCTGCTCCGTCCTCGCGCGCGGCGAGCTCCGAAGGCTGCGGCCCGCCTGCTCTGGGTGCTGCGCCCCAGGGGAGATCAGGCAGGCCCCTCTGCCGATATCCTGAAGACCGAGGGGCCTAAGCCGGGCCCACAGCGGGAGCTCGCGGCCACCCATCGTTGCCTATCTCGAGCGGCCTCCTTCATAACTGTAGGCTGCCCGCGACCGGGTTTTTATATTCCTGTCCCGCCTCCTGACCTTCTTTTTTTTTTTTGTTTTTCTTTTTTTTTTTTTTCTTTTTTTTTTTTCTTTTTTTTTTTCTTTTTTTTTTTTTTTTTTTTTTTTTTTTTTTCTTTTCTTTTTTTTTTTTTTTTTTTTTTTTTTATTTCTATTTTATTTTTTTTTTTTTTTTTTACTGGGGGCGGGAACAGGCCGAGGGGGCCTTGCACTTCCGGTCCCGCCCCTTGCCTTCCTAGGGGCGGGGATAGGCGGCCGGGCCTCTGCCCGGGGCTGCAGGGTCCCTAGCCTATGCCTTGTCTCAGGAGCGTGGGGGAGGGGACCCCCCTCGCTACAAATGCGCATTAGAAAATATCCCAGCTAAACATACAAAATGATGTTGTCTAAATTTGCTGCTACTCTAGAAAGAAATCTTGGAGTCATTGTAGATAGTTCTCTGAAAACTTCTGATCAGTGTGCAGTGGCTGTCCAAAAAAAAAAAAAAGCCTAGCAGAGTGTTAGGAATCTTTACGAAAATAATAGATAATGTCACTACATAAATCCATGTGCCCACACCTCGAATACTGCATGCAGTTCTGGTCACTCTATCTCTATAAAGATATATTAGGATTGGGAAAAGATACCAAGGAGGGCAACAAAAATGATTAGGGGTATGGAACAACTTCCAAATGAAGAGAAATGGAAAAAGACTGGGACTTTTCAGCTTGGAAAAGAGACAACTAAGAGGAGATACAATAGAGGTCTATAAAATCTTGGTTGGTGTGGAGAAAGTGAATAAGGAAGTGTTTATTTACTCCTTCACATAATGCAAGAACCAGGGGTCACTGAAATTAATAGGCAGCAGGTTTAAAATGAACAAAAGGAAATATTACTTGACACACAGTGGAACTCATTGTTAGGGGATGGTGTGAAGGCCAAAACTGTAACGGCATTCAAAAAAGAACTAGATAAGTTCATGGAGGATAAATCCATCAGTGGCTATTAGCCAAGATGCTTAGGGACACAACGCTATACTCTAGGCGTCCCTAAATCTTTGACTACCAGAAGATGGGACTGGATGACTAGGGACCGATCACTCAATAAATTGCCCTGTAGTGTTCATTCCCTCTGAAGCATTTGGCATTGGCCATTGTTGGAAGACAGCGTACTGGGCTAGATGGACCATTGTTCTGACCCAGTATGGCCCTTCTTATGTTCCGATAAACTGTCAAGTTAGGTTCAAAATTCAGGTTTTGTATAAAAATGGTTTTGTAAATCCAAAGGATTAAAGCAGTGTCTTTACTGAAGTTTTTCTTACTAAAAATTTTCATCTTAAAAAAATTTATACAATTGCAATAATTTTGGCCATCATGCTATATTCAGGGTTTACAATTTTAGAAATTTGTTTTTTCATGTGTACTCAAATTGCCACATGACTGTAGAATATCTGATATCTCTAATCTTCTTTAGGGCATATAGGTGGCTCAGGAAACTTCAGCTTTGGGAAAATGGTTTGAAGATGGACTTGGTTTATAGTGACCAAATTCTACCAACATCAGATATTGTTCGTTTCAATAGGTCACCCAACATAGTTCATTACAAAGCTGACAAATGTCCAACATCAGAAAAATGAAAAGAGCTGGCACTTTTGTTGGCGGTTGAATGGGGAGAGGCTGTTAATTGAGCAGACATGGAGACTAAACAAACCTCTCACCCAAGAAGGTTAAAAGAAAAATTCAGCACAGTGGTGAGGAGAATGTGACAAACCTTCTGTTGCCATTGCTGCTGTTGTACCTTTTTTCCTGAATAAATAGAAAACCTCAGTTTTTAGGTCTATCAAAATGAGATGTGTTAGAAGCACTAAATTCACTTTGTTATTGTGAAGGACATTTATTTTCAGTTCATAGCAGTAAAGAGATTAGTAATATACATTTTCTTGTTCTCAGGATAAAGTATATTTAAGTTAGTGATTTGTTGTTATATTTCTTTCAGATGACATTGGTTTACGCTTTCTGAACTATCTACTGGATCTCTTTGGTTCAAACCCATCCACTTTCCCACACCTTAATCCAAACAGCCAAGATAAGAATGGAAATACAGTGATGCATATTATATTTCAGAAAGCACAGTCAAAGCAGGTTAAGAAAATAATGGATTCGTTAGCAAAGTTTGACGTTAACTTTAACTTGAAAAATAAATTAGGAAAAGATGTGAGGCACAGAATAAAAAAAAATGACCCTCGGCTACTCACCTGGAATACAGCTGTGTCAGAGAAGAGGAAGCACCGGCAAGATACAGTAGGGCAGCTAGTTAAGCTGCCTAAATCCATTCCAGTTGGTAACACATCCCAGCCAAAAAGCACAGCTCATTCGTCATCTGCATCTGTCTGGAGAGCATCACCTGGCAACTCAGCACCTGCTAATATCCAAAATACAGATCCAGTTCCTGATAACTGGGAAGAAGCAGACGATGCTCAGTTGATAAAGCAAGAAACTGGAGAAGTAAATAAGCCCTTGACTCTGCGGGAAAGCCTACTGAAAGCAATCACAGATTTAATCCAGTGTCTTCAATTGGGTGACAACCCGATAGAGGATTATTCTCAGGTACCAAACCCATCTTCAGCACCAACGAGCATTGAAGGTAAAAAAAGCGAGCCCCAGCAAACCTGTGGATATGAGAGTTTGGCTCACAGTAAAGGAGAGGATGCTGACCCTGAGAAAGTGGAGGATACTGAGAAGGAGCGTGGTGAATCTGACATGCCCATGCCTAATGGCGTAGGTGAAGAAACAATGGAAGTTAGTGGGCAGATTCAGGACATTGAGGCATATATTCAGGACTTTGATAACATGACATGGGAAATAGAGTGCACTTCTGAAATGCTGAAGAAGCTAGGCAGCAAAGCTGTACCTCGTTATATGAAAAAGAAAATTATACTGGCAATTCAGCAGCTTGGAAATGGAGAATGGACCCAGAGCCTCCAAAAGCGGCTAAAACATTTGAAAGCTGATATTCAGCTGTACGAAGCTAAGCTGGACAAAGGAGCAAGGATGTTATGGGAGCTTGCAATAGACTTTTCTCCCCGTTGTAGTGAGGCTGCAGAAAAGATTATAGAGACAGAACAGTCTATACATCCTCTAGAAAAGTCTGGGAGAGTTTACACCGAAATCATTAGAATATGGGACATTGTTCTTGATCATTGCAAACTTGACCGTGCTATCGGCACTATATGTACTGCATACAACCGTGGCTTGTCCTGCATCTTGAGGAAAAAACTGAAAGGTATAAGTAAAATCAAGCAGTCTTCTAACTTGAAAATGCAAAAGCGCATTCCTCGTTGTTATGTTGAAGACACAGAGGCAGAAAAAACAAAAGAACACATCATACCTGAATACTTCCCTCCAGCCAGCGCAGTGGAAACGGAATATAATATAATGAAATTTCACAGCTTCAGTACTAACATGGCACTTAACATCATAAATGATATGAATTCTACTGTTGAATACCCCTTCAGAGTTGGTGAGTTAGAGTATGCAGTGATTGACCTCAGTCCCAAGCCCATGGAGCCAATAATCTTAATTGGACGGAGCGGAACAGGAAAGACTACTTGTTGCTTATATAGACTCTGGAAGAAATTCCATTCTTACTGGGAGAAAGCACAGTTGGCAGGAGCCCCTTTGTTGGTTAGACAAATGTGGCAGAGAAGAAAGTTTGAAATTGAATCTGAAAAAGAAAGCACAGGGGAGGAGGAGGAGGATGAAAAGCAAGGCAATAATGACTCCAGTGAGTCAATTGAGTTGGAAAGCATAGATAATGAACAAGAACAAGATGATGAGGATGAACAATATTCAAGTGCAGATGACGCTGAATTGAATTTATCAGGTGACTGTGAAGAGGAGGAAGAGCGTAGCACAATAGAATCCGACAAATTGGAACACTTGCATCAGATCTTTGTTACTAAAAATCATGTTCTGTGCCAAGAGGTTCAGAGGAATTTTATTGAGCTTAGTAAGTCTTCTAAGTCAACTAGTCATTTCCAGCCACTTGAGCCAAATATTTATAGGCTACAAGAAGTTAAAGATGAAAATTTCCCATTGCATGTCACCTCAAAACAGTTATTACTATTACTCGATGCATCCATGCCTGATCCATTTTTTCTTAGGAATGAAGATGGAAGTCTTAAAAGAACCATTGTTGGTTGGTCCACTCAAGAAGATTTGGTCATTCCAAATTGGCAAGATGAGGAGGGAGAAGGTAATGCTGAAGTAGAATATGGTGAGGATGAAAAGGCTGCAGAAGTTCACTCAAGAGAAAATGACCCTCGTGTTTTTGTGACTTATGATGTGTTCGCTAATGAAATGTGGCCAAAAATGATGAAAGGCAAAAACTCCTATAACCCTGCATTGGTTTGGAAAGAAATAAAATCTTTTTTGAAAGGGTCTTTTGAAGCACTAAGTTGTCCTCAGGGTAAACTTACAGAAGAAGAGTACAAAAAACTAGGGCGGAAGAGATCACCAAACTTCAAGGAAGACCGGAGTGAAATCTATCGTCTCTTTTGTGTTTATCAGCAAATAAGGTCACAAAGAGGTTACTTTGATGAGGAAGATGTCCTATACAATTTATCTCAAAGACTCTCTAAGCTTGAGGAGCTACCGTGGTCCATCCATGAGCTTTATGGTGATGAGATTCAAGACTTCACTCAAGCTGAGCTTGCACTGCTAATGAAGTGCATCAATGACCCTAATGCAATGTTCCTTACTGGTGACACTGCACAAAGCATAATGAAGGGAGTTGCTTTTCGTTTTAGTGATCTGAGGTCATTATTCCACTACGCCAGCAAGAACTCAGTTGACAAGAAACAATGTGTTGTTAGAAAACCTAAAAGGATATATCAGCTATATCAAAACTACAGATCTCATTCAGGTAAAGAAATTACCATATTATGTTTTGGGGACAAGATCTTCAAAAGGCAGTAGTGATTGTGAATGTCTCAATATTTGGGTGCTCAACATGAGATACTTTTAAAGGGAACTGATTTTCAGACAGCAGCTTTTGGAAGCTCAGCGCTTTTGGAAAATCTGATCCTTTTAAGGTATCCTGAGTTGGGCGTGCAAAAATGGAGCCTCCTAAAATCATCAGTCACTCTTGAAAGTCTTTCCCTCACTGAATGTTTTGTTCGGGGTATTTGACCCATTTAGGATGTTTGTTTGTTTTTTTTAATGTTTTTGTCTTAAATTGCTGCTTCCACACCCCACAAAATTCACAATTTTGAGGACAAGTAGTCTACTTCTGCTCTTCATGGTTTTTTTTCTTTTTTTCTTTTTCATGTTTCTAACCTTTGCTTAGTCTCGTAGCCTGTGTTCTGATTTGTGGTGGCCCTGCAAATCAGAGATGCTCAAAGTGTATCCTACAGCTGCTGTCTCCTCCTAGTCACAATCTTTATCTGGCATTTCCAGATTCTGTGCAATCTGAACAAGGTTCATTTTCATTATAGTTATGTTTATGTGAGGTATATATTACGTTTGTAATATGTATTTTTGATCATCACAGGAATTCTCCATCTGGCCTCTGGGGTGGTTGATTTACTTCAGTACTATTTCCCAGAATCTTTTGATCGTCTTCCTAGGGATACTGGCCTCTTTGATGGACCTAAACCTACTGTTTTAGAGTCTTGCAGTGTTAGTGACCTGGCAATTTTACTGAGAGGCAACAAAAGAAAATCACAGCCAATTGAATTTGGAGCACATCAGGTTGGCTTTACTTTTTATGATGTGTTTTATAGATTTTTTTTGTTTGTTTGTTTGCAGCCAAATGTAATAGCACAATCCACTTTTCTTAAGGACCAATCCCCTGGCTGCTTGCAACATTCTTTTGGTGTCCATATTGCTCCCTGATAAATTATAACGTACAAATTCAGGACTTACCTTTCTCATTTCTGCCTCAGAATCTTTTTAAAAACAGGTATATTTGACTTTCTCTCATTGTAATTTGTGCTCAGTCCTGCCCCACTTTTCATTCAGATTTTTCTCTTCCACTAATTCTCCATCTGTCTCAGAATAAGAGAGAGTTTGTCACTGTTCTGGCAGCCAGATAGCAGCTTAGCAACCCCTGTTCTGGAGCGTGCTGAAGTATCCATGGAGTTAACATTTTAATACTACATTGATACTTACTGTAGTCTACTTCTTAGATAACTTTGCAATGCCATAATTAATTGCTCATTTTCCACCCTCTAAATGAAATATGTTGTCTTTTTAATTCATGTGTCACTAATGCATTTTATGTTTTGACAGGTGATATTGGTAGCGAATGAAATGGTGAAGGATAAGATTCCAGAGGAACTTAGTTTAGCACTTGTGCTAACAATTTATGAAGCAAAGGGCTTAGAATTTGATGACGTCCTCCTTTACAACTTTTTCACAGATTCTGAGGTATTTAATTGCACTTCATTTTCTGCTTTTGCTTCTTCATGTTGGTCTAACTGTCCTAGCTGAGGAAATATATACAGCTCTCTCTAGAGACAGTCAGTTCCACTACAGAATAGGACTCAGGGCTCACTGGTAAGCAAATTGAGCTGCTGCTCGCTCATCCTACATAGGTTGCTGCATCTTCTGTTGCACTGGCTTATTTCTGGTATTTATTTTTCTCATTTAAAAAGTTTTCAGTGATATGAGCTGGGTTAAGGAAAGTGAAGGACCAGCACTATAGGCTAGAGCAGTGGCTCTCAACCAGGAGTACAAGTACCCTGAGGGGTACAAAGAGGTCTTCCAGGGGGTACATCAACTCATCTAAAGATTTGCCTGGTTTTACAATAGGCTACATAAAAAGCACTAGGCAAGTCAGTACAAACAATGCCTTGTTTATACTTCTTTATAGACTATACACTGAATTATAAGTAAAATATTTGTATCCAAATTTTTTTATTTTATAATTATATGGTAAAAATGAGAAAATAGACAATTTGTCAGTAATAGTGTGCTGTGACACTTTTGTATTGCATTTGTCTGATTTTTAAGCAAGTAGTTTTTAAGTCAGATGTAGCTTGGGGTACGGAAAGGGATACATTAGTCTGGAAAAGGTTTAAGAGCCATTGGGCTAGAGCTAGGTATACTGTGCACTTCTTGAGCTTTTTAACATAGCTCTGCTCATATACATCAGTCCCGAAGAGTGATCCTTCTGTCATTTTTCCACTGTTGTGAACAGGGCTGGCTCCAGGCACCAGCTTAGCAAGCAGGTGCTTGGGGCGGCCAAGGGGAAGGGGAGGCACGTTGGGCTCTTCGGTGGCAATTCGGCGGCGGGTCCCTTGGTCCCTCTCGGAGGGAAGGACATGCGGCCGAATTGCTGCTGAAGAAGAAAGCGGTGCAGTGGAGCTGCTGCCGATCGCAATTGTGGCTTCCCCCGCCGCTTGGGGCGGCAAAAAGCCCTGGAGCCGGCCCTGGTTTTGAATCAGGAGTAATGCCATTGACTTAAACAGTTAAAACAGCATAAGTGAAAGGAGAATCTGCCCCTGAATCTTTAGCATCCATAAGTCAAATCTCGGTTTCTCTTAAAAAGAGCCATCTGTGTGATGGTTTTGCACTGTTCACAGAAGTCTAGTCAAAAGTTAGGGTGAGTCCTCTTTAGTGAGGCAGAATTTGGGTACAGCTCTCCAGAGTGAAAAACTGTTTTGTTAACTGACTTTGCCATGTAAACATCATGTTTTGAGGTATGAATATAAAAGAAACTTAGGAGTTTGTTTTTTGCACTCAGGGAAAATAAAATGATTTTGACTTAAATTACAATTAACGAGATTCAATAATACCTAGTTTTTTTCATAAAGACTTCTTAATTTGATTACTTAAGGTTGTGATTGCAACAGAAGCATGAGTTTGTGACTGTATATCAAGCTTAACTTTGGTTTTCTTGACTTTTTCAGATTTGCACCACAAATTTGACATTACTGAAACAGTGTTTCATTTAATAAAGAAAAAATGCAATAATTTAAAAGCAGCAGAAAAGATGATATTTAGTAAAGATTTTAGTTGAGAATTATGTATGGTATGGCCCCAATCCACAACTTTTAGGATATAGGTAGATTGCTGCATGCAAAATCTTGGGTGTGTATGCATGTGTTTTTAAAATATACATTACATATATGTACATGTGTAGGCATGGGTACGCAGTAGATTCAGCTAACCTGAAATCTTTGTATGTTTCTCAAATTGTAGGCTTACAAAGAGTGGAAGATCATTTCTTCTTTTACCCCTTCCTCTGATTCGCTAGGAGAAAGCAAGCTTGTGATCGAAACACCTTTAGAGAAAAATATTGCTACTCAAAGCAGATCTCTGGTGCTTAATCCAGAAATGTACAAGGTGATACACTATGGGTGTTTTTAATAACACGTTGTTTGGAGATAGCAAGCACACAACAAACTAAGAAAAATCTCAAAGTTCAAGAAAGACTCTAATAAATCTTATTTGGCATTTTCATGTATAACAGTTCTTCCAGTAAAATTAGAATATTATTAATAGTAATATTACATATTGTAATTAATTAATCCCAGATCCATCAATATTTTTTTTTTCTGGCTTTTACCAAACATGTGATTTTCTCGGGAGGATTTAGAAGTTTGTATATTTTTGGACATATAGCAGGTAGGAAGGCAAAGATCTTATATAGTTAACTCTTAGTTGTAGTAGTTATGGTTAAAAAAACAAATTAAGAGTTAGGGACTAATTGACCCTTCTAGTCTTATACTGTTGTAACTATTAAAGGCAATGAAGTAATGTTAGGGATGCCATAGTGAACCAGACTCTTAATACCAGATTTTTCAAAATTGTGAGAGAAATTGCATGTTTAATTTGTACTTGAAGTGTCCATAATTGTGTGCAAAAAATAAATGACTTCATTTGTAGATGTTTTTTAGACACAAAACTGGCTCTTTGTGTATGGAACTATCTAATTTGCAGTACAAGTAACTGCATACAAATTAGATGCAAAATTGCACATGCATTTTTCAGGCATAATTCAAAATCAGGCCCTTAATATTTAAAGTGGCTTATTTTAAGATACTTTACTTTAAATAGTTAATTCTGTGTGTACTCATAGCATTCCTTTTACCATGCACTCATATAATTTCCTGCATATATCATGTCATTTGTCTTTTTAATCAATGTATCCTAGATGCTCAATGGAGAGCTGAAGCAGCTGTATACTGCCATTACAAGAGCCAGGGTCAATCTTTGGATCTTTGATGAAAACAGTGACAAGCGGGCTCCGGCTTTTAAATATTTTATCAAAAGGAAATTTGTTCAAGTTGTCAAAATAGATGAAAACAAAGGTGAAAACTACATCAAAACTTCCTATAAAACGCTGAAAACAAGATAATCCACTAAATGTTTGTTTTAAACCAGTTAAAATTCCCATTTTCTTAGCAAATATTTCTAGCTTTTGAATTATCATAATATGATGAATGGTGTGTGTGTGTGTTTTTGCTTGCCTCTAATGTACATTTAAGAGTAAAATACTATACTTTTTACTTGCTCCTTGCTCAAGCAAATTCTATTTGACCTTAGTGAGAGTTTTGCTTGCTTTAACTTAGCTCTAAAATATCGGCAGTGTTTGTGAGACATCTCATTGTTATCTTTCCTGTACAAGTGAGGAAGGTATGCAACCAACCCATAAACACTGAGTATTGATTATGAAAAACTGTCTCAGTTAAATCAAACTACATGTTAGCAAATGAAAGAACCTATTTATTGTTAAGGGACAGTAAGATGACTGTCATCTTTGTTACCTGTGTAGTATTTAAAATTTCTAGAGGCCTTTTAAAATAAAACTTGAGTTGTTTAAATGTAAGTTAACTAATTTACCCCTTGGTGTGATCATTTGATTTAAGCGTAAATCATGGGGATTTTGGAAAACTGTAAAATGATGATAATCCTCAGTTTTGGCATATATTAAGTGTCTTCTCTTATACCATACCACTAACATAAAATAATTCTTCCGTATCTCCACTACCCAGATTTTGATGATAGCATGTTTGTTAAAACTTCAACTCCAGAAGAATGGATTGCACAAGGAGAATACTATGCTAAGCATCAATGTTGGAAGGTAAAGTCATACGTTTGTCTGAGTTAAGTTATTTTATCTCAGTTTTGAGACCTTGTTCTTTTTGTACCTGTAAAAGTCACTTCAGAATCGTTTGGCTGTTTTACAGTAACAAAAATGAGTCAGTTGGAAGTTGTGACTTTGAACCATTTAAAATTTTATTTCAGTAAACAGTGTTGTAGGCAAGATACTCAATTTCTTGGAAGCATAATGATTTGGGTGATGAGCCCAGAGCCTTTTAAGGTCACAGTGTGGTTTATGTCTGTATCTAATTAATCTCTTTCTAGCATTAATATCTGAGAACCAAAGGATTTTGCTGCAAAACAAAAGTCCATATAAAATATTGAATAATAAAAAATGAAACCATCATTTTAAAGTGTGCACTATATTATTAAAAAGGCCTGTTAGAACTCTTGACTTTTAAAGTCTATTATTTGCTAGATTGCTAGCTAATATCATCCAAATTGGGTCTGTCTGGTCAGATGATAATGTGGAAATGTTCTGACTATTTCTCAAGTAAATAACTATAAGGCTAAGTTTCTGTGGTGGATATCAGAATGGTACATTACATTTCCTGAAGACAGCAGCCTATAGAGTTCTTGTTTAAAAAAAAATTCTATGGAAGCACAAACTGTGTGTTCAGTACTCCTGCTATACAGCCCCCCCACCCCCCAAAATAGCTTCCTAATCTGATGAAGACTGAGTGTTCTGGAAGGAATGGGATTATCTATATCCAATACTGATTCCTTAGACCAGTGAGGAAGTTAGTGGAAGATGCTTCCATATCTCTGGCTACAATGGTTGACTGTAAGAAAGGGGATTAACTTAAAAGGAAAATGTGGGAGATTGTGATGGGGTGGAGTAGGTCTGGAGGTCCCCTGTTGGAGGCCTCACAGCCCTGCCTCACCCTGCCCCAGAAAAGAGCAAAGAAGTCCTCCAGGCAGCCTAGAGTGGCTGAAGGGGAGCAGCCAATTTGAGGACTTGCTGGAGTGACCAATCAGGGGCCAGAAGAGCCATATAAAAGGAAGCAGCACATGCAGAGCAGTCAGTTGCTGCCTGGAGCTTGAAGAGGGCGGCCTGGTGCCTGGCTGGATAGAAAAGCAACAGGACTGTGGACAGCTCACTGCAGGAAGGGTTGAGTTCAGGGAAGGCTGCCAAAGACTGGGTGCCTGGCCAGCTGAAGGAGCAGTAGGACTGTGGAC
Organism: Chelonoidis abingdonii; assembly: GCF_003597395.2. Taxonomy (NCBI): domain Eukaryota; kingdom Metazoa; phylum Chordata; order Testudines; family Testudinidae; genus Chelonoidis; species Chelonoidis abingdonii. Next base: position 91,051,162 of record NC_133770.1, on the reverse strand, counting down.
GGCTCTCTGCAGGGAGGGTTGAGCTCAGGACCTAGCCAAACCAGGCAAGGGTACCGTGATGGCCCCTGCTGGGTCTGTTTGAAGACAGAGCCCAGGGAAGGCTGCCAAAAAGATGCCAACTGAGGGTACTGAGGGGGGCCCTTACTGGACTGCTAAAGAAGGCAGTACCTCCAGGAAAGAAGCTTTGGTGCTGCGGCTCCATACCAGAGCCATGAGAGAGAGCTAGAGACTGTATATCCTGGATGTGGGAGAGTGTGTGACACTCAGCCAGAGGGTAGAGTCACTGAAGACCTGCTGAACAACCGTTGGCTGAGGGGAAGGGAGCGGCACCTACAAGAAGTGAATGCCGCCCCATTGTCAGAACAGAGAGAAAAGCAGGCTCACACCCTACCAGAAAGGTGGCACCTGGGAGACATGAGTGCCAACCGTGTTACAGAGATCCTTGGAGCTCCTACAGTGATGTATAAGACTTACCCAAATAGTAACTAGGATTAACTAACAGAAAATGTCTTCAACTCTGCCTTTCCCTCTTGCAAGAAAAACAGAAATCTAATTCAATTTTTGAACACAAAACATTTTTTGTTCTTAATACACCATACTCCCTTCATATTTTGGCCCTACTCTTAACGTCTCTCATATGAATCTTTGAGCAATGAATTATTTTTTTAATTTACAGTAAACTACTGGAAAAAAAAAATACATGTTTTAATATAGTGCATATTTTAGAAGTATTTGCATCAGTAATATGTATTTTTGTAACCTATAACAAAACACTACAAGCATGTACCCATGTGATTTTAGCTGTTATACTCCTTTCTTTACAAGCCTGTTCTCTGCTTATTGTTGTTGTAAAAAAAAAAAAATCACTTATGATTTTTGAATGCCAAAAATGGTTTGCTTTGTGCTATAAGTGATGTTGCATCTCAAAAAGGAACATGACAAACAACAAATGTATTGGTGGAATAAGACAGACATGCTATTCCAGAGTGACTATAAAGTAAAACTCACTAACATTCTGGCAAAGCATGTTTTTTCTCTGTCGCTGTGACGCTACAGTATGATAGAATCATAGAAATGTAAGCCTGGAAGGGACTGAATAGGTCATCTAGTCCAGTTGCCAGCACTGAGTCAGGACTAGGTATTATCTCTAGACCATGCTGGACAGGGGTTTGTCTGACCTGTTCTTAAACACCTCCAATGACGGAGATTCCACAGCCTCCCTAGGTAATTTATTCCAGTGCTCAACTGCACTTACAGTTAGGTTAGATATTAGGAAAGACTTCCTATCATCCTTGCTGCAATTTAAGCCCATTGCTGCTTGTTCTGTCCTTAGTGGTTAAGGAGAACAATTGTCACCCTCCTCTTTATAACAAACTTTTTGTGTACTTAGACCTTTATCATGTCTCCTCAGTTTTTTTTCTCCAGACTAAACAAACAAGGTTTTTTTTTCAGTCTTTCCTCATAGGTCATAGACCTTTAATAATTTTTGTTGCTCTCCTCTGGACTTTTTCCATATCCTTCTTGAAGTGGTGCCCAGAACTGGACATAGTAACTCTAGTTGAGGCCTTATCAGTAAGACTACAATTCTATCACGGAAGTCACGGATTCCCTGACTTTCTGGGACCACCCTGACTACATCTGGGACAGGGCTGGAGCAGCTCTCAGCCCAGGAGCTACTGGAGCAGTGGCTGTAAAAACAGCTGACCAGCAGCCGGTCCAGGGGCCGCAGAATAGCTGACAGGAAGCCAGCCTGGGGGCTGCCAGTCACGTTCCCAGGATGGGAGCAGCAGCTGGGGTTGGGTCAGCCCCTTCAGGAGCAGCGGGGGGGCTGGAGCAGCTGCAAGCCCTGGCAATGCTCTGTGTGTCTCCCCTAGCCCCTAGGTATTTTTAGTAAAAGTCATGGACAGGTTGTGGGCTTCCATGAGTTTTTGTTTGTTGCCCATGACCTGTCTGTGGTTTTTACTAAAAATACCCATCAAAGCCTTACTTATCAGTGCTGAGTAGAGTAGAAGAATTACTTCTCCTGTCTTGCTCACAACACTCCTGCTAATACATCCCCGAATGATGTTTCCTTTTTTGCATTGTTGACTCATTTGGTTTGTGGTCCAGTGTAACCTACCAGGTCCTGTTCTGCAGTATTTCCCTTTTGGTATTTATGCAATCATTATTCCTTCGTAAGTGTAGTACTTTGCATTTATCTGTATTGAATTTCATCCTATTTATTTCAGACCATTTCTCCAAGTTGTCAAGATCATTTTGAATTCTACTCTTATCCTCCAAAGCACATTCTACCCCCACACCCCCAGCTTGGTATCATCCTCAAACTTTATAAGTGAACTCTCTATGCCGTTATCCAAATCATTGATGAACATATTGAATTGAACTGGCCCCAGGACAGATTACTGTGGGACCCTACTAAATACGCCCTTCCAGCTCAGTTGTGAACCACTGATAACTACATTCTGATTACACTTTTCCAACCAGTTGTGCACCCACTTTTTAGTAGTTCATCTAGGCCATGTTTTTCTAGGTTGTTTGAGAAGGTCATGTGAGACTGTATCAAAAGCCTTACAAAAGTTGAGCTATATCACTGTGACATACCCAGGGTATCATCCAGACTAGCGAGTAGCTGTCACCCCTGCCCTTCAACCTCAGGTGCTCTTTACAGTGCTTTGCTGCTGTGGGTTCCAGCTTGGACTGCTCCAAAACAGCCTCCTGTATGCAAGTCACTCCCAGCTATGTCTGTGTGCACCTGCAGCCTGCCAGTCACACCTAAGCTCTTATCAGCCTCATTTATACTACAGGATTACCCCAGCACACTCCTAGTCACAGATTTCCCCTCAAAAAGGTATGTCCTGTACTGCCCAGCCCTCTCCTGGACAATATAAGCTTACATAAAGTCCATCATTTAATTAATAGAAATGATATGCACCAAACCTTGTTACCCCAAATGGAGTTTCCCAAACACTTCAATTCAAACAAACTGAATTAGATAAAACAAAAAAACAGAATTATTAACTACAAAGAGAGGGATTTTAAGTAACTACAGGTATTGAGACATAAAAGTCAGAAATAGTTACAAGAAAAATGAAGATAAAGCGGAACTAATGCCTAACTTTACACTGAATTTAACATAGTTTTGTTTTTTCTCACCACATGCTCTCAACGGTCTCACTGGCCAAACTTCTTCTGTTGAATGTCTGCTTCCTTTGTTCCCTCTAATGCAGCGAATTGATGGACAGAGAGAGAGTGAGGAGGTGGGGTGCCTTTGGTTGATTATCTTTTACTTTTTATAATCCACTTCCCCCTTTTGAGAAGCATCTCCAGCTGAGGCACTCTATGGACAGTACACCTCCCAGGATGCCAGGTCAGGTGGATGCATCCTAGAGGTGATGTGTGGAGGGGCACGCAGAGTCACTCCCCTCCCCCTGCAGTTGGCTTGTAGTGAGCATGCTCACATGGACTGAGCATGCTTAGTAACATCTGCTGAAACCGCTGCCCTCACTCTGTCCCCCCATTATTGACAGGTACAGGTAGTCTGATGCCTCCGTCCTCCGAAGGGAATCACCAGCCACCACCACCCTCTGTTTCCTTTTGGGAGTGGTGGTCATGATGCTCTCAGCCTTGGGAATACATGGCTTCTCCTCCTCCCGCAATGGCCTGGGGGAGATTCTGGATCCCTTGTTGCCAGTGCAGCATACCATTTTTTAAAATCTCTATGGACAGTAGGTTGGGAGCAGGGGTGGAGCACGGCTGCTGCCAGAAGTAACCAGCAGCCAGGTACCTCCTTTCCTGATAGTATTCCAGTCCTCTCCAGCCAGTTGCTTCCTTCATCTTGGAGGTCTTTCTCCTGTGCACACATGCTCCTCAGCCTAGCCACCACCTCCTGTAGCTCTCCCATGTACTTCCTGGGAGATTCTACTAGTAGACACCTTTCACACTGGATGGTCTTCCCAGCCTGGCTTTCTGTGAGAGGAAATGCAGGTCAAGGTCTCTGCAAATCCATACCAAGACCTGGGTAGAGATCCATGGTTGGGTTCTCTGTCTGGACACAGGTGCAGGTGGAGGAGCCAGAAGCATTGACGATGAAGCCTTTCGGAGCCATGCTGATTTGATTCTTTCTCCCTCCCTAGAAGCTCCCTCTCAGGCTCTTCTGTTTGCTGCCGTCTGTTGGCTAGCTTCCCGTGATCACTTAGCATCTGGCTTTTAAGCCCTTCTCTCCTAAGTCAGCCCTTTCCCCTCATTAACAGACGGGAATGGTGATCACAAGGATGATCAAGGCTCAAAGGACAGAAGGCTAGAGCCTTGCTAGTGGCCACTCAGCTAGCAGGCCTCTGGCCCACACTCTCACACAGTTACCGACAGACCAGCACTGTAAATTTTAAGCAAACTGAAAGAAAAACCAGATAGACAAGTTTGCCCGCTCATGCCAAGAATTAGTGCTCGCTCCTTCTTCAGCAAGGGATCTCCCTCTCAAACTCCCCTGTTGTCATAGGACAGTACTGGTATATTAACCTTGTTTGTAAACAAATAGTCCCTGTTTTGTGATTTTACTCTATGTTGAACAGATCTTTTTTCATCCTATAGTGATCTAACTGAATAAGTGCTTTTTAGGCAACACCTGCCTAACTTTCTGTGAATTGCTTTGTGCATAACTTAAATGTTGGAGAACCAGCTTCTAATATCAGGTAGTGCATATTGCCCATGTATGTTTTGAAAAATCCATTTCTGCATGTGTTGAGTATTTTTTAACTATATGGTTGTTAATACTGTACATCTGACTTTAGCCCAGGGCCCGTGATGATGCAGGGAAGGGTTTACTGACTTCCGCTAATGCGGCTAGTTCCCTCTGACATATCAATTAACCCTTTAGAGTCTGATATAGTAGGAATGTATTGTTTGTGTTGCCAGTCCACTCTGAATGCAGCTTTCCCTGCTTTCAGGTTAACTGTAAAAACATTCTTGGTTAAAATTGTGTGTGAACTTATTTTGAAGCTTGTCTTCATATTAAAAGTGTACCCAACCGCTGTCCTTCCCCTTCCTACAGGTGCTTTGCTGATGTTAATGTTTCCCTTGATGTCACCGTAAAATGAAATGTAACTTTTTTTTTAGGCAAACAGGTTGGTTCACCAAGAAAATTGTATGAAAGTGTGATAAGCTTTAAGGGACACATGAAGGAATGCATACATGCATATATGTGCATATCATTTATCTAATTTCAGGTGGCAGCCAAATGTTACCAAAAAGGAGGAGCAACTGAGAAGGAAAAACTGGCCTTAGCGCATGATGCTGTACTTAATGTGCAATCAAAGAAAAGCAGCCCCAAGTAAGTGCTGAAATATAACTGAATTTATTAGTAGTGTTTCTTGGAAAATATAGGAAACAACATGTTCTTGTTGATGGAACTGCTGGTATACCAGACTTGTAAAAAAAAATAATGTTAAATTGGATTGGTTGTGCATATGTGATCTTTTTTGTTTTAAATAGAGAAAAACAGATGGACTATATGTACCTGGCTAAGACCTATTTGGAATGTGGAGAACCAAAACTATCCCTGAAATGTCTGATTTACGCAAAAGAATTTCAGCTTTGTGCAGCAATATGTGAAAAATTAGGCAAGGTACTAAAATCCTCTTCCCCTTCCCCCACCTAGTGTTTAATGGAGTCTGTCTTTTATTATGGGATTTTTGATCTGTTTAGGGATTTCAAACATCATGGTCCTAGAAACAATGCTTTAAAATTTGTAGTCATTATCTCATATTAGTATTGGTGAGATTAGATAAATGTTCTTCCACGGCATACTGGTAGAGTCATAAGTAAAATACAGTGTTTTTTCGGGTGGATCATATGTTCAAGAGCAACATACATCACAGAACAGAAATAAGAGGCGGGAAGAGGCAATAGGAGGGACTTTGCATTAATAGATTAGGTTTCTTTACCATCCCCACAACATCAAAGAGTTATCATTTTTGATTTGGCTTTGTTGATGTTTTTAACTTGGAAACCTTTATCTCCATACAGTCAAGTAGGCGGGGGAAGGAGAAAAATTATTTTTGTTTGATAGTTGACTAAGACTGAAATTATTACTTGATATAACCATTCAGGTGTTGCTGGCTTCAGCAATTTATGTGCCTGAACTGGTCTAACATGAATAACAATCTATTAATAATGTAGAGTTATATAAATTACTGTAATTTTACAGTTTAAACCATTGCCTGTGAACTCTATCATCATCCATTTGCTGCAAAAGTGCAGAAACAACGGAAATTGTGTGATTGGAATAATGCACCCTCAGAGAAACCCAGGTTGCATCTCTGATATCTCAGTAATTTAAAAAAAAAACAAAACCATTGTAATTCAAAATAAGAGTTTTCAGCATTAGCCTAACTTTGCTCCCATTGCAGTCAATGATAAAATTCCTGTTGACTTCTGTAGGACCAGTTAGGCCAGTTGTGGGCAACCTGCAGCCCATCAGGGTAATCTGACTGCAGGCTGTGAAATGTTTTGCTGACGTTGACCGTCTGCAGGCACAGCCACCCGCAGCTCCCATTGGCTGGGAACAGCAAACTGCGGCCACTGGGAGCTGCGGGGGACCGTGCCTGAGACGGTCAACATCAGCAAAATGTCTCGCAGCCTGTAATCAGATTACTCTGATGGGCCACAGGTTGCCCACCACAGAGTTCGGCCAATGCAGAGCACTTTTGAAAATCCAATCCTAATATATATTTTTTACCTTAATTTCCAATTTCTTGACTTTAAAATGTTTCAGTTTTTAAAACAATTCACCATTTTGATGATTATTTTTAATTAATACATTTATCTTTACAAACATAAATCTATTTTAACAATATTATCTGGATGGGAATGGTTATCAATAGAAGGTCATAGAAATGGATGCAGCCAGTTCCTGTCTCCATTGTATGGATAAAAATATAGTTTTTCTGTTGGTATTGTTCAAATATTTAGAAGTCTGCAATATTAATAAGAGTTGTTATGGTGCAGATAAAAGATGCTGCGTATTTCTATAGAAGAAGCCAGTGCTACCGAGATGCATCCAGATGTTATGAACAAATCCAGGAGTTTGATCTTGCACTTAAGATGTGTTGCCATGAGGAACTGTATGAGGAAGCAGCTGTTTTAGTGGAAAGGTATGCTCGTAAAGAGGATGCTGCAGAGGAAAAACATCTCTTTTCTTCCTTGTGCTGCTTGAGCATATTAAAGTAGGTTCTCCACTGATTTTGACAATGGTTTTAGTTGGTGACATTACTTTTGCACCAAGATCAAATTCATTTGGTTTATGAGAACTCCCGCAAGCTTGAACTGTGATAGAGAACTTGATTTTTTTCCCCAAGATTTATTTCATGTCAGCCCATGTCAAATCTTCAGTTCTCTGTCTGGACTGGTCTCCTCAACTAGATCCTTAAGGTAGATATCACAGAAAGATTCAAGATAATAAAAGATTCATTACCCTTAATTTGGCCTCCTTATGGATATGTGTTTATGATTGCTCACAAAGGGTATGTTTACACAGGGATAAAAGACCTCCACCCTCGCAGGGTCCCAGAATTTCAGCTGCAGCCTGAACCTGAATGTCTCCACAGCAAATTTTCAGCGCCGGCGAGAGCAAGCCCTGTGAGCCCAAGTCAGCTGATCAGGCCAGCTGCAGGTTTTTTATCCCTGTGTAGACGTAGTCTTAATGAGAAAAGTCAATGTTTTGTTTTCTCCTCAATGTTCAGGCCTTTTTTACTGCACACAATTCAAACTCTGCTCTGAAGACAGAATTATTAATTTCTTTATGGGATTTTTTTTATGCAGCTCATTTCTTTAAGTGTCTGAATGCTTCAGAAATATTATGGAATTTAGTTTCACAGCATTCCTCTGAGATCAGGAAGTGGTATTTTTCCCATTTTACACATGGGAAACTGAGGCACAGAGCTTAAGGTCAAGAGCATGCATTCATATTGAGTTCCAAATCTGAGATGATTGGAACCTTTTTTCTCAGAGTATTTATCATTTTATAGCACTTCATATGTTCAAAGCTCAACTCCCAAAGACTTCAGTTGCAGCTGTGAGTTCTCTTCAGCACTTCTGCAAGTCGGACCCCAGGGTAACAAGTCAGGCATCCAGAAAATGAGGAGCACACAACTAGCTACCACCTCTGAAGTTTGGTTTAAGTGATTTGCTAGCATCATGTAGAAACAGTTTAGCTGAGGCAGGGAAAAAATCCGATTCTCCAGGGGTAGCATTCAACTATGGGATCGTCTTTTCTCTTCCTGCAGTCTCTTGCATCATTCACTACACACATTCCAGCTTTACAAGATATGAATCAGGCGTCCTGAAGACAGCAGCCTCCTTCTATACTACCCTGATTAATTCCCAGAGCAGGACTGTGCACCGAATGACATAGGGGTCTTGTGGAAAATATAGTGTACTGACGTGTTATTAAAGACTGCATATGCAAAAGGGGGCACCAAATTAAGCTTGCACAGTCAACCTTAATTCTTGCTTTTCCTAACCTTTAGTGCTTGACTTTGCAACATTGATGACATTATTTTAACATAGGTTTTTGTGTGCAGTTTTCTAGGCTTTTTTTTTTTTAAAGCAAACCGAAAAAACAAATTCCATCATGTGGCATCCTATTGATACCACCTAGGAGCTTTAGAGCCATCACACAGACTTCTGTCAGTTGAACTAATGGAGTAACTGATAGCAACAGGAGATTGTCCTCCTCTATAAAGACGAGAGAGAAATGGAGCACTTTGCGGATAGCAGAGGAATGGTGAGATGCATGAAGGCTCTGGAGGGGAGTGTGCTCTACTTGGCACAGACCTTTCCATCCCATTCCTATAACCTGTCCTTGTCACAGTCTTTTCTGCCCCCCACCCCCCCCACCCCCCGCCTGTCGTCCCAGTCCCATTCTTCTCATTTAGCCATGCCCAGTCGCCTCCACTCAGGCTTCTCATCCCAGTCCCGGTCTCCTTGCTGAGCAAGTTTTGGTCTCACTCCTTCAAAATACTAGTCCCAGCCTCCCCTCAACGCCCAGTCTTCTTGCCCATCCAGTCCCAGTTCTCCCTTCTCATCCAGTTGGTCTCCCTCCACCACCTTGGCCTCTAGTTACCTATCCCCACTGGCTCCCACTCCCAAACTCTGTCCGTGATCTCTTTGTTTTTATCTCAGGATCCCACCTCTTTCCCCAGCTCCTCAACAGATCTGACTCCCCTTCACCTCTCCTCATCCCACTGGTTCTCAATTCCAGTCTCTTTCCTCAGCCAGTCCCAGTGTTCTCCCTCACTCCCCCCTAGGCTCCTTATTTGATTTCAGTCTCTTCCCCCCCGCCCCCCCTGCTGTCTCCCAGTCCTTTTTACCATTTCTCTTCCCAGTCCCAGTCTCTTTGCCCAACCTGTCACAGCCCCTCCCCCCACCTCATACATCATGACTCCCAGGGGGTAGGGAGAGCTCAGTGGTTTGATCATTGACCTGCTAAACCCAGGGTTGTGAGTTCAATCCTTGAGGGAGGCATTTAGGGAACTGGAGTAAAAATCTGTCTGGGGATTGGTCCTGCTCTGAGCAGGGGGTTGGACTAGATGACCTCCTGAGGTCCCTTCCAACCCTAATCTTCTATGATTCTTCTCCCCTCATCTCCCAACCTCTAGACCAGTCTCTCCCCTTTACCTGGGTCCTTGTCCCTACTACCCTCTCCTCAGCAGGTCCTGCTCTTATTCCTTGTGCATCTGGATAAGGCAGTTTTCTCTTCTGTGTTGCCTGAGCCCAGCAGGAGGAGTTAGTGAGAGCTCAGGGAACACGGGTTATTTGCTGTCAGTTCAGGTGCCCAGTCCCAGGCTGACACAGTCGAGGGCTGCAATTGTAGGGAAAGTCGTGCTCATCCCTGGGCAGGAGCATGCCCAACCTGGACAGAATCTTTGAGCAAGTTAGCAGCTAAACTTGAAGAAATCATCTATACATGTGTGAACTGCAATTTTTCATAACTTGCCCAAATTTAACGGATTTTCACAGGGACAGCAGAAGTCTCATCCCTGCCAAATTTTAAGTCACTGCTCAAAAATATGGTGAGCTAAGTTCCCTCTAAGCTGCATGGCTGCACAGTGAGCTATCAAGGGCCACACAGGTGGGGAGAGGCACCCTGCCCAGCTGGAGCTGCCATGCCTGGGGAGAGGCACCCCTCCCCCAGCTAGGCCGAGGCTAGACCTGCTGCAGCCAGGGAGAGGTGCCCTTCCCCCCAGCCCGGCCCAGCCAGAGCTGCTGCAGCCGGGGAGAGGCACCAGGCCAGACCCTGCCGGAGCTGCTGTGGCCTGAGAGAGATGTCTCTGCTTTGGCCTCGAGGTGCTGCAGTGAAAGAGGACTGGGGGGAGTCCTCTCTCCCTGCTGCAGTCCCATGGCAGCCTGCACCCCAGAGCCCTCACCCCCACCCATTCCCAGCCCAACCCCAGAGCCTTCAACCCAAGCTGGAGCCCTCACTCCCTAACCCTCTGCCCCAGCCCTGAGCCTTCTCCCGCACTCCGAACCCCTCGGCCCCACCCCTGCCACACATCACCTCCATATTGGTGCACATAACAAAATTCATTCTGCACATTGATGTAAAAAACTAGAGGGAACACTGATGGTTGGAATACTAGACCTTTTTTTAAAAAAAATGTTTTCTGGAATGTTTTAACATAGACAAACATTTTATTTTTCCCTAGCTTTGCTCTTGGAAATGATTGAACCTTTTTGGCTGAAATTTTCAAATAAAATTCAACCTGAATCAGATACCCAGCATTAAAAGTTTCCGCCCAAATGATTAAAGTTTGGCAGAATTATGAGCAACTGAAAACAGGGTCTTACGATGGGAAGTATTGGGCAACCTTCATGGATATATAGATAGCAAGGCCAGAAGGTACTATTGAGATTACTTAGTCTGATCTCCTGTATAACACAGGCCATGGAACTCCTCCAAAATAGTTAGTAGAGCATATCTTTTAGAAAAACATCCCATCTAAAAAGTGCTAGTGATGGACCTTAATAATACGCAGTGCTGCCTGCCCCACCTAGAACCATAGGGTTTGAAGGGACCTTAAGGGCCATCTAGTTTAGCCCCTTACCAAGATGCAGAATTTGTTGTGTCTAAATCATCCAAAATAGATTGCTATCCAGCCTCCTTTTGAAATCCTCCAGTGAAGGAGCTTCCACAGTTTTAATTCAACAATTTAAAACTTCACCGTAAAGTATGTGTGTTCCTCAAACAGCATAGTTCATGTTCATATTCTGTATGACATAGCATAAAATCTTATGGTATATAATGTGGTAATTTGGAAAATAACACTTATTACCACTGTACTTGGGAAGTTTTTTGGTTTTTTTTAAACAATAGCATTTACCAAATGTATAGAAATAGTTTGATTCAAAATTGGAAGTCTTTAAAATTATTGTTAACATCTAATGAGTTATTTTAAATCAACCTTGCAAAATCATTTATGCAAATTTACCATCCCAGGCACAAAATCTACTCCTTCACTGTTACCATGAAAAAAATGATAATGAAAAGCTAATGATGACTTACTCACCTGTTAAAAAACATTACTTTGCCCTCGGTGAGTGGGTGAGGAAACTATTGCAAGGTTGAAGTTTGGCTGTGAAACAAGTTTACTAATTTATTGACATCATATAACAGTAATTAACCATTAGCTGAATGTCGGAACTGATGTTGAAAAAGGTATCTTGATCTGCCACTCAGAAGCAACAAATGGGAGAAAGATTTATATTATATACATTACTATGGTGCATATGTATTAATCATAAAGTGATCAGTGATTGAAGTAAGCTTTTGTTTGGATTTACCAAGTTTGACCCTGAAGAATGATATTTGATAATGTGAGGGTCTTAGTCTCAAAATTCTGACTGTTCATGTAACAGATTCATAGGTATCATGTATCTTAACAGGAATTCATACCGCTGTGTTTTTCATTACTTTAATCTCACTTTCAGCATCGTTTTAAAGTAGTTTGTAGCAAGACCCACCGATGTTCTGGGCTTCTAATCTGATTCCTGATTGAAATTTTAGTAGTTTTAATTCAGACAGCTTTAAATTGTAATGAAATGATTTGTAGATCTTTTAAAGTACTGGGATAATTTTTCATATCTCTGAGACCTCTCATCATTATGCACAATATTTGAAGTGCGTTGGGAGAAGACCTGACTAGCACAGAGTTATTACCTTGCTGGAGATTGTGTGATCTTTTAAAAAATGCTAGATTGTGTCTGTTTTATTCATATATGGTAGTAATGTGACATTGATGTATCTTTATTCCAGATATGAAGAGATACTAAGGATGAAAAGACAACCAGTTTCCAAACTCTCATACTCTGCAAACCAGTTTTGTTTGGAAGCAGCCGCAAAATACTTGCGTGAAAACAAAACCAAGGAAATGATGGCAGTCCTCTCCAGACTTGACACTGAGGACCAGCTTGTATTCTTGAAATCACGCAAATGCTTGGCCCAAGCAGCAGAGCTGTTGAAGAGGGAGGGTCGAGAGGAAGAGGCTGCTATGCTGATGAAACAGCATGGGTTTGTGTTGGAAGCAGCCAAGCTCACTACCAGAAAGGAATTTCGAGCATCATGTCTGCTTGCTGCGATCCGTTTTAGCGTAACTGGCTGTTCAGAATTGGAAAACAGAGACACTATCCTGGAAGAAGCTTTAGAGCTTTGTAAGCAAACAAATCAAAAATCCAGCATCGCTGAGGCAACTTTTCTGCAGGGAGTTCTAAAGAAAGATTTTAGAAAACTCGAAGAGGCCTTCTACAAATTCTCGCATTTGAATCATTGTACTGGTGTGGTGGAAGCGCTCTTTGAATCAAGCCACTGCGAACCAAAAAGCCAGGACATCTTTATTCTGGCATCTTGTGGTTTAGAGGCCCTTCTAAATCTAGTCAGAGCTCTCCAAAAAGCAACCACCAATGCTGAGAAAGAAATGGTCAGGTCATGTTTTGATTATTTTGGGATTTTGCCAATAGATGGCAGTGTTTGCCAGGTGTCTCAAAATGAAGCTGGACATATTCTCCAATTCTTGTCCGATAATCCTAGTCTGAAAGAGAAGAACGCTAAAGATCCCTTCTTTGTAGGCATGGAAGAGGTAAAGTCTGCACTGAATAAGCACTTTTTAAGCAGGCTGTGTTCAATTACATGCAGTATACTTGAGCAGAGTTACCCTGATATTTGCATGAAGTTCATTGCTGGCTTGAAGTGTGAGGATAAAACCTGTAAAGATTTCCATAGACCTTTGTTGCGCCATGAGGCAAAATCTATACTTCAGTGTAAAATACATCTGGCAGCAATAAGTGGACTGTTGTTACACGCCAAGAGAGTATTCCCAAAAGAGCTGTTGCATGAATTTAATGACATTGCTGACATTTTGACTGCGGATAAGTATGCATTATGCAAATCTCTATTAGATTTTGTTTTCCCTAAACATTTTCATCTGAGAGTGGTGTCTGAAAACCCAAAGGCATGCAAAGATATCTTGGGACTCAGTCAGTTTTCTAAACCCTGTAGGATGGTGCTGAATGAGTACATCATATTTCAGTTTAAAAGTGAAAATGCCATAAATAGAAGAGAATCAACTGACTTGTGGCTCAGGGCAATGCAAGTTTTCATCTTGTCTTCCAGTTATCCTGAAGAATTTGAGAAACTCCTTGTTAAGGAGGAAGATGATTATAACAAAGAACTGAAGTTATTAGAAGCTAAAAAATATGAAGAGGAGGATAGAGGCAGAGGAGGAAGACCCAAAGGAGTAGATGGCAGATATGGCATGTTGACACCTGATAAATATTCTGGAAATGCAGAAAACACACACTTGTGTTTCATTCGACTTCTTCAAAATTCGGTAGAGCAGCTCTATGTTTTCAGAAACCCAGAAAACTGTAAGTGGATGTTTTTCCGTTTTATGAATGTCTTGGTGAAGAAGTGCATTGAACCTCTGATTCCTAGCATAGGAAATACAGTGATGTTGCTGGAATTCCAGTATATTCTCTGTTGTGCTGTCCTGATGCGCCTGTGCAAGAACATTACTGTGTGTCTTCCGAAAAGTTACATCGCTCTCTTTCATTACTGGGAGTTTTTGTTCAGAAAAAAAGACCAGAAGAAAGAGATTAGAGACATCTTTTCCATTATACAGGAGTACAAACCAAAGGACACAAATGAGGCTCTGAAGGAGTTCAAATTTCATCTCCTTTATGTTGCAAAAGTTTTGTGCGGCGCTAAAAACAGTAATTTCAATGTTCTTCTTGATGCTTTCGGGGACACCGATTGTATTACGTCAGGGGAGGCAGAGCGTACAATGGTGCTATGCTTAGTGATGTTAGTGAATGCCAATCAAGTGCTTAGTCCTAGATGTAAATCCCTTTTACATGAACACTTTCCTGAAATCAAGGCAAAGTTGATGAATATGAAAAAAGATTATCCATCCAGAGTGCCTGAAAGATTGGTTAAAATTGTGGAACGAGTGAATGATGCTGTAAATGTGAGGACAATAGCGGAAGGCCTGCAGGAGCTGCTGATTGAACGAGATGAGGAGTACTTAGCTGACTGCCACTGGAAGTGGGACACTATGTATGCCAAAGGAGCAAGTATACGGGGCATCTTTTATGAGCAAGTAAACCTAGACAGATTTGAGTCATATTTGGATCCTTTGGAATATTTTGAGGAACCAGAAATAGAACTCGAAAGGGATCTGTATGTGGAAGAGAAAGAGGATCCCCTAACAGCCATAGCATCCATAAAGCAGCAGAAACAACAGCAGAAAGCTCATGCTAAGCGGAAATTGTGGCGTTTGTTTCTTTTAGCTTATTATTGCATAAAATGGAAGAGGAACTCATGTTCAAAAGCAGATCCCAGTGGGATGGAAATGAAAGAATTGGTATCAGGGATCTTTAAAAAAGCAGATACTGACCGAACACAATGTGACCTCTGTGGAGTCAAATTTATTCAGGGTCCTGAAAACTACTTTAACCAGACAGAAGACTTTGAGAGAGAAACTTCTGAAGCTGTGATACCAAGAGAGACTGATCAGGGAGAAAAGGAGAGCATGAAAAGGAGTGAAACTGTTGTGGCAAGTGAGACTTATGTGAAGCACATATACCTGGATGAGCACAGAAATAAATACACTGCCTACCAGAATTATTTTGAATTTTTCAAAAGAAATGTAGATCCAGAATTACGTGAAGGGTTAGATGTAGTGGACACAATTGAACAAAATACCTGGCTCACAAGTCACTTGATATTTAAAGAACATGCCAATGTGGTGCAAAAAAAAATTCAAGAGAACATTAAGAAGATTTCTGATATAGTAGAGGACATCTATAAGAGAAAGGCTTGGGCTGATGGTAAGACTTTTTTGTTATGTTGCCATCTCATCTTTGCTTATAGCTTGTACGGCCTTGTATTTTAGGTTCCTCCAACACTTGAATGTTGTGACATATCACTGAGGAAAATGTGTTTCTCAATGATATGAGATAAGTATGGGAGTGTCTATAAATATTTTTGTGCAGCTGTAATATAGGCCCTGATTTCTCCTTTTACTTATTCTGATTTTCAGTGGAAGTACTCCTGATTTATCCTAGTGCAAGTGAATGGAGAATCAGGCCCATATTGTTAGTCTGCTTGTAAAGAAAGATCTACACTGCCTCTCAGTTTTTGCCAAATGAAATGAGTTAAAATTAAGGATGCTACTGACAGTCATATATTATTTATATAAATTTTATATTTAATGAACATACAGAAGAATATTTAAATAATACAATCGGCAGATAGAATGAGTATTTCTAATAGAGTCTCAAGTTCAGCTCTTTGTTAAAGTCTTTTTTTTAATATTTTAGATACATGATTCAGTGCTGCTGTCATGCTTCTGTGGCAGTTTCTAACCTGTCTGAAGTGTACTTCTTAGTGTAGACATAACCTTAGAGTGTTTCTAGAAGTTTTAGGAATTCTTCAGTTCTTGGTGTGGCAGCTCCACTAGTACTAGCAAGATGGAAGCACTGGTGTTAGAGTAGAGTCAAGATTAGACTGTGCAGTGAGTAAGAACACCTGCAGTTAGTCTACACTTGTACCCACAACACTGCTAGCACTGTGCTAGCTACACCATGCTAGCTACACTGATGCTAGACCGATGGTGGGAGCATTACTGAAGATCCTCAGTGTGGACAAAGCAAAAAAGCAATGCCAACAGTGACAGAACAGGAGTTGCATTAATTTTTATATCTTAGGAAATAAATATGTTGATACAAATACTATTTCATATTTGTTTACCATATATTTGATTTGCACTGTCTCTGGCAAGGAAAAATTAAATTAATGAGTGGGTGGATGATCTAGGAACAGAATATAATGGACCAACTGCACCTAGAAAAAAACTAGCACCTTAAACCAAAACCCTGCCATTAACTCTAGATCAACCTTCAAAAGTGTCATGGCAGTTCATCAACTGTGGCATAACATCCACTTGTCTAAGGTGACTTATAATGACAAAACTAACAATATTTCATTCACCCATCCAAAAAAACCCTACTTCTTGTGATGAATAGAATTTTGCAAGACTGTCATTCATAAGCCTGTGTTCACCAGTGTGTTACATAAGTCTTATGTTACTCCTCTCATGGGAATGTTACACTATTTGGAAAATTTCTGTATACAGACAAAGATGTAAAGTGCATAAAGTCAGTTTATTACACATGCTTATATTGGTGAAAGTTGCTGATTTTTATCTAGAACAAACCATATTCGAATTGCACGGTTTAAGGGTTTTTTAATACTTACTAGATATTAAAATATCTACGTGATATCTCTCCCCTACAGCATGTACTTCTGGAAGCCCCCAGGAAGAATTCTTGTTGATTCAGACAAAATCCTTCCTAGAGTTTTCAGTGCAGCATGGCCATGTAATACCTTTCCTAGAGTGTGGGCTGTCTCTCTAAGTCACCATCCAGCCCTCAGATAATAAGCACGATCTTAGTATGTTTAACAATTTATCTATTTCAGCTGAAGAAATAATGGCCAAGCCTGTTAGCAGTTTATCTGTTTACCTTGGTGAGGCTCGTAAGTGGCTGAAGAACACCGAGTCACATATGGTAAAGGAGGAAGGTACGTCATCAAATTATGCAAGTCTCCATATCCACAGAAATTACATGGTCATATTTTAATTTGGAGATACTGCCTTCTAGGTTTTATCAAGGCCCCTACCATTATTGCATAGCCAAAGTGGACCGACTAGGTTGTGTATGCAGGTTAGCGGTGGGTCAGGTGCACTGTTGAGAATAGTACAAATAACTATTAAAAGGGAGGGGAAATGGAACCTTCTTTACCAAACACTAGGGAATTTGTTTCTCAGAACTGTACAGCATTAGTATGTTTTTGGACTGGTATCTGAATAATCCCAAGTTCTTAGGTCAGTGGTTTCTAATAGGAGTAATTGTTCTTACATGTTCTCTTTTCATCTGTGTACAGGACAGAAGAAAGAGAAGTCAAAGGGAAACAAAAAGATCCCTACATGTAAAATATTATTTCTATAAGACATAGTGATTTGCATATGTACCCTAATCCATCACAACACTTAAGCATAAGCTTAACGTTAAGCATGGGAGTAGTTCTACTCACTTCCTTGGGAGTATTTTGGTGCTTAAAATTAAGCATGTACCTAAGAGTTGGATTAGGGCAATAATAGTTACTGTATGTTGAGAAAAGAGGGAATGTCATGTTTTTCTAATCTAAAGCTGTGGTTTTAGACCAGTGATTTTGATCACCATTACATATCCTTTGACAATACAAAGAAAAAGATCATTAAAACATAGTATGAGTGAGCTCTTAGTTCTACAAACAGCATTAAAGCTTTATTCTTGCTTTCTTTTGAAGTCAAAGGGAAACTGCTTACTGACTCCAGTGGTAGCAGAATCAGATCCTGAGTGTCTGTCCACCATTGGCAGGAGGAATCCAAGGGAGAAATAAGTACTTTGACACACAGATTAGCCATTAAGACATGCTCTTCTGTTCACGTCAAAACTTAATAGAGGAAAAATACTTAATTTTATTCATGATCATGACTTCTTTTTAATAAAGTCTTCAGTGCAAGAGGCAGGGCTGGTGCAACAATTTAGGCAAACTAGGTGGCCGCCTAGGGCACTTAGTGGTTGGGGGTGCCTAAAAGCCCGCTCAGGCGAGGAGGAGGAGTGGAGGTGAGCTGGGATGGGGGGCGCGGGCAGGGCCGCCCGCAGTGACGGGGGGGGGGGCACGTACAGGGGAATCACTCCTCACCCCAGATCACTTCCACTCTGCCTCTTCCGCTGAGCAAACAGCCCCCACTCTAAGTCACCTCCAATCGGTGCTGCAAGCCTGGGAGGGGAGGAGAATTAGAGCGACACCGGTGTGCTCAGCAGAGGAGGTGGAGGCGAGATGAGCTGGGGCGGGCTCCCCAGGCAGGGTTAGCTGCCGTGGTGGGGGGGGTGTCTCCCCAGGCGGGGTTAGGTGCCACGGGAGCGGGGGGTGTGTCTCCCCCCAGGCGGGGTTAGGTGCCACGGGAGCGGGGGGGGGGTGTCTCCCCAGGCGGGGTTAGGTGCCACGGGAGCGGGGGGGGGTGTCTCCCCAGGCAGGGTTAGCTGTTGCGGGGGGCGGGGGGAGGGAGTCTCCCTGGGTGAGGTTAGCTGCAGAGGGGGGATAGCTGCTGCAGGGGTGGGCTCTCTGGACTGTGGGGGTGCCGGGCTTCCTGGGTAGGGGGCTTGGTTAGCTGCTGTGGTGGGCGGGGTTAGCGGGAGTGGGGGCACAAGGTGGAAGTTTCACCTAGGGCACGAAACTTCTTTGCACTGGCCCTGGCAAGAGGTATATCAAAGCAACAGAGACTAATGTTCATACAAAAAAAATGACATGTTCGTTGGTTGAAGCTAATGAGTCTACTCAAGAAAAGTAATTATTTTAACACTTAGGTTAAGATGCCTTTGTTCTTAATTTTGCTATCATGAAATGTAAATATGCAAGAGGAACCTGCTAAGAAACTATTGCTGCTAGGAAAACTTTCAGAGAAACTTTGCCTTTCCCCCATATTTAGCTTTAATAGTGGTATTTTATTAAACTTGATTTTATTTATTTGGTTGCAAAAATTATTACATAAAATTGGTTCATTGGTTCACCAGTTCATCCTTAATCAGCAACACACTTTAGCACATGCTTAAGTCTTCTTGAAGTCAGTTGGTCTTAAGCACAAGTTCCATACCACCTTGTGCTTAAGTGCCTTGTTGAATTGGGGCCTGAATAGGAAATAGTGTGTGTTTGGTCATGCCTTTAGGAAAAGATAGTTTCAATCTTATACCCTATTGAACAATTTGTTGTTTTTTTAAATAGATTTTGCAGATGACAAAGACTTTGAAAATGAAGAAGAGGATGAAATGGCAGCCTTTAAAGAACTAATCCCTAAAAAGTCTTCAAGAAAAAAAGGAAAACGTAGAAAATAATAATTTGAAAAATATGCAGATGGCTATCACCCTGTACCTCTGTAATTTAGGAATAAAACTGTTAAAAAGGCTTTAAAAGAAAAAATGTAAGGGGATAGGGACAGCACGGGGGAAAATGTGAAAAATACCAGCAAAGATTTTTTACTTTTAATTGTTTTTAATCATTTATTGTGAGGGAACAGTGACCTACCTGCTTGTAGTTATTTATAAATTTATGTATTTTAAAAATTAAACTGTGACAGGACAAACTTCAGGCAGAACCAAATGGGC
The DNA here is from genome assembly GCF_003597395.2 of Chelonoidis abingdonii. Classification (NCBI taxonomy): domain Eukaryota; kingdom Metazoa; phylum Chordata; order Testudines; family Testudinidae; genus Chelonoidis; species Chelonoidis abingdonii. The sequence continues at coordinate 91,031,407 of NC_133770.1, read as the reverse complement.
AACTCAGAAGTGACAAATACCAGCATGTAACTTAGGTCATGTCTACACTAGCAAGCTCACAGTGTCACCGATGCAGCTGTAAAATCGCTCCATGTAGCTGCTCTATGCCGATGGGTTAGAGCTCTCCTGTCAGCATAATTAAACCACCTCCAAAGAGCGGCAGTAGCTATGTGGGCGGGAGAGTGTCTCCCACCAACATACAGCTGTCCACACTGGCGTTTCCATCAGTGTAACTTACAGTGCTCAGAGGGGTGTTCTGTTTTCTTTTCCACATTTCTGAGTGACAAGTTATACCGGCAAAAGTGCTAGTGTAGGCATAGCCTTACTAATTTGAAATGAGCCAATGGAAAGAATAGCACTTTTCTGCCTCTACTCAGGGGTGTTTCCCCACCTATTCCTTTTCCTGCTTTTAATTTGCATCTTTGCCATCCTGCTGAGCTGGAGCACTCATGGGGAGGAAGATGATTTCTGATTTTTATTTTTTGTTTACTTGGAGGATTTTAATCTTTTTTGGACTGTCAAAGACAGCTTGTCCCTGGAGGACCCTGTTTCGAATAGCTATTGTGAGCTAGCCAGCTACTGAGAGCTCCCATGTTTGGAGGAACTTAAATTTCCTTGAGGGAACTTGCAATATCTCTTCTATTAATTCCAGAGTCAGGAATGGTGAGTACAGAGAGTTCTAAGCACATTCGTATGCGTGTTCTATCCCCACTGAATACATCTCTAGTTAGATATGGATAAGAAGTCTTTTTTTTCTATTTGTTCTTGATTTCATTATGCTCTGTACATATCAAAAATATCTGATTCTTTAAAGTTAAAGATTGTTTCTACATTTTACTTATAGATTTGACTTGCCAAAAAAAATCTTTACATGTAGTACATTTTATAAAGCCAACAAGATTGATATTGTTGCCTGATGTTGTCATTTTTTTAAATTGCTGAGCAAGGGCCATATAGGACTGCTCACATGCAAAAGAGCTGCGGGATTTGGGACAAAGTACAGAATGTGTAATTGTGCTCATCAGCACTGCAATTTCTGGCAGTTCACATCTCTTATTATATATTTTTAGGATGTTTTTTGTATTTTTAATAATTACATGTTACTGTGTGGCTGGGATATTTCGTTTTGAAAAGGTCGCTATTTAGTTTTCACATATCAAATTGTTTTAGTAGTTACCAGACACGTCAAGAGAAATTTGGGGCCCTGATGTGTTCATGAACCGTCTCCCATTTCACTTTGTTTACATAGACATCAGACTTTTTTAGGGGGTGGGTACTGACCTCAGGGGCTCTGGTACAGTTGTCCCTCTATTTTTCCCATCACCCACCCAGCTACCTAAGCATTTTCCTCTGGGCGCCTGGGCCCATTGCTTTGGAAATTGGATGCATTGCACTAATAAAAGCAAAACATCAGCATGGACCTGTGCAATATGGGCAGGAATAATAGCCATCTATCAAGTACCAGCCACCCAACCATCACAAGAAGAAATGTATTATGCAGTTCCATTTTCAGTGTGCTCTATGAAATGAGTAGATCGGTCTCATCTTGATTTTTCCTGAGGTGGTGTCCACATCCCATCAGACATGATCACAGTTGGCAACTTGAGAATGGTCATGAAAACTGATCTACTTGCTCTGTTCTAAGCGTGGTACATCCAGGCTGGGGTGAAGGTGCCGTAGCGGTGGAGTTGGGAGAAAACCTATCTGTTATTGCCCCTAGTCTGTGTGCTCTTTCTTTAGCTTCCAGGGCTGTATATCTAAGGCACATTTGCAGCTAGTAACCAGCTAGTGTGTGTTGTTTTCTTCTTAGCTTCCACATCCCTGCCAAACAAACAGGGATATTAACATTTTAAAGCCTATATTCCTGTAATATTAAAGTCAAGTGTTCAAATAATCTTGAGTCAAAGAATAAAAAAGGTAAGATTCTCTGTAACTTTCTTGGCTATTTTGCACATGCTGCATGTTGAAATTTCAGTCAGTTAATTTTTAAAAAATGTGTATCTTGGGTTTTGTTGTTAATTGTAAGCTATAAATATACAGGAGGGTCATGCAAACATTACTCCAAGAACTTAACTGTTGAGTTTCCTGACTTGAGTGTTTAAATTCTGGACTTTAATGTTAGCGAAACAGTTTTTGAATTTTAATTACATTTCATATTTGAAAAGCCCTGCACATTTATATTTAAGTTATTATATATATACTGGCCTTCACTTTAGTGAAAAAGTCAGACATTTAGGTGTGTTTTTCCATAAAAAGCATTTAAAAAACAAATGAAATTACTGTAACAGACCAAAAAGTTGAAACAGATATAACAAAAGCAAAAACTTAAGTTTAAAAGCCAAATCATAGTACACTTGTACAGGGACTTTCGATTCCTTGTGTGGATCTATCTATGCAAAGGAAAGTGCAAATAAATGCAAATGAATCCATACAAAAAGTCTGACTCCAGTTTTGGATCAGCGTTGCTGGATGGAACCTGTCTCAGCAGTGAGCTGAATTCAAATAGCTCCCTAAAGTCTCTGAAGTTCACATTCAGATTTCCAACCCCCACCCCCACTCCTTCTGGAGTGTCTGGATCCAGAGTTTGGCTCTACTCAAATAGAGACAGGAAATCTGGGTCTGAAGATCAAATCTTGGTGCTTGGCTTGAGCCTTTTTTGGTGTACATAAATTTTTGCCCTCTCCCCGGCCATTTTCTTTGAATAAAAAGCCCTCTGTTCATGAACCCTATCCTAATGTGTGATTAATGCAATGACGTTACAGTTCATCCAAATCTCTTGCAGTTTATTTGATGATTTAATGTAATGTTCCTGCCTCTCAGGGCCCAGTGTGTCCCCTTCGGCAGTGGAGACTCAGTGCTCGTGGCTGGTTAGTCTCTCGGTGGTTCTGGCTTGTGGCTGTGCAACTGAGCAGATTAACCAGCTGTAGCTCAGGTGTAGCTGAGCAAATCAACAGTCAGTGGTTCAGGTCTTCTGGCCTAAGGGTTAGTACTCATCCAGCCCTGAGTGCAGAGCCAGGTGTAGGGGGACTTGGGTCCACTCTGCTAGGTGGACCTGTTCACGTCTCAACAGAACTGTCAATGCTCCTTGTTCTGCTCAGGGGCGGTGCGGGGACAGGTGCTATCTCCGATGCCTTCCTCCTGTCCTGATCAGGCAGGCTCCTCTACGCCTTTCCCCCGTTCCCTCTAATCAGCAAGGTCCTGGAAAAGATAAAGTTGGATATGGCCCGGGTCCTCCTAATTACCCCAATGTGGCCCAGGCAGGACTAGTACGGACCCTTATGAGCCTGGCGGTAGCTGTGCTGTGGCAGTTACTGCTCTGCCCAGACCTGCTCTCACAGGATCAGGGCCACCTCCTCCACCCCAACCTGGTAGCACTCTATCTCACAGCATGGCTGCTCAATGGTTAGGGGGAGAAGAGAGGGCATGCTCGGAACAGGTTCAGTGCATCCTCCTTGAAAGTAGATGGCCCTCCACTTGCTGCACTTATTTGGCTAAGTGGTCACAATTCTCGCTAAGTGGGCAAAGGACCAGGGTGTCTCCCCAGTGTCCACCCCTATTCAGCTTGTCCTTGATTACCTCCTCCACCTGCGGGCCCAAGGCCTAGTGCCCTCATCAGTCAAGGTGCACCGGGCGGCCATATCGGCCTTCCATCTGCCAATTCAAGGACACACAGTGTTCTCTCATGCTATGACTGGCCCGTTCCTTAAAGGTCTGGAACGCGTCTTCCCGTACTCTAGATCCCCAGTTCCACAGTGGGACTTAAACCTGGTCTTAGCTTATCTCCGTTTGAGCCATTGGCCATATGCTCCTAGTCTCACCTTTCGTGGAAGGCGGCAATTCTGGTTGCTATCGCGTCAGCTAGACGAGTCTCAGAGCTCAGGACCCTGACCACCGAACCCCAGTACACAGTTTTTCACAAGGACAAGGTCCAGGTCTGTTCACACTTCACGTTCCTCCCTAAGATGGTCTCCGCATACCACATGAGTCAGGACATTTTTCTAATGGTCCTCTGCCCCAAGCCTCACTCATCCAGTGAGGAATGCTGCTTCCACACGCTGGATGTGAGATGGGCTTTGGCTTTCTACCTCGAGTGGACTAAGCCATTCAGAAAGTCCTCACAACTGTTTGTCGCCTCAGTTGAGCGTGCGAAGAGCCAGTCGATCTCCACTCAGAGAGGCTTTCCAACTGGATCACTTTGTGCATACAGTCCTGTTATGAGCTGGCAGGAGTTCCCCCACCTTCCGTTGTGAGGGCACACATTGGCTGCTTTCGTGGCCCACATCCCCATCCAGAACATTTGTAGGGCTGCCATGTGGTCTTCGGTTCACACTTTCACCTCGCATTATGCGATCATCTCCCAAACTAGGGATGATGCCGGGTTCGGCAGGGCTGTGCTCTGTCCAGGGAACTTGTGAACTCTTACCCACCTCCAACAGATATAGCTTGGAATCACCTACTGTGGAATACACGTGAGCAATCACTCAAAGAAGAAAAAAGTTAAATTTTCCATACCTGGTGTTCTTTGAGATGTGTTGCTCATGTCTATTCCACATCCCACTCTCCTCCCCTCAGTCGGAGTTGTCTGGCAAGAAGGAACATGCGAGGGGACATGAGGGTGGCATTTGAGCTCCCCGCCTCAGGTGCCAAAATATTGTGAGCCAGCCCTGTGTGAATTTCTCATATGCCTGAGCTACACAGCTGGGTTGACCTAATTTTTTAGTGTATACCAGGCCTCAATCTGTTTGTGCACTAATTTACCTGACTGTCTAAAGACAGTTTCTAAACCAAATCTTTAAAAGAAACTGGATTAGCCCCAAGACTATGACACAAGAAGATAAAATTAGTATCAATGACTAGCTTTTATTAAACCTTCAAAAAGTAAATTCATATAATTCCTTTTATATCATTGATAAATAGGTTTTTCCTGAGGTGGTGACATGGATGCTCAACTCAGCATCTTCTCTTCACAAATTGGTCATTGTAACCTTCACTTGTCCTATGTTGGGGATCTTTTTCTGAAAGTCAGTGCTAGGTATATTTTTCACCATCAAAGAAAGTCAGATTGAGAAGGAATGTGAACATGCATACAAAATATCAAGCCATTTAAAATTTGGCTACTTTCCTAAAAATAGAGAGGAAAAGAACTATGAAAGAAAATCCTTCTGAAATGCACACCTATAATCAGGGGCGGCTCTAGGAATTTTGCCGCCCCAAGCACGGCAGGCAGCCTTCTGCGGCGTGCCTGTGGAGGGTCCGCTGGTGCCGCGGCTTCGGAGGACCTCCCGCAGGTGTGCCTGTGGGAGATCCTCTGAAGCCGCGGGACCAGCAGACCCTCCGCAGGCACGCCTGCAGGAGGTCCTCCAAAGCTGCGGGACTAGCGGGTCCTCCATAGGCAAGCCACCAAGGGCAGCCTGCCTGCCACCCTCGCGGCGCCTGCAGAGCACCCCCTGTGGCTTGCCACCCCAAGCACGCGCTTGATGTGCTGGGGCCTGGAGCCACCCCTGCCTATAATGCAACAGGGTAACATTTCTTCTGCTCAACAAGATTCGGTTCTATTCTGTAGGCAATTCAAAAGTCATTAATCAAAATTTTTTTCTTCTACTTCAGATAGTGAATCTGTGGTACTGAAAGAAACCACATTAAGATGTCTTTGAAATTGCCTTTTAAATCAGGGGTTCTCACAGCTAATTTTTTGGTGGCCTCAGAGGGCCTTTCTTACTGGTGGCCGCACTGACACTCTTTCCTAAAGTTCTTAATTTACTTTAGGATAAACAATTAAATATGCACAGATACACACCCAACTCATTGTAACTTATATGTGTAGGGTTTTTTGGCAGACTCAATAAAAAATAATGCTGCCTCCTCCTTCGGGAGTGATATTTGCATATTTGTTAATAACACAGCACACTTAGTAGCTAGCTGGGAGGCTATGAAAAGTGATAAGTGATATTAACAAAATACAAATATCACTTTTTGCAGATAGCTAGTAAGTCTGCTGTGGAAAGTGATACTTGCATGTTTAATATCACTTTTCTCAGCAAGCCCCCTGACCCATTAAGCTCTAGTTGGAGCAGAGGGGAGGCAGGCAAAAGGGGAGACAGGTGATGGGGGGAGGGATGTGGAGCTGGGGGCAAGGCTGGCTCCAGGCACCAGATGAGAGAGCACGTCCCTGGGGCAGCAAATTGAAAGGGGGGGCATTCCGGCCAATCTTGGGGTAGCCAGCCTAGCCCTGCAGGGACATGGACCCTGGCCTGGGGGGGCAGGGCAAGAACTAGCGATCCCCGCCACTCATCGTGCTGCCGGGATCCCTGGGACGCGCCACTCCCTGCCGCCTGCACCGGCCTCCACGTCCCATGCCGCTCTGAGCCCAGCCTGGCCAAGCCGCCTTTAGAGGAGCGGCTGAGCCACCACTTCCTGCAGCTTTTAGGCACCAGAAGGAGGGAGGGTTCTGCGGCGGCCCAGCGGGCAGCAGAGGGAGGGTTCTGCAGCAGCCCAGCGGGCAGCGGTGGCAGGGATGGTTCTGCGGCGGCCTGGTGGGCACTGGAGGAAGGGAGGGTTCTGCGGCAGCCCGGCTGGCAGCGGAGGGGCAGTCCCCACTGATCCCGGCACCATTTGCACTGGGCCAAGCCCCACTGCAATGCTGGTCCCGCGCGGAGGTCACAGACCCCAGCCCGTGCTGCCTGCGTCGGCCCCCTCGGAGCCTGCCCGGCTGGGAGAGGCACCCCAAGGCAGGAGGTGGGAGGCCCTCTCACCCAGCTGTGAGCGGGCTACAGCACCTGGCTGCCCACGGGCGGAGGAAACGGGTGGGTGCTGCCCTTCAACGTCCCCTATGAGCTCCCTGCGGCTGTGTGGTTTTTTTGTTTTTGTTTTTGTTTTTTTTTTGCCTAGGGGGGCAAAAAAACTAGAGCCGGCCCTCGCTGGGGAAGGCAGCGGGGTGTCAGTGACAATGGGGCTGGGTGATGAGTCCCACTGTCGCATGGCCAGGGCCTGGTGTCTGCTGCCATAGGCCAGGGCCAGGGCCAGGGCTCGGTGCCCACAGCCAGATTCTGGAGCTGGGGACAGGAAATGCGTGGCCGGAGCCAGGAATTGGAGCCTGCTGTTGCACAGCAGGAGCCGTAGGTCAGTGCCTGCCACTGGATGGGCAGAGCCCGGATCTGGGTGCCGGAGCCCAGGAGTGTGTGGCTGGAGCCAGGAGTCAGCTCCTGTTGCTGTGTGACTGGAGCCAGTGCTCACTGCTGCATGGCCAGGGATTGGCACCTGGGGCCAGCTCCTGCCACTGCATGGCCAGAGCCTGGGATCATAGCTGTGGGTTGGTGCATGATGACACGCAGCTGGGGTAAGGGATCAGTGCCAGGAACTTGGGCCAGTGACCACCACCGCATGGCCGGAACTGGGGACCAAAGGCCAACTGGAGGCTGGAGCCAGGGGTCAGCATCTGCTGCCATGCGGTTAGAGCCAGTTGCCATGTGGCTGGGGGTCATTGGCACCTTGGGCCAGCGCCTGCCACTGTGTAGCCAGAGCTCAGGACTGGAGTTGGGGGCCAGTGCCTGCTGCCACAAAGCTGGAACCAGGGGCTGAAGGCTGAAGCTGGAGGCAGGGCCGTGCGGTCGGAGCGAGGGTGACCAAGTGTCTGTTTTTTGACCAGAACACTTGGTTGAAAAGGGTCCCTAGCAGCTCTGGTCAGCATTACTGACCGGGCCATTAAAAGTCTGGTCAGAAGTGTTGCGGGGCTAAGGCAGGCTAGTTCCTACCTGGCCTGGTATGGTGCTGCACCCCGGGAAGTGGCCAACAGCTCTGGCACCTACGCGGGGGGCCAGGAGGCTCCGTGCGCTGCCCTGAGCACTGGCTCCACACTCCCATTGGCCAGTTCCCAGCCAATGGGAGCTGGAGGGGCAGTGTCTTCAGGTGAGAGCAGCTTGCAGAGCCTCCTGGCCCCCCGCCTAGGTGCCGGAGCTGCTGACTGCTTCTGGGGCACAGTGCGATGCCAGGACAGGCAGGCAGCCTGCCTTAGTCCTGCTGCCCCACTGACCAGGAGCTGCCCAAGATAAGCCCATGCCCCAAACCCCTGCCCTAGCCCCAAGCCCCCCTCCCCAAACCTGGACCTCCCTCATTTCTGGTGCCACCCCAGAGCCTGCACCCCGGTTAGAGCATTCACCCCCTCCTGCACCCCAACCCCCTGCCACAGCCCAGTGAAAGTGAGTGAGGGTGGGGGAAAGCGAGCCACCAAGGGAGGGGGAATGTAGTGAGTAGAAGGTGGGGCCTCAGAGAGGGGGTGGGGCAGGGATGGGAGCCTCAGGGAAGGGGCGGGGCTAGGGTGTTCAGTTTTGTGTTATTAGAAAGTTGGCAACCCTAGTTGCAGCTGGAGGGGGGCACATGACCCCTCCTGACATCCTGCCTCTCAAGCCTGTCACCCAAACCCCCAAGATGGGTCAAGAACTCACCTTGCTCCTGCAGCGTTGTGCCCCACCTCTCTCCAGAGGCAATGCAGGGCGGTGCATCTAAGAGTCACGCCCCCCATGACCCTCCAGGACACTGTCATGACTGCACGAAAAGCCCCTGGTGGCTGCATTTGAGAAATGTAGTTATAAACACAGGGCTGCCGGGGGGGGGGGGGGGGCAAGTGGGCCAATTTGCCCGGGGCCCAGCAGGGGCCCCTATTAGAGTTTTCGGTGGGTCTTTGGCGGCAGGTCCTTCAGTGCTGCCGAACACACCCAAAGTGAGTGAAGGACCCACTGCCAAAGACCTGGAGCTGCTTCCACTCCGGGTCTCCGGTGGCAATTCAGCGGCGGGTCCTTCACTCTCTCCGGGACCTGCCGCCGAAGTGCCCCGAAGACCCAGAGCGGATGGACCCCTGCCGCCGAAGACCCCAGGACCCCTGAATCCTCTGGGCACCCCTGTTTAAATATTGTTAGACTCTAACATATCTCTATGCTTTTAAGTGGGAGGGATTGTGGTCATGTGATCAGAGCTAGGGTCTAGGCAGCGGGACTTCAGAGGAAGAGGGGGAGTTTTGTTCCTCATTCACTTTGTCAGTTTAGGTAACATATTAATAATAGTGCCTAGAAGGCCCAGCCAGTGTCAGGTCCCCCATTGTGTCAGGTACCTGCCCAAACACATATTGTCCCAAAGAGTTTGCAATCTAAATAGACAAGAAAGTCAGTGCAAGAGCCATGGAGGGGGGGAAGCTATTTGCTCACAAGGTACTAGTAGAGCCAGAATAGAACCCAACTCTACTAACTCCCAGTCCAGTGCTCTAGTTACTCAGCCTTGCTACCTCTCCTGCCTGTAGCTTTCTCTTCCTTTCCATAAAAGGAAGATATGAATACTGACTTCATAGGAGAGGGTGAAACTCAATTTTTATGAAGACGTTGAAATCCAGGATGATTGGTGCCATGCAAGTGAAAACTAAAGCATTTGTGCACAAATCAACATGGTATGTTAGCTGCAAGGTTGTATTGACTTGTATTGTGTTTACCATGCAAAGACAAAACATTTAACTGCTGGTGTTAGTGATTCATTCAGGATGGAATCTGTTTTCCACGGTTCCAGGATAAAACACGGTGATGTTTCAGAAGCATCCACTCTGAGTAATTACCAGAATCCCTTGGCTGGAAGCCTGCATAAGGAACTGAGGGAACAAAGCAGAAGTGAATTTATAAGTGAAGAAAAAGACTTAACCTTTCAGCCACTCAGCCTGTTTCTGTAGATAACTTCCCTGGGCAAATCTTCTTAGTTTATTTTGACCCTGTCACTCTGGATTTGTCACTGCTGTTCAAGATGATAGCCACAAGATTAAATACAGGATAATAGGAAGGAATTTCCCAATATGCTGGGTCCCCTCATTGCTGGCACCTCATTGCTAGCTTGCATACAGTAAGTGCTTTACATTTAAAAACCAGAATAGAAGTGTGGAGTGGGTGACAAGGTTACATAACAGGCATCATCCCCACAAACCCAGGGAATTTGTAGCAGCAACGCATAAGATGTGTTCTGTAGGAGTCTTGCTGTAATGGGGAAAAAGATATTGTATGTTCTTTATGTGAGATATTCTTAGCTCTGGGAACTAAAAACAGTTAAATGTTCTTGAAGGTGATATAAAGAGGATAAAAAAAAGATTTTTTTGTGCCCAGCCACTCCGGCTGCTTTTGTCAAAAGTTGCTTTTTATTTTTTGTAAGTTCTTTTTTGGGGGTGAGGAGAGGTGTTGTGTGTGTTTTAGCTTAGAGATAAAACACTCCAAGGGGGTGCAGGGGCACCCCCTTGGATAACCCAGAGACATGGATTGGGAATTCTTAGCCCTCAGTTTGAAAGCGTGGAAGTTTATTCTTTGACAAAAAGGGTTTTTCTGCATCCTGACATTTGCCCTCCATACAGACTATTTGGATTGTGCCTCTCTCTGTACAAATATCAGAGCCAGCTCAGATGTGACCTTAGCTCCAGAGTTGTCCTTCCACTCGCTCAAGAGAAAATACTTCCAAAGCTGTAGAGCATACTGAATTCCTAGTAGTAGTAAGCTTTGGTATATAACAGGGGTAGGCAACCTATGGCATGTGTGCCGAAGGTGGCACACAAGCTGATTTTCAGTGGCACTCACACTGCCCAGGTCCTGGCCACTGGTCCGGGGGGCTCTGCATTTTAATTTAATTTTAAACGAAGCTTCTTAAACATTTTTAAACCCTTATTTACTTTACATACAACAATAGTTTAGTTATATATTATAGACTTATAGAAAGAGACCTTCTAAAAATGTTAAAATGTATGACTGGCACATGAAACCTTAAATTAGGGTGAATAAATGAAGACTCAGCACCCCACTTCTGAAAGGTTGCTGACCCCGGTATATAACGTAAGTTGTACCTTCTGACTGGTGGAGGAAAAGAAATGCCAATCCCCACAATCCTGGCATGACAGCAGAGAGACAAGCAGAGCCCATTTAATCTACGTTGAAGAGAGGTCAGTTCGGGGAGTACATTCTCCCAGTTGTTAGTCAAAGAGTTTGAATTAAATACAAGTTAACAATAACAAACAGTTTTCCTGGGGCGAAAAACACCACTTCCCTTGTCCATTAATCAGAGCTAGAGTTTTGTTTCCCACTTTTTTCTTCATACATAGACCAATAAAATGCAATTCTCTAGGTAAAGATCTGTTATTAATTAAGGTTTCTTCTAACATGAGTCTTGGCTGCATTATAAATACTGCCACTGTGGGAGCTAAGAAGGACTAGTGACTGAGGGACTAGTCAAATTGATACAACTCCAAATTTTACAAAATTCCAGTGTTTTGGAAGGTCTCTCCATTCAAGATGGGAGGGAGAAGTTAGACGTTTTTTCAGCAGTCGTTGCTCCTTCATCTTGTCTCTCCTTTTATTCTGACTAGCTTTGTGCCTTCTCTTTCCCTTTGAAGATGATTCTGAAACATAAGCTTCATATTGGGATCTGAACAATGTTTGGAGTCAGACTCTTGAGATTCTATTTTAGTTATTCCTAGTGGGCAAACTGCCTCAATGACTGCAAGTTTCCCCAGGCCTAGTCATTTCAACCCAAGGGTTCAAAAATCATGAGTTGAGCGAGGCCCCCAAAATTATGACCTTGGATTCAAAATCATGAGTTTAAAAAAAATAAGTGTTAGGTTCTTTTTGTTTGCCTTCTTGTTTGAGTCTTTAGGGTTACACTTAGGTCACTTGTGATTAAACCTCGAAATTTGGCAACATTGAGCCTCTGTCTATTCTGGACTATTTGTAAGAAGTGGGGAAAAGGGGAGGAAAAAAATTCTGAGCTATGGGCTGCCCCCTGCTCTTCTCCATGTCTCTAAGGAAGGAGGATGAATGCCAATGAATGCCATCTGAATTTTCCAGCAGACCTTACTCATCATCCAATAGAATCTACGGTAGGCCCCTTTTTCTGACATGTGTATTAAGCAAGAAGCAAATGCTATGTCATGATTAAAATTAGGCGCTTGGAAAGTGGGTGTGTGAGGAGGAGGGTGTGGGATCCTCCTGTAAAAAGCACTCTCATTTTTAGCCAGACAACATTTTTTCAGGAAATAAAACCTCTGTCTACAACAGATGGAGGAGAGGTGGGGGTGGGTGGCTGTATACCACCTTTGTGTTTTCTTGATCCCTGGCTCACTCTTACTGAGGGAGGTGGAGACTCCAGCAGTAGGAGCAGAAGCAGCCAAAACAGGGATGTTTGGACATTCGGAGAACTTTCTACAGCGTTGACTGGACTTCTCTACCCTGTGCTGATTGGCTGTTTGCCTAACCCTCTCCCATCTTCTCTTATAGTTTCCTCACTTTGACTTCACTCCACACCTGCCCCTCTTACCCTCTTCGATCCTATCCCCATACACCCTTCCCTTTAATGTTCCCGCTCCTCTCACTTTTCTTTCCATTTAGCTTATCCACTCTCCTAGGGTGACCGGACAGCAAGTGTGAAAAATCAGGACAGGGGGTGGGAGGTAATAGAAGCCTATATAAGAAAGATCCAAAAATTGGGACTGTTCCTATAAAATTGGGACATCTGGTCACCCTAATCCCTCTAGACAGGGAGAGGCAAGTTTCAGCATTGCTTGTAACCGTGTTAGACACAGGTAGGCTGACCAGACAGCAAATGTGAAAAATTGGGATGTGGGTGGGGAGTAATAGGAGCCTGTATAAGAAAAAGACCTAAAAATCGGGACTGTCCCTATAAAATCGGGACATCTGGTCACCCTCCACACTAAACCCACCCAAAAAGAAATAACTGTGGAACTAACATGACATTTGCTGCTATCACATGGTTAACTGCTTGTGCATGCTATCCCTTGTCCCAAACTGCATCTGTCTGTTTTTAGACTGTAAGCTTTTTGGGGTAGGGGCTGGTTGTTCCTATGTTGGTACAGTACCGAGCACAATAGGCCTCATTCTTGATTGTTCCATAGGTACTGCTGTAATAAACATGACTGAGACTACTTAGTGGATCATCTGTGTGGCGCTTTCTAGGGGTTTAGAAGAATCTGGTAGTCTGCCATGGCAGTGGTTCCAGAACACACACGTCTCTGCTTTCCTCTGTGTACGTAAGAGGAGGGGAGCATAGACCCTTGTGGTAAATGACTTCAGGTGTCTTTAAAATCCTGAGACCAACTCCTGGCCTCAGAAAGTTGGNACGAGATATATATGTGCCAGATGCGCTGAAGATTCATATGTCCCTTCCTGCTTTAACCGCCATTCCTGGGGTCATGCATCATGCTGATGATGGGTTCTGCTCGATAACGATCCAAAGCAGTGCGGATTGACACATGTTCATTTTTATTATCTGAATCAGATGCCGCCAGCAGAAGGTTCATTTTCTTTTTGGTGGTTCAGATTCTGTAGTGTTGCTCTGTTAAGACTTCTGAAAGCATGCTCTACAGCTTGTCCCTCTCAGATTTTGAAAGACACTTCAGATTCTTAAACCTTGAGTCGAGTGCTGTAGCTATCTTTAGAAATCTCGCATTGATACCTTCTTTGTGTTTTGTCAAATCTGCAGTGAAAGTGTTCTTAAAATGATCATGTGCTGGGTCATCATCCGAGACTGCTATAACATGAAATATATGGCAGAATGTGGGTAAAACAGAGAAGGAAGCATACAATTCTCCTCCAAGGAGTTCAGTCACAAATGTAATTAACACATTTTTTTTTTTAATGAGCATCATCAGCATGGAAGCATGTCCTCTGGAATGGGGGCCAAAGCATGAAGGGGCATACAAATGTTTAACGTATCTGGAATATAAATATCTTGTAATGCTGGCTACAGAAGTGCCATGCAAATGCCTGTTCTCATTTTCAGGTGACACTGTAAACAAGAAAAGGGCAGCATTATCTCCTGTAAATGTAAACAACCTTGTTTGTCTTAGCAATTGGCTGAACAAGAAGTAGGACTGAGTGGAGTTGTAGGCTCTGAAGTTTTACATTGTTTTGTTTTGAGTGCAGTTATGTAACAAAATCTACATCTGTAAATTGCACTTTCACAACAGAGATTGCACTACAGTACTTATATGAGGTGAATTGAAAAATACTATTTCTTTTGTTTATAATTTTTACAATGTATATATTTGTAATAAAATTACAGACACTTTGATTTCAATTACAACACAGAATGCAATATATATGAAAATGTAGAAAAACATCCAAAATATTTAATAAATTTCAACTGGTATTATATTGTTTAACTGTGCAATTAAAACTGCAATTAATCGCTATTAATTTTTTTGAGTTAATCATGCAAGTTAACTGTGATTAATCGATAGCCCTACTTTAAAGTAATCCTGAAAATGAAAGTATTGGAATTCCTTCATCAGGATAGGGGGAGACTGGGGCCTAGTTTTCAGTGGGAGATTCATGAACAGATGGAAAATACACATACTATTCACATCTGCACAGAGCATAGTTCAGGTCAGGCTATTATTTAACTTTTTAATCCAAAATGAAACTGAGTGGGTGCATGTCTAAAATGATGATTCTCTCCTTCAGCACTTGCCTTCAGGGAGAAAAAATGTCTCTGATAATTTATTGCAGTGCAGATTAAGTAATTTTCCTTCACAATGAGCTACTATTTTAAAGACCTGGGCCGAATTCACTACTGATAAAACACAGTTGTTCATGTTCCAGTCTTTTGGGAAATCCTTAAATTAAAACACTGAGACTCAAATGCTATGAGCCACACAAACACACACACGATATAAAATTCCTAGGTTAGGTTCTGAGCTCTCACTAGTGTAAAAGCAAAGGAAATCAGTGGAGTTATATAGCATAAAAATAGGGCAAAGAACAGAATTTGGCTCTTAAGTCCCAGCTGAGCACGTACTGGTTGTTGTTATAAACCCTGAGATGGATTTTCTGGAAGCATTCTTTTCTTTGGTTGTCCCAAAGTCTTGGTCAGGGATCTGAAAGAGGTTCCCTGGATACTGCACACCTCAACTCTGTTGACTTTAGTGAAAATGCGCATGCTTATGCTGTTGAGAAGTCTGGGCAAAGGAGCCTGTTTCTTCCTTTGAGACATTCTAAGAAGTGCTTATTTCTTTAGGTGGAAAGAGTGGGATGGGGTGCGGGGTCTCTCGTAGTTGTATGTGTTACTGGAATTATGTACCTCTTAGCTGTCTCTCTTCATGGGGAGCATTGTTCAGTTTGGACCCACATGTATCTTCAGCACACAAACATGATGCTACAGAAAGGTAATGTGATCCACTGGCTCAGACTCTGAGCGGTAGTCAGGAAACTTGGATTCTATTCCTTGTTCTATCGTTGATTGGTTTTGTGACCAAGGGCAAATCATCTCATCTCTCTATGCCCATTTCTCTTCACTGTGAAAAGAGGTAGCTGTAACTAAAACATGTTCTATAAAGTGCTGGGCTTTATCTCACTTTTTGTTATTGTAAATTATTTATGTCCTGAATGCTGACTCATAAAACGGAGTTCTTATGCCAAAAGCATTTATGCTAAAAGAAAAATGACCCTATATACTCTTATGCTTCCGATGTAAATTTTTTTTTTTTAATTCCTCTTTGGGGATCTCTGACCTACTTTCTATCCCACATTTGAGTCTTAACTGATTGACAGACTGAAGAGCCTTGAGTGAAAACAGTTTTCTAAGCGAAGACAGAAGGTCTCAGGCTCTTTTTAAAGGGCGGAAAGACATGTGCTCTGGTATATCAAACTATGCTGCAGAAAAGTGTTAGTCAGAGTCTGACCCACTTCACTGCCAGAATGAAGGAGCAGATTAATACATTAAGTAAATTATTGGCTGCCACCGTCCCCAAATCTCAGTGGAGGAAAGTAAATAAAATATTGTTGCCTTTAGTAAGTCAGAGCCTGGACCGCTTTTTGGCTTATTAATATTTCCTGCAAGGTGGGGTTACAAGTCATGACCAAGGTACTGATGGCATTGTGGTAGGATTGCTTGGTCTTGCTAAAATGCTCTTTGGTCATGGTTTACTCTCTAGCTGGGCTCATTTAGTCTCTGTGTGCATTGTTGAATTTAGCTGCCTGGGTTGATTTCCTGATATCAGTCTGATGATTAAAAGCGAATAAGTGACTCCTTGTAGCCTTGAGCCAGCTTTTCTCATATTTTCCATTCAAAGAAGACACGTGCTAGGGATTCAGCCATTCCGATGGAACCTAGAGCTGAAAGGGCTGTGTTACTACTTTGTTTGTCAAAGCACTTACGCTACTTATTTCCTTTTGGATTTATGCAGTGTCGCTTTGAAAGTGTATAGAGGGTAGTTTAAAGGGGGTTACAATTAGAGTGCAATCATCCACAACATACCTGGATTCTTGTATTTAACTTTGATGCCATAAAAAGACTATATATGCAGCCACTCACTGTCTTCAAATAAGCCATTATGATTTTTTTTTCTAATTCTTGCCCTAAAACTGGGACTAGGAATGCCCAAACTCAGATGGCAATCCAATCAGGATAAAGCTCTTTTCTTACTGGAAGCCTTTAGTAATTTGCAGCAGCAAAATCTCTCTATATTGTCCTCCATAAAAGCACTTACTGAAAAACGAAAGGAACTCAGTAGTTGGACAGACCCAGACCAGTGGGGTACAGGAGTCTGGTCCTATTGGCATCCCAGGGGAGGATCCACAGGTCTAGAACACCAAGTAATTCCGGGGGACAACTAATGAAAAAAAGCAGGAGCGGGAGTGAGGTCACAGGGCTAAACGAAGGGAACCCGATGGGGACACCGAGCAGAGAACCCCAGACAACGCCCACTGCTCTTCAAAGGCGTCAAGGGAGCCAGTGGACACCGCCCAGAGGAACTCCGCCCGGATGCGTGAACAGACGGAGGAACGGAAATAGGCCCTACAGTCGCAGGAAGTCCCGTCGGCCAACCTCCTCTCCCGGGTGTTGTAGATGGCTAGTTTGGCCAGGGCCAAGAGGAGGTTGAGAAGGAGATCCCGCGACTTCGTGGGGCCACGGATGGGGAG
>NC_133770.1:90967473-91003160 GCF_003597395.2 Chelonoidis abingdonii | reverse complement strand
GAGAGGGTGTGCTGCTGGAGGATTGAGGAGGACAAGCGTTATCAGACACTAGGAGGAAGGTCCTGTGGTGAGGATAAAGAAGGTGTTTGGAAGAGGCCATGGGGAAGTAGCCCAGGGAGTTGTAGCTGTCATGCAGCTGTTACAAGAGGCACTATAGACACCTGCAATCCACAGGGCCCTAGGTTGGAACCTGGAGTAGAGGGTGGGCCCGGGTTCCCCCCAAACCTCCCAACTCCTGATCAGACACAGGAGGAGTTGATCCAGACTGTGAGGAAGATCACTGAGGTAAGAAAATCTGCCAATAAGCGCAGGACCCACCAAGGTAGAGGAGGAACTTTGTCACAGTAGTAATAATTTCAAAGCCTTATGCCTAATGTAGTGTACACAAACTTAGATATACAGTATAAGGGAACTACAGAGGCTGGAAGTTTCTCTCTAAATATTGAGAAAGCCCTTACAGTTAGAGTGTTCTGAATGTTGCTACAGAGAAATTTGACTTCAAGATATTTTAAACCATTTGTTTTTGTTGACTCTTCAAACAGCAGGCTGGAAATTGATGTGTGAGCTCTGATTCCCATAGGGCTGCTCTCACGAATGTCAAGTTATCAGAAAAGCCAATTTTAGCTCGAAACATGATTTTCAAGTAAAGTTCACGTTCACCCCATGGTGAGAGTGCTGTGGAGAGTGAAATAGGTGAAGCAGCTCTCTTTAAAGTTTCCAAGGAAAATGATGGGAGCCCCTTGCCTTGGCGTTTTCCAAAATATTCTGTAGGAGACAACTCAGCACTGACTGATCTAATCATGTTTTTTCCAACTGTGATTTCTGTGAAGTTAGTTACAGGCAGTAATGTGTTCAGTCACTCTTCTTTCATTTTAAACTTCCCCCCTCCTCTTTTATTTAAATGTCAAATACAGACTGTATTCACATTCACATTCACATTCTGTTATAGTAAGATAAATACCACATGACATGACTTGAAGGAACTGACTCAGTATTTTCATTCATTAGGTCTCCGGGGCTATCCTTACTACTTTTCTGATGATGCACATAAGTTGCCTGGGTAGCAAAACATAGTCCCCAGGCTCTCAGTCTAAAGGCAAATACACCGCGGTGGGCCTATTCCTAACAAGTGAAGAGGGATTAGATGCTGTTTGCTTAATCTGTTTGGCAAAATATTTTTTTTCACAGTTTCACTAATGTGTTGTTATTCGAGAGGGTTTTGTCGGTCCCTCCTCTCCCTGTCAGAGAGTGGAAATCGTTGCTTTGGTACGCAGGAAAAATATGAAGTGATCTGAAACTTTGGTGAGAGTTGCCCTGGAAAGTGAGTACGTTTTTCAAAGCAAATATCAGTGGAGCAAGGCCAATCAACTCTAGCCAAAGATCTGGCCCAGTGTCTTTTGGTTCCTTTGCATAAGGTAGAGGTTAATGGAATTTTTTTAAGGTGACCTGCAGTGGATTTAAAAGAAACACTTTGAATTGTGCCCTTTTACTGCTCCTCTATGATTTAAAGAGAAGATCTGAACTTTTATAAGGGAAGGAAGTTTTTTAAACTGTAGGAGTGTCAAGTCTAGTCTTGGCTGGTTGACTGGTTCTATTGATGGAGGAGACAGAGGGGTACAGGAAAGTGGGACAAATATTAGAAGCAAAAGGTTGTAGCCCTCTGGAGGCTAGTGAAACCATAGCAATAAAAGCACAGGTTTGTAATGCAAGGCGTCACGAAGTATCAAATATTGGCGTCTAAGGATATTGAAGAAATTTATATATGTCAAGTCAAGGCTCAGCGCTTAACATATGCAGACAGTAAGTATTATTATCCCCATTTCACAGAGGGGTAACTGAGCACAGTTCTTGACCAAATCCGGGGTCTAGTGCTTGTAGGCCTGTGGAATGCCCAAAAGCAGATTTAAAGGCTGACAGTGTAGGAAAGAAGCGTGAATAAAGATCATGTGCAGGAAAATTGCACATCCACTGCAGGACAATAGTTAATTCACCCCTGAAAATGTTCACATAAATTAGGCATGTGAGTTTGTGCCTAAACTTGAAAATTAGGCCCTTAAAATTAGACTAGACAGAGCTCTGGAGAATATACTACAGAGAACAAACCTGCACTAGTGAGATGCAGGAGCAGGAGGAGGAGGAGACAAAATAACAAGCATTTGACCTTGCATGCTCCACTGTGATGTTTGTGGAGGACACAAGTAGGCACAAGCATGGTTACATTCGAAGCATACTTCTTCCCATTGAAAGTCATATTTGTCACAGTCCCCAGACTCCCCCTCACCCAACCCTACCTAAGTGTACGAGTTCTCTTACTTGCAAAAAGAACAGGAGTACTTGTGGTACCTTAGAGACTAACAAATTTATTTCAGCATAAGCTTTCGTGAGCTATAGCTCACTTCTTCGGATGCATAGAAAGGAACACAGAGACAGGAGATATTTACACATACAGAGAACATGAAAAGGTGGAAGTATGCATACCAACAGGAACAGTCTAATCAATTGAGACGAGCTATTGTCAGCAGGAGAAAAAAAACTTTTGCAGTGATAATTAAGATGACCCAGTAGAAGTGTGAGAGAACTTAACATTGGGAATGGTTGGCTCATTACACTAATTGAATCTATTTCCCTGTCTCTGTTTAGCCTGAGTTAATTGTGTCTAATTTGCATATTAATTCGAGTTCAGCAGTCTCTCTTTGGAGTCTGTTTTTGAAGTTTTTTTTGTTGCAAAATTGCCACCTTCAAGTCATCACTGATGTTAGAAGTGTTGAAGTGTTCTCCTACGTTTTTGAATGTTATGATTCCTGATGTCAGATTTGTCCATTATTCTTTTGCGAAGAGACTGTCCGGTTTGGCCAATGTACATGGCAGAGGGGCATTGCAGGCACATGATGGCATATATCACATTGGTAGATGTGCAGGTGAACGAGCCCTAATGGAGTGGCTGATGTGATTAGGTCCTATGATGGTGTCACTTGAATAGATATGTGGACAGAGCTGGCATTGGGCTTTGATGCAAGGATAGCTTCCTGGGTTAGTGTTTATTGTTTATGGTGTGCGGCTGCTGGAGTATTTGCTGCAGGTTGGAGGCTGTCTATAGCGGGGACTGGCCTGTCTTCCAAGATCTGTGAGAGTGAGGATCAATCTTTAAGATAGGTTGTAGATCTTGTGTGATGCGCTGCAAGAGTTTTAGTTGGAGGCTGTAGGTGATGGCTAGTGGCATTCGTTTTATTTTATGTGCCGTTCCTGGAGTAGGTGCTTCTGGTACTCTGCTGGCTCTGTCATCTGTTTTTTCACTTCAGCAGGTGGGTATTGTCGTTTTAAGAATGCTTGATAGAGATCTTGTAGGTGTTTATCTCTGTCTGAGGGATTGGAGCAATTAACGGTTGTATCTTAGAGCTTGGCTGTAGACAATGGATCATGGGGTGTGTCCTGGATGGAAGTGGAGGCATGTAGGTAAGTATAGCGGTCATGAGTTTCTGGGTATAGGGTGGTGTTATGAAAACCATCGCTATTAGCACAGTAGTGTCTAGAAATGGACTGCTTGTGTGGATTGGTCTAAGCTAGGTTGATGGTGGATGGAATTGTTAAAAATTCACGGTGGAATTCCTTGAGGGCTTCTTTTCCATGAGTCCAGATGAGGATGATGTATCAATGTAGCGCAAGTAGAGTAGGGGCGTTAGGGAACGAGAACTAAGGAAGCGTTGTTCTAAGTCAGCCATAAAAGATGTGGCATACTGTGGGCCATGTGGGTACCCATACAGTGCCACTGACTTTGAAGTATATATTGTCCCCAAATGTGAAATAGTTGGGGTGAGGACAAATCACAAAGTTCATCCACCAGGTTAGCTGTGATATTTCGGGATGCTATTCTGATGGCTTGTAGTCCATTTTGTGTGGAATGATATATGCCATCATGTGCCAGCAATGCCCCTCTGCCATGTACATTGGGCAAACCGGACAGATCTCTTAGCAAAAGAATAAATGGACCACATCTGACATCAGGAATCATAACATCAAAAACCAGTGGAGAACACTTCAACTTCTCTAACTTACTCAGTGACAGACTTGAAGGTGGCAATTTTGCAACAAAAAAACTTCAAAAACAAACTCCAAAGAGAGACTGCTGAATTCAATTAATATGCAAAGTAGACACAATTAACTCAGCCTGAACAGAGGCTGGGAATGTTGGGTCATGTACACTAATTGAATCTATTTCCCTATGTTAAGTTCTCCTCACACCTTCTATGGGTCATCTTAATTATCACTTCAAAAGTTTTTTTTTCTCCTGCTGACAATAGCTCATCTCAATTGATTAGACTCTTCCTGTTGGTATGCATACTTCCACCTTTTCATGTTCTCTGTATGTATAAATATCTTCTGTCTCTGTGTTCCTTTCTATGCATCCGAAGAAGTGAATTATAGCTCACGAAAGCTCATGCTGAAATAAATTTGTTAGTCTCTAAGGTGCCACAAGTACTCCTGTTGTTTTTGCGGATACAGAATAACACGACTGCTACTCTGAAGCTTCTCTTACTTGCAATCACATGGGGTAAAAATGGGGCCTAGCATGAACAGATAAATAGGCATATTTTAGGAGCCACTTGTTAAAGCACAACCCCCTTCAAACTAATAAAGCACTTAGCTACATGCTGTCCTCTTAGGCTTTCCTCCTTAGCTCGATGTGAGTAACTTGGCAGCCATACAACAGTGCTTTCATTACTCCAGGGCCCCCTCTCTCTGTGGTCCTGATCCAAACTCACTGGAGTCAATGGAAAGATTCTCACTGATTTCCATGGGCTTTGCATCAGGTCCTATTTCCTCACCACTTTTCACCTTGTGCTGTTGTGTGCACCCCAGTACTCATGCTGTGCAAGATCAAGAGTGAAAAGATTGGTGAGTAGAGAGGTTAATGCACAAAGAGTTTAAAAAACCCGCCTATAAATAATATAAAATTGTAAACACACTAGATCAGCAACAGAAGCAAAAGAAAGTGTTAGTATTATCAAGAAAAAGGAAGTGGCAAGATATTTGTAAAATAAACATGGGGAAATAGTTTTACTTTGTGTAATGGCCCATCCACTCCCAGTCTTTATTCAAGCCTAATTTAATGTTGTCCAGTTTCCAAATTAATTCCAATTCAGCAGTCTCTCGTTTGGAGCCTGTTTTTGAAATTTTTTTTATTGTAACGTTGCGACTTTTAGGTCTGTAATCAAGTGGCCAGGGGGATTAAAGTGTTCTACTGGTTTTTTAATGTTATAATTCTTGACATCTGATTTGTGTCCATTTATTCTTTTACATAGAGACTGCCGGTTTGACTATTTCCCCATGTTTCTTTTCCCCCCCTACTGTTTCCCACACCTTCTTGTCAACTGCTGGAAATGAGCCATTTCAATTACCAGTACAGAAAGTTTTTTTTCCTCTACTGCTGGTAATAGCTCACCTTAACTGATCACTCTTGTTAGAGTGTGTATGGTAACACCCATTGTTTCATGTTTTCTGTGTGTGTGTGTGTATATATATCTATATATATAATCTTCCTACTGTATTTTCCACTGCATGCATCTGATGAAGTGGGTTTTAGCCCATGAAAACTTATGCTCAAATGAATTTGTTAGTCTCTAAGGTGCCACAAGTACTCCTGTTCTTTTTGCAGATACAGACTAACACTGCTGCTACTCTGAAACCTGGACTCCAGGAGCTGAGACGTCAAGAAAAGCACCAAATATCACAAGACTTGTGATAGACATGTGAGAGTTAGTAAAACTGGGTCACCTCATTTTGAAAAAAACACACTGATAGTATGGCTTGTCCCTTTATTAAGTATTTGGACATGAGCATTTAGCCAAGTTTGGAGTGTTGTAGGTTGTTCCAGTTAGGAAGAGAAATTAATTATATAGTGAGGTATTTGCTTGTTTATTTGCAAAGATTATACTTAAAGTTCTGTTTCCGTGAACACAGTAGGAATCAAATAGCAGGAAACAGCATCACTGCTTGCTGTTCCAAACCTGACTTACAAGTTAGCATTCAATGCCTAAAAGAGCTTCTTCCCTTAACTTTCTCAAAGCTGTGTTACCAGCCCTGCTATTACTGTCTGCTTGGCTTTGTCTGCTTCTCTTTCTCTCCTGCTTCTCACTCATGCACACACTGCTACCCAAAAAATGCCCAGCAAAAGCATTTTGCCCACTTGGTTCAAATTCCTAGGTGGACTCACATATGCCTTTGTTTTAGATGGGAGCTGCTTAACTATCTCCTACAGCTACCTGAAATGAGGGATGGCATCACACCCAAGAGTACAAATGAGGTTTAACCCAACCCACAACAGTATTAATCACAGTATAGTATAAATAGTCAACCTTAATAGTCCACAGTAGCAGTGTTCTTTAACAGTTATGGAATGGCAGCGCCATCTGAATCC
The DNA here is from genome assembly GCF_003597395.2 of Chelonoidis abingdonii. NCBI lineage: Eukaryota > Metazoa > Chordata > Testudines > Testudinidae > Chelonoidis > Chelonoidis abingdonii. Next base: position 90,996,745 of record NC_133770.1, on the reverse strand, counting down.
TGTAGAAAAACAACTGCTGGTGGATGTGAGGCTCCATCTTCCCTGTAACACTTGGGGGGAACTTTGTAATATAATATAATTATTAGAAACCCCCATGGAGAGTGAGGCCCTATTGTGCTAGGCTTTATAGATGCGCATGACAGGAGATGATCCTTCCCTCCAAGATCTTACTGTCGAATGAGACAAGACAAAGTGTGGAAGGTGATGTGGAGACACAGAGTGATGAAGTGACTGCTGTGTGGTTACGTAACAGATCAGTGCCTGAGCCAGGAATAGAACATAGTCTCCGTTCCTGACTGGGGCCTTGTCTACACATGTGGAGGCGTATAGGGTATGTGTAGCTACACACCACAGTGAAAAGCAGACTGTGTCCATACTGTGGTGTGTAGCTACATTCATCAGTGAAAGGCTCTGACAGGGGGGAGGCAGCTGGGAAAGACCCTGGCCGCAGGACATTACACTGCTTGGGCATGAAGAGAGCCAAGGAGGGTGTACACCCCAGGGTTCTGGCATGTATGTACTATACCTGCCTAACCAGTGCTTCACCAGTTACATTGCTATTTATACCCTGTGGTAATCTAGCCTCCCAGTCCCAGACCTGGACTTTAGCGTCCACAATCTGGTCCTGTCCCAAACCTGGACTTTTGCGTCCAAAAGTCTGGGGGCTTACCTGAAACTCCCCCAAGCTCACTACCAGCTTGGGTATTTGGGCTGCCACCAGGTCAGGAATTTAATTAGAGAGCCTGACCCCCCTTTCCTCCTGCTCTGTGGCCCCCAACCTCCCTGGTGGGACACCCAGATTCCAATCCCTGGATGCTAAAAGCAGGGGAGAAAACCCTTCCCCCCCCCCCTCCTTCCCAGGCTTGCCTCTTGGTCGAGCCTGCGAGTAGCAAGAAACCGGTTTCTCTGCTTCCCAAGAGATAAGCGTTCTCTACCTCAGGACAATTGAGATGCAAAAGGCCAACAGCTTGGCTTCGTCCTCCCCCGTGCCTGCTCTTTCCCTGAAAGCAATAGGAAAATAGCCCACAGCCTGGCTTTTCCTTCCTTTGCCTCCCTAAGGAAAGAAACTTCCACACGTTTAAGAAAAGTTTATATAAAAAAAAAAGAGAGAAAATATAAAACAATAATCTTGCATTAAGAAACTCAGTACAGGCTCTTGCTTATAAGAAATATGAAGAACAGTCTGATTTAAAGATAGCCCAATTAAACCAGTCCAACAATTCACATACATGTGAATACACCACAAAGATCATCATAGACGACTTACTTGGCTTTCCTTTGTCCTCACAGATGTTTTAATAAGAGTATATAGAGAGAGTTAGAGAGGAAACTTGTTTACTCATAGCCGAGAAAACAAAAAAAGCCCCGAGTCTACAAATTTCCCGCCCCTGACTTTAAACAATCCAGTTCTTTGATTGGTCCTCTGGTCAGGTGTTTGGTTACCCTTTCCAGGTAAAAGAAACTTAACCCTTACCTTACCTATCTATTTATGACATACCCATGTTAGGAGGACATGCAAAGTATGTACTCCACACCCTGCCATAAGGGTAGACATACTTTCTGAATCCAGAACCCCTTCCCCAAGGCTGTGCTGCCTCTCACAATATACTGGAATGATTTGGTTTCTTTAATGAATAAGATGTTATTGACAGTGGCGGATTAACAAATTTGGCGCCCCTAGGCCCTCAAAAAATTGCCACCAACCCCGTCGCCTGCTCACCTCTGCTCCCTTGTGGTAAGCCTGGGAGGGAAGGGGGGGAAAAGCAGCGGTGGGGCGGGGAGTGGTTCCCAGACCCCCCGGGTTACTCCCCACGCCCGGGGGCCCCAGCTCACCTCTGCTCTGCCTCCTCCAAGTGCACTGCTACTTGTTTCTCCCTCCCAGCGCTTTCACGCAGCAAGCCTGGGGGGGAGGTGGAAGGAGGGAAGCACGGCGGGCTCGGAGGAGGAAGCGGGCCGGGGATTCGGGAAAGGGGCTGAGTCGGGGAGGGGTCATGAGCAAATTTGCCGCCCTAGACGATAATACACCGCTGGTTATTGATGTAGCATTACAGAGGTCAAAAGATGTAAAAATATCAGAAACATTCTAAATATAGTGTACCCCAGGGTATAACTGAGGGCAGCATTTGTCCAATTTCGTGTGTGTGTGTTTAAATCTTTGCCAAGGCAAAAATGAAAAATGTAGTTAAATCTCATGATTCTTCATCACATGACTCTTCGTAAGCTCTCATGAGTTATCTTGCTAATATGACCTCTCAAAAGAATTATACTCCAGTTATCTTTTAAAAATAATATAACACTTATGCAAATTCTGGACTTCTGGTGCTGGTCAGTATAATACAAATACCTTTGGTTCTGTCACATTCTTCACTACAATGTAATTTTATTGGAGGACCTGTCTCTCTTTGTCATACGATGTAATTTGCAAATTAATACCTGCCCCCTCCACACCCAATTTCTTCCTAAGTACACAGCTGAATACAAGTTACTTTGGCTATGGAATGATGATGTCAATGACATAATAAAAAAAAAAGTTTCCCTTTGTGCTAATTGTAATTTATTAGAGAAGATCTGTTTTTTAAAAGCAGCCTTTTCTCCTCCAGATTGCAATGAAATGAAACCTAATGTTCCATACCGTAATGGATTCAAATAGAAACAGCCCACATATTTCCAGTTCACACGCCTGAGGCTCAAACAAAGGCAAAAGCCTACAGTATATTTTCTTAAATAGCACACAGAACAAAATAATATAATATACATTTATCAAAGGGGTTCCTAAGGGTTTGTCTAAATTAGGAAAATAGGTCCATGTTTGGCTGGAGTTAACTAAACCAGGTTAGCAAACACTGACCTAACCAGTCTTTTCTGTAGCGTATGTGCAGGTTACCTTGGTTTAGCTGTCCCATATGGAATCTAAGCAGTAATCTGGGTCTACATTAAGGTAAGGGTCCAGGTTAGCTAACACGTATGAGGTAACCTTGGCCTAACCTCAACCTCTTTTTCTAACCTAAACGTTTATGGGGCAAATCTCGCTCTTTGTGCTGCACTTGCCTTTTATTATGATTGGGAGAAAACTCTGCAAGGCTTCTATCCAGGAAAATTCTACCCTCTTTGTCATAGCCCATAGATTTTCCAGTGGGAGGGGCAATTAGACCCACAATCAGCTTCCTCATGTGTAAAATTGATAGTAGTATTAGTCATGTCTATTATGTTGGTACTTAGGAGGCCAACAAAAAATGGGGCCCTACTTGTGTCAGGCATTGTACAAACAGAATAATAGTCTCTTCCCTAAACAGCTTGTGATATAAGCAGACAAGACAAAGGATAGGGGAAAGGGATATAACACAGAGAATGAACAATGTGATGGTGGCAAATGATTTTGGGGGGGGGGAGGGAGTGGACGACGGGGGGAGAAGGGGTCAGTTAGGAGAGGGGAGGAAAATGAGGATAGCATTTTTTACCCATCTTTTATAAAGTGCTTTGAGATCTACAGATAAAAGACTATATATGACATAAGTAGTATTAATGAGAATAGATCTTGTCCCAAAACACAAAATTCAAATGTTGCTAAAGAAGGCACATAAAACCCCAACCAGGGCGTATTTGTTACAATCAAAAATGATTTTAATAGTTGGAGTGTTTCTCAGATTGCCTCTGCAACTTTGTAGCCCTTTCTCTACTTCCTGGTTGGAGACGTGGCTGGAGGCATTGGTCTCATGCCAATCTGTGGCAGAAGTCATCAGAACCAGGGCCGGCTCCAGGCCCCAGCACACCAAGCGCGTGCTTGGGGCAGCATGCCGCAGGGGGGGGCACTCTGCTGGTTGCCGGGAGGGCGGCAGGTGGCTCCGGTGGACCTCCCACAGGCGTGCTTGCGGAGGGTCCGCTGGTCCCGCAGCTCTGGTAGATGTCCTGCAGGTGTCCCTGCAGAGAGTCCACTGGTCCTGCGGCTCCGGTCGAGCATCCACAGGCACGCCTATGGGAGGTCCACCGGAGCCGCAGGACCAGCGGACCCTCCGCAGCCACATCTGCAGAAGATCCACCGGAGCCACGGGACCGGCGAGCAGCAGAGCAACCCCCGTGGCGTGCCGCCGTGCTTGGGGCAGTGAAATAGCTAGAGCTGGCCCTGATCAGAGCAACTTCAGAGGGCTGGCAAGTAGGATCGCAGCCCACTTGCCTGAATAAATAAAAATGAACTCCCTGCCCCATCTCCTTCCCTTAGGGAGCCTACTCTGGGGGAGACAGGGAATTGGATTTCCCACAATGTCTGACTTCTGTGCATGAGGTGAGTGAGAATGCATGATGTAACAAGGGGATGGGAAGGACAATGGCAACTACAAGGCAGAGCTGAGATAATAGAAAGAAGCTGCTGCTGCTGAGGAGATGCCCAGGAACCAAGGAAAGTGTTTCCCCCTCTGGCCTGTTGCTGGTACCTAACTACCTCATCAGGCACCAGCTGGCAGGAGTCAGAACCCTTCATTAGTATTGAACTGCAGTAGATTAAATGACGTAGAGATGAAAGGCTCTTGCAGTGCAATTTCTGGTCTGGTGATTTATGTTTTCCCGTCCATCTCTCTTTCTTTTGTTTTTATTTTTTTTTAAATCATACTCTGGATCCATAACAGGAAAACGTACATGTGATCAGTAACTCCAGACTGGGGTCCTGCAGACACTACAAATGGTCATTTTTTAAACTGTGATCCTGCCAACATCACTTTTGTGCTTGTCGCAAGTAAATTCTCTACTGCCATGGCCATTAATACCAATGAAAAACATTGTCTCCCATAAGGAATTCCCCGAAGGCGCCTCTATAATTTACATCAGAACATGAAGTAAACAAAGCAATTAGATGAATGCACAGCAGGTAAAATTTTCACACCTCTTTACAAATCTAGCCTAATGCTTTTGAAAATGTTATCCAAAATCAGTTTCTCTGACATCAGAAAACACTGTTGTGTTGTAAATTCCCTGGGACCACTGACTACATTTTCATATATGGTTGCCCAGAGTCCTGAACCTGTGCACTCTTGCCCTATAAATAAAGGCAATAAATGCTGCTGAGAGTTTTTCTTGATTTATATAATAAAAGCACTGATATAGCACTTTTTGTCTTCAAATGCTTTGACAACATTAAGTATCCCAACACAGAGGCATGGGTCAGTGTTCATGTCGCACTCCCCACCCAAGCCAAGGAAGCTCATGAGCCAACCAGAGGACCACATTTGGTAATGAATCCTGGTCACATGACACTGAGGCACATTGTGCATATGCTAAGAAGATGTCTCCCAAGAGCACTGTGATGGTAGGTATCATTATTCCTCCTCCCCCTTCTTAAAGCTGGGGAAACAAAGACACAGCAATTGGGCTACTTGTTCCAAGTCATAGTGGAAGCCTCTCTCAGAGCTAGGATTAGAACTCATGGCTTCCTGAGTGCCAAGCCTGTGCATGGTTTATTGAACTACAGCTTTCTCTTGAGAACAAAGTAGAGTCTCATAGTTAAAAGGGATTGAGAGTCAAACTCCTGAATTCTATTCCCAATTCTACCAGTGACTTGTTGTGTGACCTTGATTGAGTTACTTAATCTCTTCATGCTTCAGTTTGTTTGTAAAACGGAGATAATATCTATCTATCTAGAGTTTTCTTTTAAGGTCACCCATCACCGAGGTATCTGAGGACCTCAGGTTTGTTGTGTGGCTTAAATAATGAATGTTTATAATGAGCGTTGACATCCTTGAATGGAAGGTATTATTGTATGCAATTTATTATTATTTTATTATAAAATATTGCTCACTGAGATATCTGTCCTGAGGGAGACGTCTCATTCTCTGAGTTTCCCAGGGAGGCAGCAGTCTTAAACCAGTATGTTTCAGTAGAACACACAAGCCACATGATGTGAGGCACAATCTGGAAGAGCAGAGAATGTCAAGTGGTCACAATTTCTGTTCATTTTATTCTGACGAGGCTTCATTAAAATAATGTATTAGTCATTTCCAAAAGCTTAATTAGAGAGAATTCTCCAGCCTCATCAAAATGTTGCCATTTATAATATTTCTGTGATCAAGAGCACTACTACATTTTAACTACTAATTATCCTGATTTGACATTGATTAATTATCTCAGCAACTGAAAAACTGAAACAAGGCAATTTGTTAAGAGGAAGATACTTGAAGCTAACATTACTTAATTTGTCCAAACTACCTTGCTCTGTATTTCCTCCCCATAAGTAAAATTCCAGGTGAATGTCATCGCTAAGGCAACGACTTGCCATTCCAGAACAAAAAGGGAAGCAGCCAGAGTCATAGTTGTGGGTTCAGAAACTTTACAGTATAGCTACACATCATTGCTGAATGCAAGAAGCACTACAAGTTTCTCTGTACCTTATAATAATAGTTGAAATTTAACAATTACTCTAAACTGAAACTCAACCTGTGATTCTGGAGCCTCATGCAGCTTTGCAGGATCCTAGGTGTGGCAGCTGTAAGCATTGTCATCACGGGGGAATATTACGAAAATATTCCCACTTGTTCAGCTGAATTGGTGTTAGTGCTAGTGGCAACCCTATTAGGTTTATAAATATAGAGTTAATGATTCAGGAAGCTGCTGGACCCCATCTACATTAGGACTTTGGCTTTTTTTCTGATTTCCTAGGAGCCCACAAGTTTCATGGGCGCTAATCTTGCTCTAGGAAGAATGAATAAAAACAACTCCCATCCTCCCGGCAGTCAGGATTTGAGGTGAGAAGGATGCAGAACAGATGATCTCTCAAGATTTCTGCCAGTGGGTTCTGAAATCTGAGGAGACTATGAGCTCATGAGCTTTTGGTACTGTTGAGACAGAAGCTATAGCTCTGGTTCAGTATAAAACAGAAGTCCAACCCAACCCTACAACTGCAGGTATCTGGATCCAGATGTGAGCATCGCCTCCTTGGCCCTTTATAATAATATAAACTCTTTTTATCCTGGTATCAAAAATTTTAGATTTTAAAAATCTATTTAAAAAGGAAACAATGTATAGGTGTTTTCAAACGCATACTTGAAATACAAGTTCGTGCTGGCAAGAGGTACAGAATGATATCATTATTACTCCCTGAGTGGTAATGATTTTTCAAAAGCTTGCCTCTCAATCTGAGTCATATTGCTGACTATGGTTGTGGTAGTTTCCTTTACTGGTTTTTCTTTGATCTTTTTAATTTACTCAATATTGTTACCTACAGGATTGTATTAGGGTTATTCTGGGACAATACTACTCTTGCTTAGTTCAGGTCAGAGTACCTTCAGCATGCCCTCTTCGTTCCCTTTGGAAATTGTTACATTCATTGTATCTAGCATTTATAACTTAAATTTGTTGGTACCTTGATTTTGACAATTTCTGTTGCTTCCATTTGGTTTGATGCGTTTGTTACAGTTTGTGTTACACCTGTTCTGCATAAGATAACCACATCTGTTTTGTCTTTTCATTCAGCACCTGTGGACGCAGCACTTGTGATTTGCAACTGAAATCTTTCTCTGACATAAATAATGAGATGACAATGAATTTTCTAATGTTAAGTTAATCTGTTGCAAGATGTGTTTATTTAGGTCTATGATATTATTAAATGCTCCTCCTTTCATTATTTGTGTTAAAATCTATTCAGAAACTTCAAATTTAATGTAATCTACTCAATACATTAATATGGCTTCCTCTATAAGTCAGATCTGAGCAATATGTATAATCTTGGAGACTTTAACACAGGTTGTTGGTATCTTATTGAACAGGTTTTAAGATTTTGCCTCTTGAGTACTAAACAGCTACAATCAGATTACATTTCTTCAGCTTTATAGCAATTGCAATCAAGCTGTAGAGTTTACTTTCACTGAACTTTAAATATGTGCATTTGGGGGATTCAGTTAAGATTTGTTATTTTAGTCTTTTTTTTTTTTAGCCTTCAGTAAAGGTTAATTTTCTGGCTGTTGGATATTTTATGTAATGTGGGTTTGAGATGCTTCTTTTGAGCCATGCTATATTAATTGTAGTTCTATCTACAAGATGGATAGTTTGGAAACATTTCCCACAGTTGCTACCACAGATCCAGTGGTAGCAGTAGTAGCATCCCTAATATTGGTGCCTATGCTTTAAGGATCAGGGGGTATCTGTATTTGTCTGTGTCCAAAAAACAATGAGGAGTCCGGTGGCACTAGTTTTTATGTTTTAAGGATCACATTGGTTATATCTGCTCTGAACAGGCTTACATGACACTATTCTTAAAATGTCTGTGGCAACCAGTGGTTTATTTGCACTAGGATTTCCACTATTGATGATGAACTAAGAGTAATAAAAATATTGGCAAATTTTCCTTGCAGGCCTTAGATTGTATTATAGTGCTAGTGTTAAAACATGAATCCTAATGTGACATAACAAGGGCTACTAGCAAGTTGTAAAATAGCCTTGCATGAATACTGCTACTACATGTATACAAATCAAGTAATCAGTATTTTTGCAGATGAGTTTAATTTTAACATTGTCATGTTATGGAACCCCCATTCCTAGCTTTATTTGTACAGTGCTATAGGCCAGATTTCTGGGCACCAGGAAGACAGATGGCAATTCCCAGCGGATGGTGGAAATAAACAGATTAACTTTAAAGCAGCACTGTATATCCACGGACAGTTGAAGTATATTTTAAGCAAAGTACATAAAGACAAATGGGGTAGCTATATATGATTTAGGAATTCATCTGCTCTTGTTACATATTCCTGGTCTGCCCTAATAAACCTGTTCTGAAATAACTTCCCCAGCAATCAATTGTAATAGCACAAACAAAGCGTTATAGCAACAGGAGTGGAGCAGGAATGATTAAAATTTAAAATGTAGATTTTATTTTCATGCAGCTGTCCCTAAGCAATAACAATGTGAGAAGAGAAATTAAGAAAATGCAGTATCACACACAGTGATTTCTAAATTGCTTTAGGAAAAGAATCAGAGGGTCCTTAAATTCAAATGGCTGCATGGTACATAATGCCAGTCCTTGTGAAACAGATTAGGTGTGAAGGATCAAGAAAGAAGATGATGTTTTGAGGAGTGGACACAGAAGGGTTTGAAGGGTGAGGGGAAACAGGATTAGAAGATTTGGGGTGAGGTTATGAAAAAGAATGGGTTTTAATTTAAAGGGCTCAACCAAGCTAATATTTTTTTCTAAATTCTTCTCCCATTTTTAACTCCTATGTCAGCCATAGGTGCGTGAGAAGGTGTTTGAAGAACACAATTTATTTAGTTGAAAGTTTTTGCTATTGTTAGGCTGGTGGAGCATCAATCTAGCACATTTTTAACCCCTTGCCTTGAACCATAGATTTAAAGACTTTTTAACACCAGAAGGGACGATTAAATCATCTAGTCTGACCTCCTATATATCACACACATTACCCTTGTACTGAGACCAAAAAACTTGAGTTTGGCTAACACACAGAGGCTGTGCAGTCTTGATTTGAAGACATCAAGTAACCGAGTAGCTCCCATGTCTCTTGCTAGTGTGTTCCACGATGAGCGGTGCGTGGGTGGGTTGTGTGCGCGCGGCGTGGGAGGACTTGGCTGAGTGGGGGAGACTAGGGTAAGTCAGGGAGTAAAAGATTTGCTGAGCCTCTGCCAGGTTCATGTGCTGGGCACTGGTAAGAACCAGAAGATTCCACAGTCTCTGCTACACTAAATAAACTGGCCAGAGTGAGGAGGGGCGAAGGCGGGACATCGGGGGTGACTAGGAGATGCAGAGCTGCGGGAGAGGCAGCAGTGTAGGGGGTAGAGGGTAGCGGGAGAGAGAGCGGAGGCCGCGCCCCGCCTGGCTGGGCTGTGTCTCTCGCACTGCCTCCCCGGGGCCAGCCCCGGCCCCGGCCCCGGCCCCTCCCCGAGCGGGAGGCAGTGCCGCTGCTGCTGCAGAGAGCCCAGCCCGCTAGAGCAGCCGCGTCCGCGACCGCAGCAGCTGCCGGAGCGACCCCGGGGACGATGCCCGCTGCGGCGCCTCCCCCGCTGCCCCCTCCGGCGGGGCCCGCGGGCTCCTGCTGCCCCTACGCCCACCACCCGGGTAAGTGACTCCGCCAGCGCCCGGGTAGTGACCTCCCCTCGCCTGCTGTGGGGCGCCGGGTCCTGCCCCTTTCGCCGCCGCCCTGGTGCAGTAGCTCCCAGCAGGTCCCACAGGGAGCTGTGGGCGCCTATTCTGCAAAGCGGAACAAGATGTCAGGTACTGGACCTCCCCCCGCCCATTGGAGCAGGGAGGGCCGGGGCCTGGATCACTCCTATCCTGGCCAAGGGCTCAGACCACCAGGCTGTCGAGCTATTTGCAGCTTCCCCTGCCCATGGGGAGCAGGTCTGATGTTTATCAGTGTGACTGCACTGGGGCAAGAGGGTTAGTGGGTGTGGTGGTGGCAGGTTATAGCACTGAGGCCAGAGCTTAGTTGGACAGGTTTCAAAAGAGATTGGACCTTGATAGCTGGGTATTCTTGTTATCTACATAAGAGTAAATATTACCGTTAAATAAGAGCTTTGGAATGGATGTAAATACTCCCTCCCCCAAGCTTTGGGGCAGAAGCCAAGCCCTGATTATTGGGGCATTAGGAGGAAACTTTTCCTGGCCATCGCTGCCTATTGCAGAGTTTTCTCCTCTGAAGCAGTTGGGACTATCCACCTTCAGAGAGAGGCTGCTGGACTGGATGAACCAAAATGCAGTTTGTGTGCATCAGTTCCTGTGTTGCTTTGTGAAAATCCATGTTGTGCCTGATGTCTGGCCCGCTATGACAGAGGAGCCACGCCCTGCAGGGCAGTTTTAGGGGAGTGTCTGCCTTGGAGAGGATGTAATTGTTTGGTCAGAGACACAACCCAGGCTCTAGATGTCCCTAAGCCTCTGACTGTCAGAAGCTGGGAATGGGCTACAGGGGATGGATCACTTGATAATCATCCTGTTCTGTTCATTTCCTCTGAACCACCTTGCATTGGTTACTGGGCTAGACGGATGGTTCGTCTAGCCCATTAAGGCCATTCTTATGTTCTTCCCCTCCCTACCCTCTTTGACTATTCTGGTTATTGCTGTAGCTGCTTCTCTCTTTCCCCAAGTCTTGAAGAATATTTTATGGATGATCCCCCTTTATACATACAGTACTTTATCTATGGGTCTCTCTTCTGGTTAAAAGCGACAAAGAGTCCTGTGGCACCTTATAGACTAACAGACGTATTGGAGCATAAGTTTAAGCTTTCGTGGGTGAATACACACAAAGTGGGTACTCACCCACGAAAGCTTATGCTCCAATATGTCTGTTAGTCTGTAAGGTACCACAGGACTCTTTGTCGCTTTTTACAGATCCAGGCTAACACAGCTACCCCTCTGATACTCTCTTCTGGTTGTGAGGGTTGGGATAAAACACTGCTTCTCAGATTTATAACTGGATGATGTCTCAGAGTAGCCGTAAAGCCAGTATTGTTGCTCATGAAAGTTTTGTTATATATTATTAAGGTAGCAGTTGTACCATGTATGGCGGGAGAAGCAGCTCAATAAATCATGTTTTACAAGAACAGGCACAGTATTGTTCTCCTAGTACAAACTTGGGGTATGGTATTCACGCTTGATGCGTCAAGGGGGAAAGAAGAGAAATCTTTGTTAAATTTTAAACTTGGAACTATGTAATAGCAAATTGTATTAAAGATAAATGATTTCTCACATTGGGGTAAACTTATGAATACCCAGCTGATCAAACTATGATTATAGTTTTAATTTTTAAAATGTGATTACATATTTTGTCTGAAGTTGGATCTCTTTTCATCTTCCCATTTATACTTCAGTAATGAGCACAGTATCTTGAACGTGGGATTTTTAATTCATTTTTTTTGAGGAAAGAAAAGTGTCCTTATGTGATATGATAAACAATAAAAAGCCAGTGAGGGGTTTAAGTGCAAGGCCTTTGGGGAAGTGATGAAAAAGACTACTAAAACTTGAATAATTTTTTTGCTGTTTCTTGCAGAAGTATTAGAGGTTGAGTAAACTTATCTTTTCCCAGGCTGTAAGTCCATTTAAAAAAAGTAATTGTCATGTGCCTTGCATGTCAAAAGCAGATTCTTGGGCATAGGGAGTGCAGCTACATGAATAAACATGTGGACAGAGTTCAAGATTCTGCTCTAGCATTGAACCCCTCTGACTTTGCTGATTATTTCAGCTTTAAAAAACAGAGTTAAATTTGTACATTATAAACAAATGGAATAGATATTTATGGATAAGGTATTCCATACTTTTCTGTTATGGGGTTTCTTGAGATTTCCTCAAGAAAATGTGGCAATAACCACAGAGGAAGAGTGAGAGAATAGATGGATCATTGGTCTGTTCTGGTGGGGCAATTTTCTGCTTCTCTAGTCACAACCCATGAAAAACTCCCCAGATGCTAATGATATTGTTTGCCACATAATATACTAAAAGGTTTCTTAAAAAACAAAACAATAAAACCTTCTCTTGGAAAAAATCTTTTCTTTCTAATTTGCAAAAACTATATTGTGGGTTATCTCAGAGTTTACAATGTCATTTAGAACCAAAAACTAATTGTTTTTTTGGAGTATTTTTGCTATTAATGTATAAAATATTTTAAAAACCTACTTAGATGTTAGTCCAATACATGATTGTTTTGCTGTACTGCAGCTTCTGCTCTGACTTGCTTTTCTGTCTGGCTGGCTGCAGTTTTTGATTGTATGTTTGATGCATTCTTTTTCTTTGGAGACTGGTCTGGGAAATAAATTCTAAGGAATTAAATTATTCACAAAATAAATGCAAACAAAGGAATTGAGAAGCAGGTAAGTCAGAGAAAAACCTAAAATATTTCTGGAGCTGGAAAAGTGGGAACCAGGGAGAAGCATTTACAAATTAAAAAATTCCTTTGCTCTCATGGTTTCCAAGGAAATACTTCCTGGCAGCAAAGGAAGGGGGTGAGGGGAAAAAAAAAAAAAAAAGAAAGGCTCAGTTGAAAAAAATTAAGCATGAATAGTGAATTTCCTAGAACAAATTAAAAATATTTGGGTAATATTCCCTTTCTGATGTCAGTGACCTGGACATCAAAGCACAATGTCCCTGCCCTCCCAACTCCTCTACTTTTTCTCTAGCCATCCTTTCCCATCCTTTCCGTTTTTTCAGTTATTTCCCTTCTCTCCCACTCAGAATGCAATTCCTTGAAATATTGGGAGCAATACACTTATGAGAATGTATAAAAATAGCCTTCAAGTGATGTAAAATGCGCAAAAAATCTTCCTGGTCTAACTTGTAAGATGCGTCTGTCATCTGCTCACCAGCTGTTCCATGGTTCAGCCGCTGCATTTCTTATCAGTTGAAGCAGTCTTTTCCTTTTCTTGTCAGGAAACTCTGGCAAATTCCTGGCTGATGTCCCTTGTATTAGACTGGGTGGGGCAGTGTTTGGATCTGCTGATGGGATAAGTGGCATAGGTTTCCTGAGGGGAGAAAAAAAGGTACAGAGGGTTGGAATATTCTTGAAGTTTCCCTGTGTCATCAGTGGACTGTTCCTTTTTTTCAGTATTGCTTCCTTTATCTGTGTTCTACCACTGCTTCTTCACATGCTCCAGGAAATCCATGGGAATTCCCACATTTGATTGCTAGGGGAAGCTGATGGGCAAATTTCCTTGTTCTGTCCTCATTCTGATTAGTCCAACACTCTGAGTCCTCGCTGTCTGGCTTTCCACAGGGACAAGCATATGTATGGAAAAAGATGAATAATGATACTTCAGTAGCTCCCTTTCCTTATCTTCCAACAGTTTTAGGTCTAATTGGATAGGATTCTGCTACTGTTATCACACCCGGTCTTCGCCTTGATTGTCACTAAACTATTTGACAACTTTAGAAGTCTGTTTATATAGTCTCAAAAATGTATTTGGCGTCTGGGCACTACTGTGAATTTAGCATCTCATTTAGGATATTATTGTGCTCCTCCTGTAGGCAAAGTGAGTTGAATCAGTCTATTGAAGATCCGAAGATTTAGTGAGGGCAAGATGCAAGTCTGCCACTGTTGTTCTTCTAAGTGTATTGCTCCCAGAAAAATAGATGCACACTTAAGAAAATATAAAAAAAAGGAAATGATTTATTTAATTGATTCTAGTATGCTCTTGAGGTTTCCATAACAGTTGGAAGTTGTTAACTTACCTAGAGGTAATTTGCTTTCATTGCAAATGAAAATCAGGTACATATCCCAGCTTCTCTCTGTTTCTAGTGTAATTTATGCAGTCTAATTATTACAAGAATGCAGAACAATTACCTGTGTTAAATAGTCCTAGAGAAAGCTTTCAGTAATCATTTTGAAAACACGATCTCCCACTCAATTAGTATTTGCCTGCTTGAAAAAAAATTGAAATTTATCATTTGTACCATCCTAAACAATGAAGTTAATAGAAATGTTTAGCAATTAATGGATTGAACATCTTGATTTTTAAGCTGTCATTATACTTTTAAATATAATTAGCGCTGGCTGACAGTTCATCTTGCAGAAGACACGTTCTTTCACAACTGTTCCAAGGCAACTCTTTTTGTTTAAATGATCATGTCATTATTGATGTGGTTCTACTCTTAAAAAGAGATTGTATAATACTGACTTTGAGGACATTCCATGTTTGTGTCTGAGGCCAGGTATCCACTACAGAACTTTGTTGGCATAGCTATATTGGTCAGAGTTTGAAAAAACACCCATCCTCACCAAGATAGCTATTCTGTGTAGGTGCAACTCTGCTGTCAGAAGAGTGCTTTTATCGACTTAGCTAATGTCGGCAAAAAATCTCCTTTTGTTGGAGTACGTTGCATCTACACTAGGTGGCTCTGCTGATATTGCTCTACTGGTATAGCAGTATCAGCAAAGCCTGTGTACTATACATTAGCTCTGAGTGCCTCTATATCAGATTTGCTCAGTTTACAAGTAAAACGATCGTTTATCTACTTGCCAATTCTGCAAACTTAAACATGGGATGTGACAGTCAAGTGGGTCCTTTATTTCCTTATGCAACATCATCACAAGTTGTTAAAGGTTCTGCAGGCCTAATTATACCCTCAGTTGGTCCCTGTGCATGTTCTTTGTTTTCATTGAATTTGCTCAAGAGTAACTGAATCGTTCTCTAGGTGGAAGAAATGGAATCCAGCTCCTTTCGTTATACCAGGAGTATTAAAAAAAACTTATGAAGTGTGATGATCTGATTTTGAAATACATTTAGGGAGCAGATCTGATGATTCAGAAGTGCCATTTTTTAAGCCTTGTTTTAGTGCAGAACTCTACTTTAATTCATTTTTGACATTTTGAGGTGATATAGCTTAAAAAAGAGGCATTAGGAAATTTCTCTAAAAATTGTACTGACTTACATTTTGTAAAGATGTGATGCACTGTGCACATAAATAAAACAGTCATTTGGAGTGTAGTTCAAAGCTATTAAGTTATGACTTTGCATAAAAGATTAAAAAGAAAATTCTGCAACTGCTCACTTATTTTTGTGTTTTTATTTTAAATGGTAGCTTGTATATTTTATGATGCACTTGCCTGGAAAGCTCTAAGTGCATCTACAGTCTTGCATTGTTCATTGTTTTTTAAATAACCGCGGAGTGGAATTGCCTAATGGACTGTGGATTGTTTGCATAATTCTCTACTTACCTAAACTCAGTAAAAATGGTGAGTTCAAAAAACAAAGCAGGAAACCAAACACTGTGAAACTAAACAGACTCCCTCCCATCAATTGTCTCACCACCATTAGGGCTAGGGTGACCAGATAGCAAGTGTGAAAAATTGGGACAGGGGTTTGGGGGTAATTGGCACCTATCTAAGAAAAAGCCCCAGATATCAGGACTGTCCCTATAAAGTCGGGACATCTGGTTACCCTAACTGGGGCAAAAGCCTGAATAAATAAATGGGGTTATGGTACTATAACAGTTACTGTGCTGGCTGGGCCTCCAGACACAGGGGCTGTCTGTGGCACATCACAGACAGCCCCTTGAGGGTGTGCCCCTCCCAGATGGAAAGGACCCATGTTTTGGGAAGTAGAAGGCGAACATGTTTTTGAGTCAGCAGCGCCAGCAGCAGGAGAGGAGTTTTCTCTGTAACCGCTTCCAGGAATAAATAGATGTTCTTTTGTTTGAGCTCTTGCCTGTGTCGTCCTTTTGGGGAGTATACCTGCTTGTGTTAACCCACCAATAAATGCTACAGTTAAGAGACTGTGAGGTCATGCAACACCAACACTGTTCCCTGTAGATTTGACAGACTTGGGCTCTGCTTGACCTACTGGGAGCATGAGTTCATTGGCCTTCCACCATGAACATCCTGTAGCCAGTCCTCAGGCACTTAATATTACAAAAATGGAAAGAGATTTATAGAGTTATAGATGATTAAGAGTAATTATTATGCAAAACTTGGGCCTGTATAGGAACAGAGGAGCAGCCAGGAGGATGCCTACCAGCAACCAGTGAATAGTGGCCTGGGTAGGGAGTAGAGAGAGGTCAGGAGGCAGACCTCCAGCTTTCTGTCCCTCTACTGCTGATCTCAGGCTTTTGGCAAGGTGGCTGAAAATTCATGGACCTCTGTCCCTGTCCAGTTAATCAGTGCCCTCTCTGTCCTCAGCTCCTCCAATGAGAATAAGGTGACCACCTTTTCAAAAGGCAAAAGTAGCACACATGCAGGAGTTCTGCCCCTTTTGTGGTCCCACTCCTTGCTCTTGCTTCTCCTCTTCCCCCATGAGGCCCCGCCTACTGCCCAGGCTGGAAGCCAGAGCCAGGGCATAGTAAGAGGGAGCCTTGCAGCACTGTGGGGAGCCTCGGACCCTCCATCTGCCCTGGGTATTCAGTTTCAGTGAATTAAACTGATAGTTCTACTTACCGTGTCCTGCAAGATTTTAGAAGTAGTAGATCTCATCCTCTCACACCTACTTTTTATTTGAAGATTGGAAGAGAAAAACAAAGTTTTCCCGCATTTTCAAATCCCAGTCAATTTCTTAACTTTGAATGACCTTGTCATCGAACTGAAACTAGTTGAATAAACTGAAATAAAGAAAATATTTTCTTAGCACCTGCAAAAGAGGCTACTGCTGTCAAAAGCTGGTTTAACATGTCAACAAAAGTTGGTTCCAGGTGCTTAGCCAGTGACTTCCACCAGTTCAGTGCTTTAACACTTCGGCAGTGAACATGTACTGCTTAATATTAATATTTGTATTTAATATAAATAATGATAATTGGTTTTAGTAAGTTTAGCCCTTAACATACATTGCTTTAATTTAAAACTTAATTTTAAATAGGTTTATTTTTAACAACAAAATGTATTTAACTTAATTTTTAAAAAATCTGATTTTTATCTCCCTGGATACAGTTTTCTGGGAAATTTTCCTAAACAAAATACTTTAGTAAAACTGGTTAAGCGAATATTCTACCAACATAATTATTAAAATGTCAGGAAATCCCTAGCTAAGACCTCAGTCATCTCTTGCAACCTGTAACCATTAATTCACTTTCTCCACATTATTTCAGACGTTGCACACTTGTCTCTTCCTTCCACCTCCACGCAGACCACAGAACATTAACTCCATTACCTCACCTAAATAAGTGATAGAAACATTCTATGATTATCTTCCCCAAAATAACACTATTACAAATTGTTTTTTTAAAGTGGAGATGAACTGCCAATCAATACAACAAATTTAAACATGACCATAAACTAAAAATCTACACAACACACACTACTTCAACATGAAACACATTTAATTTTCTGAACAACAAGGAAACATCCACATAATTAGAGTCAAAAGTTGCATCTTTTGTGAGGAGGTAGATGGAAGAATGTGTGTACATGGGTGATATTTGAAGATGAGATAATGAGAAGATAGTAAAGTCATGGCTGTAGGCTGCAAGAAATGACTGAGGATTTAATTAGGAATTTTCTGACTCTTTAATTGTTGTATTGTGGAATGTTCAACTAAGCAATCTTAACTGTTTTTTAACTAATTTATTTTAATTGAGGGAGGCAGGGAGGTTATTTTACAGATGGGGACACTGAGTCACAGAGTGAGGGTTCTGGGATGGGGATCGGAGCTCAAGATCAGATTTCTGGTCTAAGGTCAGTACCAGAGGTCAGAACTTGTGTCAGGGTTCTGGGTCTGGAGCGAGGGTCAGAATCCAAGTCAGAGCCAAAGTCAATGCTGGGAACTGGGGAGCAGAGAAGCATAGTTGGTCATGGCAGCTCACTGGGCTCCATGTTGTTTGGACTCTTCCTGGTATGTCCCATGGAGTTATATGGGGCTAAGAGGCCAATGAGGAGCCTTAGAGGTGGCTGACAATTGGTACTCTTGGATGGGATGTCCGAGTAGTGTACATCTGCTGTGGTTTGTAGATTGCAGGGAGGGGCTGGATTACAGCTGTTGGTGGTGGTGTGGAGGTGTCTGTTGCCTGGTGGCTCTGCCAACCCAGGTTTGAGTCCTGCCAATCCTTACATCATCCCCCTAGTTCAAGGCTTGTCTGGGTGGGCTGCCCGGGAGGCTGCTTCAAGGTCAGGCTCATGGATCTGTTCCCAGGAGTGCACCTTGGGGCCATAATCTTCCCAGTCAATGAGGCAACAACATTTGATTTTAGAATCTGAAACCTCATGGACCTCATATTCATCATGAGCCTGGTCCTGTACTGGAAGGGGTGGTGGTTCCTGTCAACGAGCAAAGGAGTTGTCGCCTTGTGGCTTCAGCAGCAATGCATGGAACACTGGGTGTACCCTGACAGAGCTGGGGAGTCAGAGCCTGACCATCACTGGATTGATCACCTGGCTGATTGTGTATGGGCAAGGTATTGGTAGCCCGATTTTCGACAAGGCCATTCTGTGTGGAGATTCATAGACTCTAGGACTGGAAGGGACCGTGAGAGGTCATCGAGTCCAGTCCCCTGCCCTCATGGCAGGACCAAATACTGTCTAGACCATCCCTGATAGACATTTATCTAACCGACTCTTAAATATCTCCAGAGATGGAGATTCCACAACCTCCCTGGGAAGTTTATTCCAATGTTTAACCACCCTGACAGTTAGGAACTTTTTCCTAATGTCCAACCTAAACCTCTCTTGCTGCAGTTTAAGCCCATTGCTTCTTGTTCTATCCTTAGAGGCTAGGAGTGAACAAGTTTTCTCCCTCCTCCTGGATGACATCCTTTTAGATACCTGAAAACTGCAATCGTGTCCTCTCTCAGTCTTCTCTTTCCAAACTAAATAACCCAATTCTTTCACCCTTTCATAGGTCATATGCTCTAGACCTTTAATCATTCTGTTGCTCTTCTCTGGACCCTCTCCAATTTCTCCACATCTTTCTTGAATGTGGTGCCCAGAACTGGACACAATACTCCAGCTGAGGTTGTACAGAGAGCTGGATTTTTGTCAACTGCAAAGTGGGCCTTTCTGGTGCCGGCATTCAAGTGTATCATTTATAGTCCTCTGCGTGGTTTCAAAATGCGTCTATGCTCCTTGTGGGTTTATGAATCTGGTTACCAGTTGGTGGCAGTGAGTTTGCGGATACAGCAGGTACATCCGGATGGAGACAGAGATGAAACCTGAAGTTTTTGTAGAATGGACTTTTCCCAGTGGAAACGTGGCCAGTGTTACTGTAGGTGATTCTGCTGGGCCAGGAGAGCTGACTCGTCATTCAGGTGATCATTTGGTAGGTTCTAACACCTGATTCACTCTCTCGGACTGGTCATCTCTCTATGGGTGGTGGGTGCAGGATGTGTAGCGTGAACCCCAAGCAATCACCTGGTTTCACTCCAGAACAGTGACACACATAGCAGACCTAAGTCAGATGTGACCTATCTGGAGAGTCCCTGAGACAAACAATGTCGTCCTCAGGAGTTGTCATCTCTTCTGCAGCAGGCAAGTGTGTAACGGAGCCGAAGTGGGCCATTTTGGTTAACTGATCAACCACAGTGAGGATGATGTATGTCTATCAGACATGGGAAGCTCCACTACGAAATCGGGGTTTGATGGCTGCTAAAGTCTAGCCGGTTTCTGTAGGTATTGGAGTGTCCAAAGTTCTCTAGCGTGGCCTCTTAATGCAAACACAAACCTCACAAAAATCTACAGAGGAGGGCATTTGAGGCCATTAGAAAGAGCAGGGAATCAGGCAAACGCAGAAGTACCTGCTGGTGGGGAGTCATGGCTGAGTCTTAGAGGGGTAGCTGTGTTAGTCTGGATCTATAAAAGCAGCAAAGAATCCTGTGGCACTTTTATAGACTAACAGACGTTTGAGCATGAGCTTTCGGTGGTGCATACCCGCTTCGTTGGCATGCATGTAGTGGAAATTTCCAGGGGCAGGTATATTAGCTAGCAACTAGAGATACGAGGTTAGTCATCAGGGAGGATGAGGCCCTGTTCTAGCAGTTAGGTAAAACCAAGGGAGGAGAAACTGGTTTTGTTAGTTGGCAGCACATTCACAGTCTTTGTTTAATCCTGAGCTGATGGTGTCAGGATTGTGCAGATGAACTGAAGCTCAGCAGTTTCTCTTGAAGTCTGGTCCTGAAGTTTTTTTGCTGCCAGGATGCCACCTTAAGGTCTGCTATGTGTGGCCAGGGAGGCTGAAGTGTTCTCCTATAGGTTCTGTATATTGCCACTGATTTTCTGAGGAAACTACAATGCATGGTGACCTTCTAGAAAACACCACCTAGCCACCATGGATGTAGAGACTCTCTACACAAACATCCCACACACAGATGGAAATACAAGCTGTCAGGAACAAGTATCCCTGATGATGCCACAGCACAACTGGCTGCTGAGCTCTGTGCCTTTATCCTCACACACAACTATTTCAAATTTGAATGACAATAATATAATCTCCAGAATCAGTGGCACGCTATGGGTACCTGCATGCCCCACAATATGCCAATATTTTTATGGCGACCTGGAACAACGCTTCCTCACTCTCGTCCACTCACACCCCTTCTCTACCTGTGCTACATTGATGACATCTTCATCATCTGGACCTACTGGGAAGGAGACTCTGGAAAAATTCCACCCCACGATTTCAACAGCTTCCACTCACCATCAACCTCAGCCTGGACCAATCTACACGGAGTCCATCGTAGACACGGTGCAAATAGGTGATGGTCACATTAACACCACCCTATACCGAAAACCTAACCGACCGCTATGCCCTACCTTCATGCCTCCTGCTCTATCCCGGGCAACACCAAACGATCCTTGTTTACAGCCAAGCACTGAGGTCCAACTGCATCTGCTCTAACCCCTCAGACAGAGACCAACACCTACAAAATCTCCACCAACCATTCTCAAAACTACAATACCAGCACGAGGAAATAAGGAAACAGAACAACGGAGCCAGACGTTTACCCAGAAGCCTCCTACTGCAAGACAAACCCAAGAAAGAAACCAACAGGACTCCACTGGCCATCAATACAGTCCCCAGCTAAAACCCCAACACGTCATCAGGGATCACAACCCATCCTGGACAATGATCCCACACTTTCATAGGCCTTGGGTGGCAGGCCAGTCCTCACCCACAGACAACCTGCCAACCTGAAACATATTCTCACCAGTAACTGCACACCACACCATAGCAACTCTAGCTCAGGAGCCAATCCATGCAACAAACCTCGAAGCCAACTCTGCCCACATATCCACACCAGTGACACCATCGCAGGACCTAACCAGATCAGCCACACCATCACTGGTTCATTCACCGCCACATCCACCAATGTAAATACGCGTCATAATGTCAGCAGTGCCCCTTTGCTATGTACTTGGCCAAACTGGACAGTCTCTACAGAAAAGGATAAATGGACACAAATCAGATATTAGGAATGGCAATATACAAAACCTTAGGAGAACACTTCAGCCTCCCTGGCCACATTATAGGGATCTTAAGGTGGCCATCTGCAGCAAAAAAACTTCAGGACCGACTTCAAAGAGAAACTGCTGAGCTTCAGTTCATCTGCAATTTGAACACCATCGTCAGGATTAAACAAAGACTGTGAATGGCTTGCCAACTACAAAACCATTTCCTCTTCCTTGATTTCCACACCTCAAACTGCTAGAGGAGGGCCTCATCTTCGCTGATTGAACTAACCCTTGTTATCTCTAGCTTGCTAGCATATATATACCTGCCCCTGGAAATTTCCACTACATGCATCCGACGAAGTGGGTATTCACCCATGAAAGCTCCTGCTCCAAAACATCCGTTAATCTGTAAGGTGCCACAGGATTCTTTGCTGCTATGGCTGAGTCTCAGTACTTCCACTTGGTACTGTCCCAATCGGACATACGGACAACCCTTGATGTAGAATAAGCCATCCCGTATCTGATGTTGCCCCTTGCTTCCTACCCTGAATTTCTTGGGAAGGGACTCCACCCTCTTCGCTGAGCGGATCAAAGACATGAGGTCTTGGGAAATGGCAGTGTCCAAGAAATCACAGCGACTGAGGATGCAGGGTGGCTCCATGCAAGATGGGTCCTGGCTGGGGAACTACTCCCCTTTTTGGAAGAAGGTGTCAGTGGCCTTGTTCTGGGCTCTAGGGAGGAAGGTAGGTAATGGTGAAGTTAAAATGTGTGAAGAACAAGGCCCAATACAGCTGACTTTGGTTTAGTACTTTACGCTTCTGAAGGTATTCTGGATTTGTATGATCCGTGTATACCTGTATTGGGTGTCAGACACCTTCCAGATAGTGGTGCCAGTCTTTGAAGGCGATCTTGATTGTTATAAGTTCTTTATTTAGGATTCATAATTCTGTCATATCTTTAGGATAGTATGGCCCAAATGGCAGTGTTGGAGGCTTCAGTCTCAATGACAAAGAACTGCATTGGATTGGTGTCGGGGGTGGTTCATGGGTGAAGGCCATGTTGAGTAGGTGGAAAACCTGTTGTACCACCAGGAACTAGGTGAAGGAGGTGTTCTTGTGTAGAAGTGCTGTCAATAGGATTATTTGACCTGAAAAAACAGGAATGAAATGTCTATAAAAGTTAGCAAACCCCAGGGAGCATTGTAGCACCCTGATGCTTTGAGGGTCTACCCAGGTCCAAACAATGTCGACTTTCCTGAGGTACATTTGGAGGTCCTCAGTTGACAAGATATAGCTCAAGAACTCTATAGAACATTGGTTGAAGCTGTACTTGGAGTTTCACATACAAAACATGTTGGCAGAGTGGATCCAGGATCAATCAGATGTGATGGGTATGTTGCTCTGAACTCTTGGAGAAGACAAGTACATCATCAAGGTAAACTACAATGTACTGGTCTAAGAGGTCATGGAATATCTCATTCATTAAATGCTGGAAAGTGGTGGAGGTATTTGGCCAGATTCTCCTGGAGGTAGAAGCACAGGGTGACCAGTTCTGGTTCTGACATTGCAAAGAGATGGACAAAGGCTATTTTGGCCCCAGGCTGTAGCTCAGTCAGACAGTCATAGTCCCAGTGTGGTGGTAGAACATCCATAATTTTTCTTCAGACTTCTGTGTATTAGTGATTCTTAGCAGGAAGAGCTGGGGTTGATTCTAGAGATGGTCTCATCTGGCCCACAGCCAGGGTCTAGGGCAGGGAGCGGCAACCTTTGGCCCACGGCCTGCCAGGGTAAGCCCCCTAGTGGACTGGGCTGGTTTGTTTACCTGCTGCATCTGCAGATTTGGCTGATCGCAGCTCCCACTGGCCACGGTTCGCTGCTCCAGGTCAATGTGCTGGCCGCTGCTTCCCGCAGCCCACATTGGCTTGGAATGGCAAACTGCAGCTAGTGGGAGCTGTGATCGTCTGAACCTGCGGGTGCGGCAGGTAAACAAACCTGCCTGGCCTGGTAAGGGGCTTACCCTGGTGTGCCACATGCTAGAGGTTGCTGATCCCTGGTCTGGGGAATTCCTAAGCAGTGACCTGGTCTCTGGCTGGGCTCCATCAGGCAGTGCATTCAGGCAGCCTTGCTGGCAGAATTCAGAGTGGAAGCTGATTTTCCATTCCTGCCACAGGATATGTTGGTCATGGACCAGCAACCGTGAGACGCCGAGGATTATGGGAAAGTGTGGTAAGCAGACTTTATGGTTTCTCAGTGGTTCTGGATAACAACTTCCAGTGGCATAGTGTCCTATGTCACAGGGCCCAAGGACAGGAGTGAGCCATCTGTTCTGTCCACAAGGCTGGGTATTGCCTTTGGCTGCACTGGCACGTGCAGCATCGGTATTTATAAAGTTGTCCACAGTCCTGAAGTCTATGAGTACCCATTTGCAGGGGAACTTATTGAGACCTGCTTAGGATGAGGAAGCAGACCTGAATTCGGAGGTGTAATGAGGGCTTGACATGCCTTGGGCATGTTTCTGTAAGGGGATGAATGGCTCGGGGCCCATGCAGACCAGCCCCCTTTGGTTGTTTCCTGAATTTTGCCCGACTGTGGCCCTTGATGGGTAACTGGCAGCTGTAGGAACAAAAATTGTGGCAGTGACGGCTTTCTCTTTCGTAGGGAGTCAGATAGCAGCGGACTACATTGAGTTGCATAGGCTCTGGGACTGGGCGCAGGACTGAGTTTTGCTTGGGGTGTGGCACTGACTCCTTCATTTCTGCACATTGCTCACGCAGTCTGTTGTCAATGAGTATGGCCTCCTGTGGATGACATAGGAGGCGACCTGTCAGAGTTTTTGCAGGGTCACTGGGGCTGCGCAAGTGCAGAGCGGGTTGTCAAAAACAATGGAAAAATGTTTCCACTCAGTGTCTTGCATTCCTTCTTGGCTCTTCCTTGCAAGATCATGGTTTCAGTATTTATGCCTTTGCAGTGCTTTTCTCTGCAGCCAAATGAAGTATCATGTCACAGGTTTCACTGGGATGAATATTTTAAAGGCAGTATTACAAAGTGACTTTAAATAGTAAGAAGCAATATAATAGTTAGCCATGGCTTCACTGTTTGTCAATATCATTTTTATTAGGTCTACACTTCAAGTACAGAGCCCCTTGGAATAATTATAAAGAAGAATAATCATAACATATTACAATCTAAGGCCCTGATCTGACACACACACACACACACATGCATACAAGAAGTCTCCTTAAATTCAGTTGAACTACTCGCACAAGTAAAGTTACACACATGCTTAAGTCTTTGTGGAACTGACACCCTATGAGATATTGATTTGCTTTCATCACAGCACAAACAACAGTTTTATTGTAGAAGTAGTACCTCATACAAAGAGCATTCCTGTTAGACAATAAAATATCACTTCAGCAAAGAATAGAGAGGTAGCTATGGAGGCAATCTAAAACTAGACAATCTTTTGCTCCATTTATCAAAGCATCCCCAGTTCCTATTTCAAAGCAAGTGAAACAATGGAGAACATTAGAGTAAAAATAATCTTAACTTGAATCCAAAACATTTCATTGACTAAGTTTTAAAAAGAGTGAAATCCACTGGTTCTCAGCATTTTTTGTCTTTTCAGTTTCTGGTGATGGGGACTGTGGCATCAGAGTGTGTTTTTTTTTCTGCTGGATCAAATAAAGGAGCTAGGAATTTGAATATCCACTTCCTTTACTGACTGAATCTTAACAAGAAGAAAATTTTGCTGTTATTCAACTCTTATTTAAAGCAGAGCTACCAAATTGATATCTGAATGCAAATGATCAATGGCCCTGTTACATTGTCACGTGAGAGATGTATGGTCAGTTTATATATCCGAAGAAGACTCTAAAAATAAATAACTTCAGTTCTTTTATTTCTAAAGATAGAAGATCAGTAGTCCCAACAGTACTCGAACGACAGTATTTGAAGGGCTGTATTGTTCCAGGGATGACACAGATCATTGCCTATATGGTTATCTGAAAGCAATTGATGGCAGAAATTCTCTCTTAAGTATGCATACTTGAGCCGCACTCAATTCAGAGCAGTCCTTTAAATGTCATGGTTTCCTTAGGTAATTCACATAGGTTACCAGTGTGCATCAACTGTTATCTGTAGGATGTAATCTGAATCTTGCAGAACTATACTGCCTTGATCTCCTGTTCCTTATTGTAAATTATTAACTCTTGCAACTTGCAAGGCTAGTATATACTGTGTGTGTACGAGAGAGTAGGAAAGGAGAGCAAAGAGGGAAGGGACAACATAACAAGTCTCCTGAACGTATTAAATAGTCAGATGGAAATAAAATATAATCACAGGCATCCTTTTACAGTAAGTGAATTTTACATAGGTATTGTTTACACAGTCATTACAACTGGAAACACTAGCCTATTAGTCTTGGAAAAATTTTATTCAAATGTATAGCATGTCAAGTGCAAAGATTATTCTTAAAAGCCAGATATTGATTACAGGTTGGGACTGGAAGAGAGGGGAAGCTGGTCCCAGGAGCTGGGTGGAGGCTGGGAGTGGATTTGGTGGGGAGGCTGACACTGGCAGGTAGGGGGCAGGGAGAGAAGCTGGAAATAGTTGGGGATGGAAACTGGGAACCAAGGAGGTGACTGGGACAAGAAGCTGGTGAAGAAAACTGGTGAGGAGATTGGGAATCATTTGGCTGAGGGGGGGAATACCGAAACAATATTTTTGTGCTTTTTTTTTCTTGAATGTCAGTTTCCCTCCAAATAGAATTCAACACAAATCTTAAGTAAAAAAGTAATCATCTTGTAAACAAGAACAATGCATCATTCACCATTTTCTAATGTAAAAATTAAAAATCTGTATGTTAAGCTATATAATTGCTTAAATACACGTGAACAGATATAGTGTCCTCCTGGTTATCAAAAAGTAGTACCAAATATAGTGTAAAGTCTATATTTAGATGCAAATCAGTGTGGTTTAGTGATTACCAGGGATAAACTTTTCTTTAAGAAAATAACTAAAAAGTACAAATGGAAACCAAAATATAAATTAAGGTTTCCTGTTTGCTAATTTAAATCATGATTAAAATTGGTGATTTAAATCACTTTGATTGTAATCAGTGCATCCTGACTATCTCCTTGTAGATAGTTATTTATGTTGTTAGTTAGTTATTTATTTGGATAGTCACCACTGTTTATATATATTTTTCTTCCTATATGTGTCTACACCTCCCCACCAGCCCCGAATTGCATACCTTCTACATGTTTTTTTGCAGAACTTCATGGCCCTCTGTGCTCAGCTTGGCTTACCCCAATACTGACTCTCCCCAGCTTTGCTCCCTTCCCATGTTAACCAACAGCATCAGTCTTCAGCATCCTACCAAATCCTCATGATCCCTGTCACATTCAGATTTTACATGTTGGTATGTATTGACATTTGTATATATTCATGGTGATGCATATAAAGATAGATTCATATCAGCATTTACAAAGACCTTGTAGCTCCCCCCCCCCCCCTCCCCGAACCAATTATAGGTCACAAGAAGTAGGGAAAGAAGAAATGCATTTCCTCTCCATTGGCTTTCCATGACTTCAACATATTTCCCACAAAAGCAATGTGGGTGCTTAATCCATACTTTATTTCTTTGCATCTTGTTCAAGAATAGGGACAAGAATGAGTTTAAATTCTGGATTTTGTGATTTTTGCACTTTGAATATTGTTCGGCTCTCTGTTCTCTTCCGCACACTTACACTAGAGTGCATACATGTTGTGCTGTGATGTTGCTCAGAACATTTCTTTTAGTGTTGCCAGTTTCAGGTACTTCCATGCTGAAAGCTGCTTACATTTTGCATTTACCCAGTTACATGCTTTTATGTTGTTTTCATCACAAACTGGAATAGCACATGTAGACTTCTAAGTTTTGATGGGTTTGTTTGATAGAGTTCCCAGCCCAGGTGAACCATTCATTCCAGCCCTATCATTAGTATTATTTATATGGTGCCATAAATGTTCATAGCACTCTACAGACAAAAATCCAGTGTCCTTTGACTTGAGGAACTTGCAAGAATATATGGAGGGAGGGTAGAGGGATGAGGGAACACACTTTATAGGTGTTTTAGGTTAGTGATGCATGCCTCTTGAAGGTTTTATAGTTATTATTTTAAATACATTGACTTTGAGGGAAGATTAGGGTAAGAAGCATGATGGAGGAGAGGGTGGAAGCATGCTAGGTGGAGTCAAGAAGAGGGTTACGGATATGGGTGATTGCCTTGAAGAAGGTCTAGAGCGTGTGAAAAGATAAAGGAGTGGTGGTGGTGGTCAGGAAAGCTGCTGGGAAGGAATGAAGGGTGGTGAGGGAGGTAGTGGGGGAAAAAAAAGTCGAGCAGAGAGGTAGGAGAGCTAATTTGTGCAGGGCCTTGAAAGTGAGAACAAGGAGTTGATGGGGATGCTAGAAAAGTTTCACAGCTGCGTTCTGGTTGGAATGTGGAGGAGTAAGAAAAGAGTCAGGGATGCCAAAAAAGTGGAGTTTACAGTAGTAAAGGGAGGTGGAACCAGGTCTGCACAAGAGTTAAGCCATAAGGAATGGCTGGATGTTGCGAAGAGAAAAAACAGCAGGATTTAGGAATAATATCAATTGAAGAGGAAGAGAGGAGTAAAAAGCAGCACTGAAGTTGTAGTCTGAGGGACAAGTAAGGATGGTGGAGTTACTAACAGAGAGGGAGGAAGAGGATAAGAGCTCTCTATGCTGTGGAGTTGTCCTCATGTTGATATGTAGCATTAATGTTAGCAAATATGTTTGGCATAACTTGGAAACTTCCATTTAAAAATATCATATCTTTAAATTATCCCCTAAATGCCTGGCTTCAGCTTGGTGGGAGTTTATACTGGAACGTTTTTGTTAAAATAACAATCAGTCAACAACCTAACCAAGGATTTTTTAATAAACGGGTATTTTTGTAGACACTCATAGCAGTGCAGATGGAAAGCCAGAGAATGATGATCTGTTGATCTGTAGAGAAGTTAATTCTCACAGCAGCATTGTGTTCATACTGCAAGAGGATAATGTGCTGTATCGCTTTGTCTCATGTTGTTTCAATACAGTGAGGTAACATTTTGACAGTGGCAGATGCCTGTGCATGTAGAAAGTGTGGACATACAGATGTGCATGAATTCAGAACTTTATCATTTCCTAGAAACCAGCATGGTTTAGACTTAATTTATAGGAGAGCTTCAGTTCTTTTTCTGTCTTTTATTTCAGACAATAAATATATTATCTGAGTTACATACATTCACAGTTGGCTTCCGTTCTGGGTAAAATGTAAATCGTACGACTGAAGAATTTGTAGATCACATTGACCTTTCAAGAACCAGGACATCATGCTTATAAAATAAAGACAAAAATAACTCCCTCCAGTACACCACTGGGCATTAGTAATGCATAGCACTTAGGGAATGGCTACACTTAATTTTTGCAGCGCTGGTAGTTACAGCTGTGGT
>NC_133770.1:90926137-90967373 GCF_003597395.2 Chelonoidis abingdonii | reverse complement strand
CCTCACCAGCGCTGCAACTTGCAAGAGTGTAGCCAAGGCCTTACATAACGCTTTACAGCAACCTGAAGAGACACTAAGCCTGGCACATTGGAGGTCTGCAGCGGTGTAGTACAGCTGTCTTCTACAGGCTGTAGGGACACGCTGGAGATGTGCCCCTGACAGCTACCGCCGCTTGCAGGTTTTGGCCACATTTGCAGCATTTGCAGCGCTGTTTAAGGGTGCTGCATTATGGGCAGCTATCCCACAGAGCACTCTCCCATTTTGCATTGTGAGTTGTGGAAGGGATGGAAAGGTGCGGTCATTAGCTTCCTGTCCCAACACCCGTGAGTATACTTTGCATCCCCAGTCCCTTTTTTTCGTACGTATTAGCTTCCCCATTGTGAGTTCCCAACGGCCTTCTGTGCAGCGTGATTTCTTGGGGGAAAAAAGCCCAAACTGCTAAGGAGATATGCGGAGGAGTGTTCGCCAGCACATCACGCTTTGGCAGATGAGGCTGTTCCTTAACTCCAAATGATAGAGTCCGACGATGATTGTAGAGTCGCCTGATGGTACGACATGACAGTTGCTATTGGCTTCACGACATGCTCAGCCACCATGGAACGCCTTTGGGCTTGGAAACAAGCAACTCGGTAGTGGGATCACATAGTCATGAGTCTGGAATGACGAGGCAGGACTGCCAACTGTCGGATGAGAAAGACCACTTTCATGGGACTGTGGGTGCTGGGCTTGCCCCCAGCCTGTGTCGCGGCAAGACATGCGATTGGAGCGCCTCCCTGACGGGAAACGGGATGATATTCGCCTTTGGAAGGCTGGCAACTCCAGACCAGCTACCAATCAGTCGGAACCAGTTTGGAGTGGGAAAAGTCGACATGGATCGTGTTGATGCAAGTTTGCAGGGCCATTAAGCGCATCGTGCTAAGAAACCGTGACTCTGGGGAACGGGCAGGACGATTAGATGACGTTGACAAATAGGTTTCCCTAAC
The DNA here is from genome assembly GCF_003597395.2 of Chelonoidis abingdonii. Taxonomy (NCBI): domain Eukaryota; kingdom Metazoa; phylum Chordata; order Testudines; family Testudinidae; genus Chelonoidis; species Chelonoidis abingdonii. Next base: position 90,966,390 of record NC_133770.1, on the reverse strand, counting down.
TGTAGAGGGCGTGATGATGGGACGCATATTCCTTTCTGCACCACCCCACTTAGCATCCGAGTACGTATAATCGGGAGGTAATTTTCTCTATGGTTTCTCCAGGGCTTGTGGATCACCATGGTGTTGCATTACAATTCAACAGCTGGCCTGGAAGTGCAGATGCTGATCTTTCAAACTAGTAACGTATCAGGTGCATGTCAGAGCTGCAGCGCAGGGACTCTTCCCCAGACCGCAGATCACAGTGGTGGCGTTAAATGCCCATTTTGATCCTTTGGAGACCACTTCCGGTTAGTTGCTTGGCTCATTGAACCTATACGGAAGCTTGACAGGACACGGACCGTTCAACTAAACAGGCTGAGCCGGTGAGCGACATGAGCTGTGGATGGTTTCTGTAGCCATTTAAAAGGGCGCTGGTGATCTCTGTAGGGGAAGCAGACTGGGTGGAAGGAAAGCAGGCATCCCTGCTGGGGTTACCCGCATTGCTGTTACCCGCCATAAATTAGTATAAGGGAAGGAAAGTGGAACATTATCACGCATGACCTCTGAGTTCAATGACCTGGAGCTGAATTTGCACAGCCGAGAGAGGTGCTACCTTAGAAGGGGCCAGACGGTACAAAGGATCAGGGATGCCTTAAGAGGTAGGGTTCGAGGGCTGAAACCCAACTAATGTGTGCCTTGCTGGAGTGAAGTGCGTGTTACAATGTTAGTAGGATTGTTTTTCCATAAGCAATTTGCAGTGCCGTTTCTTTCCTGGGCCTAAGGTATCTTGGTTTCGCTAAATAAAGACTTTTCAAAGCCAAGAATTCATTATTGAAAGAAATACTTTCATGACAGACACACAGCATTTTGGAACCTAAAAGGGCAGGGGGTAGTGGGAACGTCCATCACAGGTCTTGTTTGATATTCCTGGCGGATGCTGCTGCAAATGACTGCTGCACTTCAGGATGTTCTACTGCATGGTGATGGGGTGGTGCAAGAGTAAGTCGTATTTCCAGGCGGGGTGCACATCAGGGTGGGGCAGCGGGTGGAGTAGAACCTGGATGCTGGAAGGGGTTTGGAGCTGACATTGAAGACACAGGAAAGAGCTTTGACTGGGGCGGGCCGCACGGTTGCTCGCCTGCATGCTATGAGTGACTGATGAGTCCATTATGCGCGCCAGGATGCTTATCAGCTGCTTTGTGCTTTTCGTCTTATCCCTGCGTTCTCTGCGGTACTGCTTTTCCTTCCCTCCAGTCCCTGCAGATTTTTTATTCTCTCTGGCAGAGTGATCCATAGCTGTTTGCAGCATTCATCTGCTTGCTTTTTCGTGCTTCTCTGGCAGTTGCAGTCTTGAGCTGCGTACACGGGCAGCTGAGAACTCAAGGTCATTGTGAAAGGAAAAAAAGGCACAGAACAGAGCATGCATCTTGTATACTCAGACATTTTGCCAGACAGGAGGAGTTACAGCTTCACGATCTTAGCAAAATTTTCCATACTACCAAGAGAGCGGCACAAACCACAGGAGCCCCGAAATCGTGACTAACGGAGACTGGTTTCTTCAGGCTTGCTGGGGGTCTGTTCGCGTTAAGGGAAAGAAACGCTGCAGGGGCACTGCTAGACATGAACAGTTCTCCCAACATTTTCCACAGGAGTTAATCCTGGAAGATATCTCCTGCGGCGTGGTCACTGAAGCAGCGAGCGTTCTAACAGCAATGCAGATTCTTCCTCGGCCCCTGTTGGCAGCTTGCCTGTGTGCAGCAAGTCGCACCCCACCTCTGCCAGTGGTGCGGACGCGTAGGCCAGACTGGAGACAAGGACCACAGGGCTCTCCCTATAATTGCGAAGTCGCATTGCCCCATGCTCTGCTGAACTTTTTGAAGAGATCTCAAGAGGCTGATTACCGCGACTGGTAACTCACTATCAATGCTATTCGCGTCTAGGCATGCATGCATGCAGCCCTAACCTTCCTCCTCTCACTGAACATTTCCATCCTGAAATAAAAGCCGCTTACCGGGACTGCTTCTCTGTCTGTCTTACACCAGAGTACGCGCTACTGCGACTGGCTGCTTTTCTCCTGGCTTGAGAAGAGCTCCTGGTTCAGTCTGGACTCCGGTGTCTCCCCCGAAGCCCCAGTACCCTCACCTCGGTTTCGTCCTCCCTCCCCTTGCCTCCACCTCCCCTCCCCCCGTCGCTCTAGAAGTGTCCATGCGTGCTCCCTCGAATTGCGATGGGGTCATCCCCAAGTCATCCGTCCAGCTCCTTGTAAACACGGCAGTCCAGGGGGAGCATGCAGAGCGCGAGTTTCCCTCACGGCTTTGAATAGGCTATCCGCAGCTCCTTCACTTAATCCGCACTGCAAACGCGTCCCGAGGTCATGGCCCCTTTCCAGCATGGCCCTTGATATCTGCCCATAGGTATCGTAATTCCTATGTCTGGAGCGCAGCTGGGACTTCACAGCTTCCCTCCCCGCAAACACAGATGAGGTCCAGCAACTCGCCATTGCTCCATGCTGGGGCTCGTTTGGCGCGTGGAGGCATGGTCACCTGGAAAGATTCACTGATTGCACTCCACACCTGGGTGAGCAAACAGGAAGGGGATTTTAAAAATTTCTGGGGCATTTAAAGGGCGGGTCACCTGAGGCCAGGGCAGTCGAGTTTGAACTGATGAGCAGAGTGATTGAACAGGCATTCTGGGATACCTCTGAATACCTCTGGAGGCCAATAACAGCGCTTTTGGTGGCCACACTGGTGGAGCAGCGCTGCATCACCAGCACTGCAGTTGTTATTCCCCAGGCAGAGGAGGAGTACAGCCAGTGCTGTATCTCCCTGGATACAGCGCTGTATGTGCCTTGCAAGTGTGGATGGTGAGTAAGTTGCAGCGCTGTAAAGCCACCACCAGCACTGCAACTCTCCAGCGTAGCCAAGGCCTAATACTTCTTCACAACACTCCTGCCGAGGAGAAATATCCTCTCATTTTACAGATGGAGAAGATGATGAGGCAGGAAGCTAGGTGACTTGCTGAAGGATACACAGCCATCATTGCTGAGCTACAATTACAGCTGAGGAACTTTTTTTCTTTTTCTTTTTCTTTTTCTTTCCTTTTTTCACACTGCCTCTTGGATGGGCTGTTTTAGGGAAAATGGAGGATGCTGAAATACTTTCCATTTAAGAATGGCTTTCCCTTTTACCCAAGGTTTAGGAAAGGAGTCATGGTCTCCTTCACTTACTCTGAGTTAATGAAACGAACAAACAAAGATATATAGTTTAACATATTGAAGATAATGTTCCCAAAGATAAAAAGCAAATCACTATAGCAGGGGTGGCCAAACTTACTGGGCCTCTGAGCCACATACAACAATCTTTAGAAGTTCAAGGGGCAGGGCACATCTGCCGGGAGCCGGGGTTTGGGGCTTCAGCCATGCTCCTGCTGAAGTCCCGGGCCTTGGCCAGGGTGCCCTGCAGGACTGAAGCCTTGAGTCCCCACCGACCCCGCTGGGCAGAAGCACCTATCGTCCACTCCGCTGCAAGGCAGAGGTTTTGAGCTCCCCCCCACAGTCTGGTAGGTGGAGAATTGGGGGCCAGGGGCAGGGGGCGCTCCGTGAACCGCACTTTAATGGTAAAAGAGCTGCATGTGGCTTGCCAGCCACAGTTTGGCCACCCCTGCACTATAGACTTAAAACCTGCAAGATGCTAAGCACTCTGACCTTGACCCATTGAAGTCACTGGGACTGTTCCTGTGCAGTTAGACAAAGCTTGAAGTACCTTGCTGGCTGGGGTGAGAATGCTCAGCACTTCGAAGACTGGAGCCCTGAATGCTGCAGAGGAAAATGGAGATTTGAAAGAAAGACTGAGAAGGATATTTGAAACATTTTGTCAAAAGGGATGGAACCATCTGGATGACTGAAAAATCTTCACTGTCCAGTAATTGTTATAGCTCCCATTTCACGTCTTATTCTTTTGGCTACAAATATATTGAATGTTTGGCCATGTGATAGGGTGCTCAGAGGGCCGGGTGGTGGACCCAACTTCTGGCCCCTCTCTGTCAGGGTGATAGAGGTGCCTGTTTCTGACCCTAAGCCGGGAATCTTCTGTTTTCTATCTGCATCTAGGTCTCAACCCTTACTGGGGGCTTGGTATGGGGATCCAAGCCCTCCCTTTCCAAGCCAGGACCTTGTGGGAAGCCACACCAGCTGGGTCCTCCTTGCAGAGAGTCTAAGTCTGTTGCCCTGGGCTACTTCCTACCTATGTATCCCTCCAATTAGGGACTTGGTCCCTATGGTCCAGACTGTTAATCGCTTAACGAAAAACTGTCCAAAGGAACAAGGCCCTGCAGGAGGTTCTCAAAGGAGGTGGTGGCTGGAGAAGGCACTACTGGGGCCTTACCCGCTCTGTGGTCCCTTCTCAGGCTCAACCTTCTGTCTGGCTTCCTGAAGAAGGATTCCTCTTTCCTGCAGCCTGTCCACCATCTTTTTGTCTTGGCTTCTGAGCTCCTTTTAACCTACTCTTCCAGTCGGAGCATGCTTGGCGGGCCCAGAGGGGCAGGGCTAGGCCCAGTATTGCTTTTTAACCCCTTAGGGCCCAGTGTGGGGTTTATATATCCCATCATAGGATACAAGTACACTTTTAAACTAGACCTATTTAAACAGAATTGGTAAAATGAGGTAACCATATTTAAAAAGTTTTGTTTGTGTCTGTATGAATAGAAAGATCTGTATTATAATAATGTAAGGGAACCATCTTTGAATCCTGATAGATATGGAAGCTAAAACATGGTTCTCTAAAATGGTTATATTATTTTGCCATCTACACACATATGAATAAATCATATTTTAACATGGCTCAGCCATCACCACATATAAACATAGTGTTTATTCATTCCTGTCTTTAGGAAATCATGTGAAAAGATAACAAATTTTTTAACATGAGTAGAATGTTTCCTCTCTTGGTTGGCATCTGATATGGTTCTGAAGGCCTCTTCCAGGCAAGGGTATACTCATTCTATGCTGAAATCCTACGTGGAAAACTTTCAAGTATGGTCACAGTGATTTCAGTAAATATTCACGAAAAGAACAGGAGTACTTGGTGCACCTTAGAGACTAACAAATTTATTTCAGCATAAGCTTTCGTGGGCTACAGCTCACTTCTTCGGATGCATAGAATGGCACTAAGGTGCCACAAGTACTCCTGTTCTTTTTGCAGATACAGACTAACATGGCCGCTACTCTGAAACCAGTAAATATTCAGTAACCAAATATTAGAAACCGAGGAAATAATGAGTTATGGCTGCTTGTCTAAAAAAAAGATCACTGTTGATTTTATTTTTTATGGAGTCCCCTACATCAAATCTCTGTAGGAATTTATAGGTTCTGCATTACTATGGTATCTGAATGAGTGTATGTAGCACTTTACAACCACATAAAATAAGATATTTGCACTGAAAAGTTTACATTCCAGTTGAGAAAGACAAATATAAAACACAGGCAAATATTTCAGAAGATGATAGGTTGTAAGTGTTTATTCTGAATTCTTAAAGATATATTTTTATGAATTTTGACTATATATTTCTCAGAGACATATCATGATAGGGTATAAATGTTAAATGGTATGTTGCATTTAAATGATAAAGTGTAACTATTTTTATTAGCATTTGATATTATTTAGAACCACAAAATAATAATTTTATATTATCGTAGTTTTACAAGCAATTAGTGCAAAACTCTGTTTATAGAAGAGTAGAAGGAAAATTCCAGTTTGTTTTAATATATTACATAGGAAAATTCCAGTTTGCCATTCTTGTTAGAATTACGTGTGTGTGTGTGTGGTGCAACCCTTACCATGCAAATAAAAATACCGTTGGAGATGCAAATATATACTGCCTTCTATCAAAGGATTTCAAAGCACTTCAGCAATATTTAATGAATTTAGCTTTACTTTCAGAAGTTATGTATATTGATGTGTAGAAAATTGTTTATTGGAAATTTTCTCTGACGGAAAATGAATAATCTGCAGTCTCTTCATTTGTTGCAGGACACCGAGGCTTGTTTGACCACACTTTAAACAGCATAAGCTCAAGGATAACACAAAGGAGGCTACAAGGGACTTGTCCATTCGTCAGTCGTGGAAATTTTGGAAAACCTTCCTTGGGTGCAAACAGTTATAGTTCCCCATTTTTAAACCCCAGGAATGGTTTTCACACTATCCATTCAGAGAATAGCCCTGTAAAGCCGAGGATTGTTACTGTGGTGAAACCAAGTGGACACACACTCAGGAAGATCACATTGCTTCTGAACAGGCGATCTGTACAGACTTTTGAACAGCTGATGGCTGATATATCAGAAGCTCTGGGATTTCCACGTTGGAAAAATGATCGTGTGAGAAAACTTTACAACTTGAAAGGCAGAGAAATAAGAAGTGTTTCTGATTTCTTCAGAGACGGTGACGCATTCATTGCTATGGGAAGGGAACAGTTGACATTGAAGAACCTTGAAGTGGTAATGCAAGAACTTTTTCCAGGTAGCCCATATGCTGTTGGTATAATTCAACAAAACTTGGAACAGTCCCAAAAACTTAAGAGCAGGCTGTGTGACAAAGCTGTGGATAGTGACTTTGATGTGATGGAGATGGTCAAGAACTGCAATGATGCCATATCTTCTCAACTCGGAGCCAGGCATGAAGGCAAAATTCAACCTAAGACCAGACAAGAAGAAAAGGTGAAGGCCAAAAAAAAATGGGGCAGAGACAGTTGGGGCAGAGAGCAAGATACGAAGCCACCTAGAAAAGCCAGAGAAGCAGAAAGGTACTTTAATCAAGAGAAAAGTCTTGAGGATGAAACAGAAAAGAGTTCAGATGAGATAATGAGATGTGAGAAATGTCAAAGGGAGAGACAGCTCAGGCAAAAACTACAAAGGGAAAGGCAGGCTGATATCTCATTTGAGAGCAGAGACCTGAATATGGGAATGTGTCGGAGATATAATTTAGAAAGGAATGTAAAAATGAGGAATTGCAGGAAGTCTTCAGAAAACTCTATAGAAGGTAAGGAAGTTGAATGGAAGGATACTGGCTGTAGAAGGAGCTGGAAACCTTTACAAAGGAATGTTAATGAAGAGCTAGAAAACCAAAAAAGGAGTTTTGAGAAGGAAAGGAATCCGGAAAGGCATGAGAATCATGACAAAGAGTTAGTAAAGATAAAGAAAAATACTGTGGAAGCTCTGCAGATGGCTCCTGAAGCAAAGAAAGAGAATAGAAGCAGTTCCAGAATTAATCAAAGTTGTTGGTTAATGAAGGACTGTCAAGGAAATACAGGGAAGCCCATAAAAGTAAAGAGAGAGGGCAAAGAGGTGCGGAAAGGAAAAGAAGAAAGTGCTGTAGGGGAAGAGAATGTAGCATGTGGAGAGAATGAATTGACAAGGATGAAAAAGATGGGAGAACCTAAAGCCAACAAAGATGAAAACAAGCCACAAGAATTTGAAAGCACGAGGCTGAGGCAAAATATCCATACTAGAGCTGACGTGGAGAGCTATTATGAGATAGGCAGAACCATTGGGGATGGAAACTTTGCTATTGTGAAGGAGTGCTGGTGCTGCGACACCAATCAGAACTATGCCATGAAAATTGTTGATAAGTCCAAGCTGAAGGGGAAGGAGGACATGATGGAAAATGAAATTTTGATCATTAAGAGCCTTTCTCATCCCAACATAGTGAGTTTGATTGAGGTGTATGAAACTGAGACTGAGATCTATCTAATCCTGGAGTATGTCCCAGGAGGGGACCTATTTGATGCAATCATAGAGAGCGTAAAGTTCACTGAGCATGATGCTGCTCTCATGATAACTGATCTGTGTGAGGCTCTGGTTTATATTCATGGCAAGAACATTGTCCACCGAGATCTGAAACCAGAAAATCTTCTGGTAAGTACTGAAGTTTAGTTACGTTGCATCTGTCCAGAAATTATTGGGTTTTTTTGAGAGTGGGAGGAGAGTTGTGGATATGTACTTTTTTTTTTTTTTTTTTTTGCTTTTAAATAAATACAGTACAGAAAATATCCAGTAGTAGGGAAAAGATACACACTGTACTGTTATTTTAAAATAAATAAATGTACAAAGGTGAAGAGAAATCAGTCTTAGTTTCCTTACCATGAATACAGAGAGGCCTACCATATAGTATAGATACCTGCAATTGTGCACTTAAGTAAGTGCCCTGACTTTCAGAGATGCTGAGTGTTTGCAGTTCTTCTGAAAATCAGGCCTCTTATTTAGGGACCTATTTTTAGGCTCAAAAGTGCAAATGTTTTGTCTAACGTGTACTCTGAATCATAAAACATATCACATGTGAACCAAAAATTATTAAATAATGCCCATTTGACCTGTTAATTTGAAGATCACTTTTTCCATTGCAGCTATAGCACTCAGTCCAGCGCTCCAGTCCTTTACTGGAGATTGTATGGTGATTTCTAACATTGTAAGGATTATGTCTATTACTGATGATAAGAGCATGATGCAATTGTTTACTTCATGCACTGATTGATAAGTCTTCTGAAATGAAAACATACATGTCCCAGTGAAGTATGGTACTAAAGTCAGCTGACGTATTAAGCTTCTCCCAAAGAGCAAAATTCTAACTTGGCTCCCAATGCCAAAAACATTTACACGCTTTCTTAACTTCAAGCATATGAGCAGTCCCACTGAAGTTGATGGGACGACTCGTTATTACATGTAATCATGTGCGTAAGTGTTGCCATGATTGGGGCTTTGGATTATGCCCGTACAAGGTGGTAAAAGTGAGTTATTCTGTCTTGCTGGTCATGCATTTTTTACTCTTCACCAGTATTCCAAAATTCCAACCAGATGGAAAACTACAGATGGCTGTATTTGCATGTCTTGAACAACTCTAATTCCATCTGCTAGCAAAGGGGCATAGGAAAAAAACTGGACTCTTTGCAAGCCAAATCCCTAAAGGAACATATGCTTCTCATGAATATCTGGAGTAAGTCCAGTGTAACAGAGGACGAAGTAGCCTGTGGGCAGATACAGAATGAACTGGGGTAGATATGGAGAGCTTGCTTTGGAACCCAGGTGGATGTGTCTACCTTGCTGACAATGTGGGGACTGGCTCCTGGTGAGTGCTGGTCAGTCTCAGAAGGATTCCTTTGGATCTGATCTGTATGAGAAAAGAGGGAGGACATGGTTTGTGTCGAAGCAGTTGAGTATGGGGAGAAGTGTATTTCTATGTTATGCCTTGAGCAAGGCCTGCACACCCTATTATTTTGGCATGAAGGGCTCAGAATTCAAGTGCACTCTTTCTGAAGCTAGTTTTCCATTATGAACCAGGCCTCTTCGTCCAGACTACCAAAATTAAATCAATGCTGGTAAAAATACTTGGGGCTTGATTCTCCATTTCCCTGCATGTGTGTAGGTATTTATCCCAGTGCAAAGATTTTCTGGCACTTTACACCCACTTTGTACTGGTATAAATGACTACACAAGGTGCAAAGTAATGGAGTATCTGTCTCCTTGTGAACATTTACAGGATTAATATGTTCATATTGGCCACCCTGCTGCATACAGATAAGGTACAATGGGATACAGAAGATTTTATGAAGAGAAACGTTCCTACTGTTCAGCAGATATTTGCTTATATTAGAGCATGGATATTTAAAGCTAATGAGAAATAGCTGTTTACAAATTTGTGTGTTTATAGGCCTCCTACTGTTGTTTGGCTGACTTCCTATAATAGATACTGTTTGTAGAAAAACACCTCAACTGGTTGTAATTGGGTATATCAATCATATCATATTTAAGAGGTTGAATGGGCTATTAATACAAATGAGTTTAGGAACCTCCAGTATTGTTTTGTGTATTTGTAGATACTGCTGTGAAACACTGTTTGAAATTCTCATATTTATGAAAGCCTTGCAAGGAAAAAATCCTTTTAAACGAATGAACGAACAAATCCACAATACCCACAATATTTTAAAACTTAGTGTTAAAAGAAATATTACACATAGAGGTGTTACGGAAGGAGCTGAAATTGAGGTCAACACTATTTTTTAAATGTATAAAATTATTTTACAGTTACAGTGATGGCTGCTTGTCAGTCTGTGGGAAATGAATATATGCTCCACAACTCAAAAACTGCAAGCACAACTGGCACTGATTAGGCCCCTTGTTGGCAGTCTTGGCAGAGAGGACAAAGTCTGAATGAGCATAGGGACTGATCTGTCCTTTCACGCATAAACATCTGGAACTGTGCTATTGCTGAGCTTAGCCAGGGAGTTTAAACTTTATCAACCTGTCAGGTTCTGCAGAATGTCAGCTGTCATTTTGTTTTTGTTTTGTCAAACCCCTTTCTTTCCCCATTCTTCATGTGAACCAGGAACTGTGTTCATTTCTTTGGTGGGTTGCTTGTCACTGGGGTCCTGTATTTGTCCTATAGAATCTTAGGGCTTGATTGATATTCTATTTGAGCTAATTGATCTTTATTTCTAATTTATAATGGTTGTTGTTGGTGGTTTTTGTAAGGCACTTATGTGCTGTCCTGAACTATGATGTGACTGGAATAACATTGGAATATATTATAAACACAATACATTCAAGAAATAGCTTTTAACTTTCTGACCTTTTAATGTGACCCACTGTAGTACTGTTTCTCTGAGTCTTCAGAGAGACTGAAAAAATTGCATAGGACTAGGAGGAGCTGCTCCCAGTAATCTTAAAGTGCTGTCAATTGAAGACTAGCAATGACAAATGTCAAACACAAGCTAATAGTCTCATCCTGTTGTTGTATGCATTTGGCAGGCAATGGGGTATGGAATGGGCCCTGTGGAGGGGAGTGTCATCAGTTTAAACAAAGCGTTTATGGGTGTTGGAACCCTACAGTGTTTCCGTTTTCTCCTTGACTGTCAGAGCCTGTCCTCATACTGGATTCCATGACAACTTCCAGGACTTGAGGAATTGGAGGTGTGGTTGTTTGAAAAGTGTGAATTTTTTCCAGGTGGGCCTTGAGTCGTTGATTGGAGCGAAGGCTTTGAGCCGGGGCAACTGCTTTGAGCCATCAGCTTTATAAAAAAAGCAGCCAGCTACGAAGTGAGTGAGCTGCGAACTGAGGAGAAGCAAACACAGGAGTTTGCCTGTGGGGAGTTCCCACAGAGTTTTTGCCTTTCAGGCTTCTGTGAGCAGTAAATAGAACATCTGAAGAAGCTCTTGGACGATAATATGGATAGCGAGTGATCAGCAGTTGTGACCTTACTCGATGTGTCACATTTGTCTTTCTCCCAGAGGATAGAAGTGACTTCATCTGTACGGAGTGCAAGCTGGTCTCAATATTGGAAGAGAAGGTTAAAGGACTAGAGACCCAAGTATCAACCCGGCGTTGCATCAGAGAAAATGAAGACTTTCTGGATAGAAGTCAGTGTTTACTACTGCAGGCACAGCATGCTGAAGAATCAGAGAGGGCAGTGCAGAATGGGGAAGAAAATTGGCAGCATGTGACCTCTAGAAGAAGAAGGAGGAGAACGCATGTGCTCACAATACAGATAGAGGTAAAAAAATGTCTTCAGACTCTCTGCACAGGTACTATGGTGGAGAATGGTTTGGAAAAGTCATCTGAGGGAAGGGATAGAAAGAGACCCCATCAACCGGAAGGCACGGGATGCATTGTCCTAGGGATAGGGTTTCCATGACCACCACTCCCAAGAGGAAGGACGGAATCATCCATCTGCCGTCCAGACCAGGAAACCTGAGAAGTGTGCTGCTTGCCCGGAGTTAGAATTCAGGATGTGACGGTGTGTCTGCTGAGACTGATCGTGCCCTCAGACTGCTACCCTTCCTACTTCTCCATATGGGCATGAATGATACTGCCAAGAATGACCTTGAGCAGGTCACTACAGAGTATGTGGCTCTGAGAAGAAGGATAAAGGAGTTTGAGGCGCAAGTCATGTTCTCGTCCATCCTCTCTGTTGAAGGAAAATGCCCAGGTAGGGATCATCTAATTGTGGAAGTAAATGCATGGTTGCACAGGTGGTGTTGGAGAGAGGGCTTTGGATTGTTTGACCATGGGATATTGTTCCAGGAAGAAGGATTGCTAGGAAAAGATGGGATCCGGCTAACAAAGAGGGAAGAGCATGTTTGCAGGCAGCTGGCTAACCTAGTGAGGAGGGCTTTAAACTAGGTTCACTGGGGGATGGAGACCTAAGCCCTGAGATAAATGGAGAAGTGGGATACCAGGAGGAAACTCAAGGAGGAGGGTGCAACAGGGGAGGCGTTCTGATTCAAACTGAGAAAGTAGGGCAGTCAGCTAGTTATCTTAAGTACAGTCAAACCCTGCCATAACGCGCCCTGCCATAGTGCGAAATCAGATATAACGCGATCACAGATTGGCTCCCCTTTAAGGTACAGAATAATGCAGGTAGGTACTGTACCAGTGGTCCCCAACACCATGCCAGGGGAGAGAAGCTGCAGCCCCGCACCTGCTGGGGACAGAGAATTCCGAGAGTGCTGGCGCTGGTGCTCTCTGTCCCCTCCTGTCGGGGAGCCACGGCTCCTCTTGAAGCCAGAGGGAAGCCGTGGCCCTGCACCTGCCGGGGACAGAGAGAACCGGCGCCCGCAGCCCTGGAGTTCTCTGTCCCCAGCAGGCAGGGAGCCGCAGCTCCTATCCCCTGCTGGGCACTAGGCACCAGGGGCACCTCAATGCACTGCTTTGGGGACCACTTAAAACCTGACTGGTTTGAAATCCTGCTATACCATGACCCCGCATTTAGCGCGATGTAATTTTTTGGATCCCAAAGGTTACGTTATAGCGGGGTTTCACTGTACCTGTGCACGAATGCAAGAAGCCTGGGAAACAAGCAGGAAGAATTGGAAGTCCTGGTACAGACAAAGAACTATGATGTGATTGGAATAACAGAAACTTGTTGCGGTAACTCACATGACTGTAGCACTGTCATGGATGGGTATAAACTATTCGGGAAAGACAGGTGGGGGAAAAGGTGGAGAAGTGGCAATGTATGTAAGAGAGCAGTATGATTACTCAGAGCATCAATCTGAAGCTGGAGAAAAGCCTGTTGAGAGTCTCTGGGTTAAGTTTAGAGGTGAGAGCAACAAGGGTGATGTTATGGTGGTCGTCTGCTATAGACCACCAGACCAGGAAGCTTTCTTTTTTCTAGATGAGGCTTTCTTTGGACCACTAATAGAACTTTCCAGATCACAGGCCCTGCTTCTCACGGGGGACTTCAATCACCTTGACATCTGCTGGGAGAGCAATGCAGCAGTACACAGACAATCCAGGAAGTTTTTGGAGAGTGTTGGAAACAACTTCCTGGTGCAACTACTGGAGGAACCACCTAGGGGCCGTACTCCTTTTGACCTGCTGCTCACAAACAGGGAACACTTGGCAGGGGAAGCAGAAGTGGGTGGCAACCTGGGCAGCAGTCGCCATGAGATGGTCGAGTTCAGGATCCTGAGAAAAAGAAGAAAGGAGAGCAGCAGAATATGGACCCTGAACTTCAGAAAAACAGACTTTGATTCCCTTAGGGAACTGATGGGCAGGATCAGGATTAGCCTAGGAGGCTAATATGAGGGGGAAAGGAGTCCAGTTCTGGTGACCAGACGTCCTGATTTTATCGGGACTGTCCCGATATTTTCTTGATTGTCCCACGTCCCGACCAATGTTAGGTTGGGACACTGGACAAACAAGCAAAGGCTCCAGAGCCTGGAAGGGCTCTCGCTCTCCCCTGCCCCGACTCCGCCCCTTCCTTCCCCCAATGGATCCCTCTCCAAATCCCTGCCTCCATCCCTACCCCCTCGCTGCCCCATTGGGTGCGCGCTGGGTCCCTGCAGCAGGCCCAGGCTCGGGGGGTTCATGGATGCCAGAGCAGCAGCTGCCGAGCTTGGCCAGCGGCCGCTTCCTCCCCCCATGGCAGTGGGAGCTGCAGCAGTGGCTGCTCTTGAGTCCCGCTGCCCAGGTGGGGAGAACAGTCGCCGCCTGGCCCCGCAGGCCACCCCGTACTCTCCCTCCAGGTACTGTGCGTAAGTCCTGCCTGCTCAGGGCCAGGCTGGGCTCATACTCACACTGGCCCCGTGCTCCCTTGAGTCTCCTGGGCCTCCCTCCAGTGCTTGTGGAGGAAGGAGGAATCGGGGATGGGGGATTTTTTTTTTATTTTTTTGGTCTGCCGCCATTTTTTTCCCTCTGCCCCTGCCCTGCCCCCACCGGCGTCCCGATATTTGACTTGGGTGATCTGGTCACCCTAAGTCCAGGAGACCTGGCTATATTTTAAAGAAGCCTTATTGAAGGTGCAGGAACAAACCATCCTGATGTACAGAAAGAATAGCAAATATGGCAGGTGACCAGCTTGGCTTAACAGGGGAATCTTTGGTGAGCTTAAACACAAAAAAGAAGCTTACAAGAAGTGGAAACTTGGACAGATGACTAGGGAGGAGTATGAAGATATTGTTTGAGCATGCAGGGGTTTAATCAGGAAGGCCAAGGCACAATTGGAGTTGCAACTAGCAGGGGATGTGAAGGTTAAAAAGGGTTTCTGCAGATATATTAGCAAGAAGAAGAAGGTCGGGGAAAGTATGGGATCCTTACTGAATGGGGGAGGCAACCTAGTGACAGGTGTTGTGGAAAAAGCTGAAGTACTCAATGCTTTTTTTGCCCCAGTCTTCACAGACAAGGTCAGCTTCCAGACTGCTGCATTGGGCAGCATGGGGAGGAGCAGCCTCAGTGGTGAAAGAACAGGTGCCTGTCCAGCTTTTCTTAATAGTCCTTTACAAGTCCACGGGGCCAGATACAGTGCATCCGTGGGTGCTGAGGGACATGGCTGATTGCAGAGCCACTGGCCATTATCTTTGAAAACTTGTGCCCATCTTTGAAAAAAAGGGAAGAAGGAGAATCTAGGGACCACAGACCGATCAGCCTCACCTCAGTCTCCGGAAAAATCATGGAGCAGGTCCTCAACTAATCCATTTTAAAGTACTTGGAGAGGAAGGTGATCAGGAAAAGTCAACATGGATTCACCAAGGGCAAGTCATGCCTGACCAACCTGATTGCCTTCTATGATACCCTGCTCTGTGGATATGGGGAAAGCGGTGGGCGTGATATACCATGATGTACTGTAGCAAAGCTTTTGATATGGTCTTCCACAGTATTCTTGCAAGCAAGTTAAAGTAGTATGGATTGGATGAATGGACTATAAGGTGGATAGAAAGCTGGCTAGATTGTCGGGCTCAATGGGTAGTGATCAATGGCACGATGTCTAGTAGACAGCCGATATCAAGCGGAGTGCCCCAAGGGTCGGTCCTGGGGCTGGTTTTGTTCAACATCTTCATTAATGATCTGGATGATGGAATGGATCACACCCTCAGCAAGTTTGCGGATGACACTAAGCTTGGGGGAGAAGTAGATATACTGGAGGGTAGAGCTATGGTCCAAAGTGACGTAATCAAATTGGAGGATTGGGCCAAAAGAAATCTAATGAGGTTCAAAAAGGAAAAGTGCAGAGTCCTGCACTTAGGATGGAAGGATCCCGGGCACTGCTACAGGCTGGGGACTGACTGGCTAAAAGGCAATTCTGCAGAAAAGGACTTGGGGATTACAATGGACGAGAATCTGAATATGAGTCAACAGTGTGCTCTTATTGCCAAGAAGGCTAATGGCATGTTGGGCTGCATTAGTAGGAGCATTGCCAGCAGATGGAAGGAAGTGAATATACCCCTCTGTTTGGCATTGGTGAGTCCACATCTGGTGTATTGTCTAGTTTTGGGCCCCTCACTACAGAAAGAATGTGCACAAATTGGAGAGAATCCAACGGAGGGCAATGAAAATGATTAGGAGGCTGGGGCACATGACTTAGGAGGAGAGGCTGAGGGAAGTGGGCTTATTTAGTCTGCAGAAGAGAAGAGTTAGAAGGGATTTGATAGCAGCCTTAAGCGATTTGAAGAGGGGTTCCAAAGAGGATGCAGCTAGGCTGTTCTCGGTGGTGGCAGATGACAGAACAAGGAACAATGGTCTCAAGTTGCAGTGGGAGAAGTCTAGGTTGGATATTAGGAAAAAGTATTTCACTAGGACGGTGGTGAAGCACTGGAAGGGGTTACCGAGGGGGGTGGTGAAATCTCCTTCCTTAGAGATTTTTAAAGCCCGTCTTGACAAAGTCCTGGCTGGGATGATTTAGTTGAGGTTGGTCCTGTTTGGAGCAGGGGGTTGGACTAGATGACCTCCTGAGAGCTCTTCCAGCTCTGATCTTCTGTGATTCTACGATGAGAGGAAAACTAAATTTTTCCTCTGTGTAGTGTTGCCCTCCACCTATCAGTGGCAACTTTTGAAGCAGTCATTTGCTCTCATTGTTTTTGTTTTTTACTTCTCTGTCTGTCACCTCTTCCACACTCAGTGCAGCAGAACTGGGAGGCATAAGGGCTGTGGATGCACTATGGAAACAAAATATGCCCAACAACAGGTGAATGCAGCTGTTCTGTCTCCCGCCGAGCAACTAACTCAGTCTGCTGAGCTAAACTTTGCTGTCGAGCAAGCAAACTTTGCTACTGCAGATGTGTGGTTGACTCTGTCTCACAAAAACAAGACACCTGTTTAATGCCAGTTGAAGAGGTGTAGGAGGATTTGACACCTCTTGTTAAACATGGCTCAGCTTCATAGTGTAGACATGGCCTCTAGAGAAAAGGAGCAGAAGTAGCTATGGTCAGGCTAATAGAGAAGGGAAAAGAGAATCCACTGCTGCAATGGCCCTTCCTTCCATGTCAAATAGTGGCTTGGTAATAGAAATCATATGTGGGTGCACAGTGATGGATGCATTAGAAACCCCTAACGATGATGTTGACAGCAGTAACCGCCATGCTTTGTTGACAAGATTGTGCTCTGTTCCATGGAACATATACTGTAGGCTTGGGAGAGGCAGTCTGTTTTCAGCTCAGTAGGCTGTGGAGCTGTGGATCTTGGTCACATCATTCAGATTATATACTTTGATCTCAGAAGGAAAAAGAGATTGACAAGTAATTTATTCTACCAGAGTGTATAAACATTTGGGTAGGGAAAGTCTACTTCCTTTTCTGCTGCCTGATGAAAGGCTCTATAGGAGAGAGAGAGAGAGAGAGAGAGATGATAAGCAGGGCCAGCGCTTCCATTTAGGTGACCTAGGCGGTTGCCTAGGGCGCCAGGATTTGGGGGGGTGGCATTTTGCCACCCTTGGCGGCAATTCGGCGGAGGGGGATCCATCCGCGTTCCGGGTCTTCGGCGGCAATTCTGCGGCGGATCCTTCACTCACGCCGGGACCCGCCGCCAAAGCGCCCGGAAGACCGGGAGCCGCGGAAGGCCCCCCCCGCCGCAGAATTGCTGACAACGACGGGGAGCATGGAAGGACCCCCGCCTAGGGCGCCAAAAACCCTGGCACCGCTCCTGATGATAAGGACAAGGATAAAAGGACTGTGTGGAGCAATGATAGCCACCCCACCTGGACTGGCTTTTAAATTGTTTCCAGGCATAATGAGCTAGCAGATCACTATGTGGTTGGAGTCTCCAAGCATCCCAGCAATTTACAGCACTTTCTTTTTTTTTTACACAGCTATAAAATATATCAAAGATGTTTAGTATTCCTACCTATTTTGCCGCTATGTGAAAGGAAAACAAATCGGTGATGTTCCGAAATAACAGGTGATGCACCATCGCCACCTTGTGTTGGAATGAGAGAGTAGAGTTGAAGATCAGTTGATAAAAGAGAAAATACAATATCGCATTCAGTTGAGTGGGGTTTTGCACAGGACCAGCAGTCTGGCTGCATGGAACTCATTGCAGGACTGGGGCCAATGTCCTCAAGTTTGTAAATGAGGATGTGAGAATTTCACTTTTATTTATCTCTTAATAAGATAATTTGCAGGATTTGAGTGGCAGTTGGGTATATTTGATATGCATTTATTAAATATTAGAAAAACGTTCTGTGTATATGTATGCAGGTGTACATAGACATCTACATACAGGAAGCACATACATATGCAGTGTATATAAAGACTTTATGTATTTCGATTGTATCCTTGTATCCTCCTTGATCTGGTGCTTGTATTCTTAGAGTGTGAGCTCTACTAGGTAACCTGGACTGAGTTTCCCTCTGTCAGTGGTTGGCAACCTGCGGCTCGTGGGCTGCCTGCGGCCTGTCAGGGTAATCCGCTGCTAGACTTCATTTACATCTGTGCAACTGCCTGCAGCTCCCGGCCACTGGGAGCTGCCGGAAGTGACAGCTAGGCTCGCGCCACTTCCTGCAGCTCCCATTGGCTGGGAACGGCGAACTGCGGCTACTGGGAGCTGCGGGCAGCCACGCAAATATAAACGAATGGTCTAGCGGCTCGCCAGTGGATGCAGGCCACAGGTTGCCCACCACTGCTCTATGTATAGACAATGCTCTAGAAAACTGTGGTTGGTTACCTTTGTATAAATAATAATGTTTTTTGCATTTTGTCAGCTGTGCTGCTGAGAAATTAGAATACAAAATATCATCAGGGAATTGACTAATTCGTAAAAAAACCCAGCAGGTTTGGGTGTGCGTTACTAAGAAGTGGTATGGATTCTTTATTAACTATGTTATTAATACATACCTTATTTTCTTTTTTGAATTGAAAATGTCTTTTTAAAAAAATTTTGCTTAATGGATTTGGGAGCATTAATATGTTTGAAATTTTTGCAATGAATGCAAATGTACTTTGACTGGGTAGTGCATATGGGATAGCAGAACTCATCCCATCTGTGCCCTCGGTTGTTTTGTTGCAAGCACCATCTTGAATTTTTGGCCACCTCAGGCTGTGATTCCGGAATGTGGGGTGTGCTTGGCATCTCACATTCTAACTTATCCCTTCAAAACCTGAGAAGTCCAGATTTCTCTGGATTTTGCTGGATTTCTTGCAGAAAAGTTACCCACATTTCTTTGTTTCCGATTTTGATAGAGGTTAACACTTTCTCTTTCAAAGCAAAGACATGATAGTTTTCTTTTAAAAATTTAGTGTGAATACTAAGTACTGTACTAATATTAAGAATATTAGTATACTCACTAGCATTTCTGCATTGCTGGACTTTCTAGTACTTTGGTTTCTCAAACGTAATGTTTCATTAATTATGGTTTAAAAAATTAATATTAAATATCTGTACTAACAAAACTAGAATGGAAGGTAGATTTTTGAATATTTTCCAGAGGGATACCAGAGATGTAATCTGCCAATGATGTATAGTGATGAGAAGAATGCTCCAGAGTCAGGGTCCCCCCCTCCTATCCTTTCCATGTTATTCCTATGTTCAACCCCACCAATATCCATTTCCATAAAGGATGTAGAGTACAGATTTGGGCAGAATAATGTGCAAATTTCCGGGGTTTGAAAACCCTTAATAGTGCCATATAAATGAATCAAGTTGAGGGGAATCAGTTTGCAGTGCTACTACAAAGTTGATATCTGAAATTGATGTGACCAGAAACGTTACTAGTAGTGTGAAAGAACCCCACAGCTTTTTTCTTTGTGAAGCATTTAGTTTCCAAAGGCAGTGATGGTGGGTAAATTAACATTGAAATCTCTGTCTGAAACAAGAACAATTTCGTCTTCATTCATATCTGCTACACCGCCTGTTTTTTCCTTGGAAATTGCTGAGTAACACAGTTTATAGAAAAGCAAGTTTTTTCTTTTTCATTTATAGCTTTTACTTCTGAAAATGTTCATGTCTTTTTGACTTTCTGAATGTACAGACTGTTTTTGCTTATTGGTATGTTAATTTTACTTCATTTGGGCTAACTTGAATTTGTTACTGTTGGTCTAAAGATTTTATCTTCTCTGTTTATCCCCATCCTGAATTTCATCTGTTCATTTGCTTCTCAAACGCCTTTGGATTAAAGATCTGTTTTTGTTTTGGTACAGGTTCAGCATAATGCAGATAAATCTACTACGCTGAAACTAGCAGATTTTGGCCTTGCAAAGAAGGTTACGAAACCCATATTTACTGTGTGTGGAACACCAACATATGTTTCCCCTGAAATACTTGCTGAGAAAGGTGAATATAATATCAGTTTTTAAAAAATGAATTACTCTGTCTTTTCTATTCATAAAATATTTCTGTGCATTGCTTGTCACTAAAGAAACCTAACTAATATTCCTATTATTAATATATAAATACTAAAATGTATATTCTTCTCAGTTGACAAGAATCAAACTACAATAGATTATGTTTGTTAAAATTGTGTAAAGAAAGAAGAATTGTTTTGGTGTTACTCACTGAAGATTCCTGTTTTCTTCTACCTCGTGGTCCAAGCCCCTACAGTCCTATCAGTGCAAGAGGAGGCAGTGAACCTGAATGGTCACAGTAAGCAACAACCCAACATATTGGAAGATCAAGAGAGAGAAGGAAGAGTTGAGGAGTTTCTTATCTAAATATATTCAAACCTGGAAAAGTTTTGGGGTTCAGTTTGGCTCAGGGCATGAGTGTGCTGCTTGTGGTTCTTGTTTGTACAGCAGACTCATCCATCTGTAATTATACAGAAATACAAAGGAAACTCGGGATCTGTTTACTGCTTGTGGAAGGGAATGTGAACCTAAAAATAACTGGTTTACAAGGGTAAATGTTAGTTGCATTTTTCAATTAAGCTATAATAGACGCTGGTGGTGTGACGCTGACAATGTTTGAAGAGGAAAGATGCTATGGAAGCACTATTATTATAAAATGATAGTATAGTGTAGTACACAGTTTGTCAAGAGGTGCCTTGGTCGCTACTTCTTCCATTCTCCACTCTTGGTTAAAAAACTGAGTTTCTTAGCAGCAGAGAAAGCTGTGGATCAATGGTGTTTCTTAAAGAATGTAATATGAAGCCGGCAGTTCGTTGCAAGTCTGAGTTTCATCTCTAAAAGGTATTTTTGGTAAGAGGCATTTAACCTGTGGTATGAAAAATGATATTTTCCTTTCTTTTCCCTAGGCTATGGACTGGAAGTAGACATGTGGGCTACCGGTGTGATACTCTATATTCTGCTGTGTGGCTTCCCTCCTTTCCGAAGTCAGGAGCGAGATCAGGAAGAACTGTTTCAAATCATACAGCTGGGTCACTATGAATTCCTTTCACCATACTGGGACAGTATTTCTGGTGGTAAGATTCATTACATATCACCTACCTCAGGATCTTAGACTGTCGCAGTATTTTTTAAAACGTGATTTTATTCCTCAGTTCATATCAACAGCTGTGTGTATAAACATCAGATCTGATACATTTAAATTGGATATAATTCCCTTTCTGAAGAGTAAGGGTTTTTTTCTGCAGTCTGGCTATAAATGTGTCTACAATTACGGCATCGAAGCAGTACGTTTGGTGATGTTAGAGTGTGAACGTCTGTGCAAAAAGACACACAAGGATAATGTCCAAGGGTGACACAGTGACCCCATTGAAGGCAGTGGGATTCCTCATCAGTTTAATACTTTGTCTGTCTGCAGTACCTCTTTTGAAAACCCTTGTTCAGCAGTACCTTAAGTCTTAAGCATGCACATAGATCTCTGTTCTTCCACAGGCCTAGCACCAAGTAACCAAACCTGGCAGCCAGAAGCTCCCTCAATTGCTTGTCCTCCTCTGGTGCCTTGCAGATGAAATCCTTTATCTTGTAAATCCTTTATCTCTGCCCTTCTGCCTTCTTATGGGTGACAATGGTGATGCCAAAAGACACATTAGGGATATGTCACCTTGTTGTACTATGGATACTGTGCTATATAATTGATTATGTTTTTGCTATATATAGTATATGTTTTATAGTAAGAATTAAGGTAATAAAATAAATAGAATAGTGAATACTAGTGTTAGCCATGTTTTTAAATTTATCTTTTGCAAGTAATAGAATTTTGTCTGTGTTTATGTTAATTAAATTAGAGACATTTTGGAGACCCAGGCTCCAATGTGGAAAAAAATAGTTACAAAATTTAGTAAGGTCTAATTTACGATGCCTTTTTCTTTCAACATAAAACACTGCTATTTGTTATTTTTTGAAGGTCTCTGCAAAGAACGGTTTGTGTGAATGAAGAATGTATGCAACAATGTATCCATTGTTGAAGCCAGATGGCCAAGGGGGGAGAATTAAAAAAAGTGAAAAAATTCAAAGACGCCAGAGAACCATCAACTGGCATCCATGGTTGAGAAGGGGTAGATTAACGACCCAGAGGTGAAGACTAGCATCCTTAAAACACCAAAATAATTAATTAAATCAAAACCAGACCACTACCAAAATTGACCATAAAATCTATCTGGTTACATCGCATTATGAGTCAATGTACAAAATAAAACCCTTGCAAATGGGTATGCCTCGCCCTGCCTGCCACCACAAAACCATGCAGTAAAAATATATCTCTAGGCACATGCATCTAAAATAAACTATAAAATATAATCCGTGTTGTATATGATATACAATGTGTATGTATTGTATCCTAAAAAACAATATTAAAAAAAAACAGCATTAGCTAGTCACCAATAAATAAGTGTAAATGCAATGCAAACATTTTATACATTAATAATCACACTTACTACCTTCCTAACCTAAAAAAAGCCCAAAGTACCGTAATCACCCCCTTAGTTAACTTCTCTATTTCTCTCGGTTTGAATTGGCAAAAATTAGCTAATCATTTGCTTCTAAAAGCAAAAGTCACTCAGTTTTAACAATAAACTCAAAAAATATAAAAAAGCAAATTCTCCGAAAAACACATGCAAATAAAAATACAATTAAAATCGCTGATTCTAAAACCCCCCCCACCTTACTGCATATCATTGGTATAATGTTTTTTACAAACTGGTCTCCCACTTCCAAAGGTATATTATCAATCATGCTTCATCCATTGTTAATTGTATTGGTACTATCCTATATTTGCCTAATGAAAAATAATGTTTGTCAAATTACAACCACATGCTCCAATTCGCTTCCAATATGTTGCTATAAAACAATTACCATATGTACTCATTCATAAGCTGAATATTTTTGGTAAAAAAGTGACACATCAAAGAGTGGAGGTTGGCTTATAAGCAGGTCTACACCAAAATTTGATGTTTTTAAACTCTATAGAATCATTTAATTGAATATCTAATACATTATTGTTTTGTTTACTTGGAGCATCTGCAGGCATGGAGCCCCTCAGCTCCCTGTGACTGCGGTTCGCTGTTCCCAGCCAATGGGAGCTGTGGGAAGCCCCACTTCCTGCAGCTCCCATTGGCTGGGAATGGCGAACTGCAGCCAGAGGGAGCGGAGGGCTCCATGTCTGGAGACGCTCCAAGTAAACAAAAGGTCCCGACCAGCCAGTGGCTTATCCTGAAGTCCGGGAGCCAAAGTCTGCCAACCCCTGAATATAGGGTTGGCTTATGAAAGGGTCATACAGTTTTTGCTGTTTTTACCTAACTATCTTGGGGGGTCGGCTTATAAATGAACTGGCTAATGAATGAGTATATACGGTATATAAAATATGACCCACTCAAAAATTGTTCTCAAGGGGTCAAAAGGGGGATTATGTTGTGCCATTGGTACTGTGCTATATAATTGGTTATGTTTTGGCTATATACAGTGTATGTTTTATAGTAAGAATTAAGGTAATAAAATAAATAAATACTAGTATAAGCCATTTTCTTTTTATTTATGTCTTGCAAGTAACAGACAAAATCTTGTCTGTGTCTGTTAATTAAATTAGAGGAATTTCGGAAGCCCAGGCCCCAATGCGGAAAAAATATTTACAATATTTAGTAAGGTCTAATTTGCAATGCCTTCCTTGTTCAGCATAAAACACTGCTATTTGTTACCTTTTAAAGGTCTTTGCAAAAAACTGTGTAAATAAAAAATGTATGCATAAAAAAATGTAAAGGCCGTTATTAAAACCAAATGGCCAAAAAAACAAACAAACCCAGCAACAAAAAAACCCCTAACCCTAAAAAACGCACAAAAACGCCACCCTCCCCCCATCAAGGCTCATCCATAGTTAAAAAGGGGCAAATTAACAACCCTAAGGTAAAGGCTAGCATCCTTAAAACAAAATAATTAATTAAATCAAAACCAAAGAAAATAACCCTCCCGAAGGTGTTTTGAGCCATCAAAAAACAACACCCACTAAAAAGTAACCGGTCATAAACTAACACAGCAAAATCCATAAACTTCAACAACCCCCCCTCAACTATAATAACAAAGTGCTTTGCCATGGGGCTTTAGGTTCGTCTTGCCAACAACTCCAAAAGCATCAAATCACAACCAACAGAACCCAACTCTCCTCTGCAACCAATTTGGGTGGCCACTAAATTAATCCAAACTCTAATCTAATAACTATAAACATCAACTGGCGAGACTGTGCGCATAGTGTGTGTGTGTGTGTGTGTGTGTGTGTGAGAGAGAGACTGACTAAAAGCATATGCTAACTGCTGTATTCTCAATAAATGCAGCGTGTTGCCTTTTCCCCATTAAAAAAAAAAAAAAAATCTCATGTGCTTTTTATAAGCATAACAACCTCATGGTATTAAATTCTGATTCCAGTCACTGCACTGACTCAGTGATAGTCATACATATTGTTATGGCAAAAGTAGTAAGAAAATGGAGATAATGTTTTATTTGGTTATCACTGGACTTCAGGCCATCAGCATCATCACACTGTACTTTTTTTCCCCCTTTTCCTATTTTTTTTCACATGAAATAGCTGCGAAAGATCTGATAACCAGGTTGTTGGTGATAGATCCTCAAAAGCGCTACACGGCTCAACAAGTTCTTCAGCATCCCTGGATCAGAACAGCTGGAAAAACCAACAGCAGAAACCTACAGAGGGAAGTGACAATCAATATCGAGCGCCACTTCCGGAGCCAGCGCAGGAAGGGAGTTGTAGATGACGACACATGAAACCCCTTCTTGTTAATCTAGTCCTCTTTGTTTTTTCCTTTCCTAATTGAATTGGGCCCATAGCTTGTTGTTGTTGTTGCTTGACCTTTTTCAGGTTTTGAGACTCTGGGAAAGTTTTGTAAAAGCAGCAGGGAATCCTGTGGCACCTTATAGACTAACAGACGTTTTGGATCATGAGCTTTCGTGGGTGAATACCCACTTCGTCAGATGAATGCAGTGGAAATTTCCAGGGGCAGGTATATATATGCTAGCAAGCAAGCTAGAGATAACGAGGTTAGTTCAATCAGGGAGGATGAGGCCCTGTTCTAGCAGTTGAGGTGTGAAAACCAAGAGGAGAAACTGGTTCTGTGTGGCAAGCCATTCCACAGTCTTGCCAACTACAGAACCAGTTTTCTCCTCCTTGGTTTTCACACCTCAACTGCATAGAACAGGGCCTCATCCTCCCTGATTGAACTAACCTCGTTATCTCTAGCTTGCTTGCTAGCATATATTATACCTGCCCCTGGAAATGTCACCTCCTCTCTCTGCATCATCTGACGAAGTGGGTATTCACCCACGAAAGCTCATGATCCAAAACGTCTGTTAGTCTATAAGGTGGCACAGGATTCTCTGCTGCTTTTACAGATTCAGACTAACACGGCTACCCCTCTGATGGGAAAGTTTTGGAATTCCAAGGCCTGGTCCAGCACCCAGTGAAGTGACTGAGTCTTTTCACTGACTTCAGTGGGCACTGGATAGGTCTACATGTGTCCTTTTTTTTTTTTTGAACACTGAACTGGGTCTTTATATTACAAACTGTTTTTCTTTTATAGATTAAAAGTTTTTGCTTTTGCAGTTAACATCAGTAATGATTCCAGAGTATTTTCTGTACTTATTTTTATGGTAGCTGCCAGAAGTTTTGTGTTTATGGCACCTTGTTTTGGAAATATGTATGTAGACACCCTGGACGTAACTTCTAGACCAAGCCTTTATACCAGTTACTGTTAGTGACAGAAATTATAAGTAAACAAAATATAAAGGAATATATCCTTTAACTATAGGTTACATTAAATATGATGGAAGCTACGTGTATTCAATATAAATAGAGGTGAGCTGATCCAGGTAGAGAAAAATTTGAACCCCTCTTCTTTCAGCAGTGGGATTCTATATTACGAGGTCAACTCAGACCTCTGTGATTTGGCTTATTATGTGAACACCTAAGTATGTATGAGGGAATAAAAATCCTTGCAGTCTTACTCACAAAATTAGTTACCTAATTAGCTATTTTGTGGTGTTAGGTATTAGGAAACATCCTTCCTTGGTCATTTTCAGAGACAGAACAGTAGAGTGGATCATTGGTCTGTTACGATATGCAATTCCTATGTTTCTATATTGATTCTTGAGAGAGAGGAAGGATGTCATGGCTGGTAATTTTTCATGGCAGCTGTGCAAGAATGTTATAACATTTTGTTATGTGCTGCTGAAGAGTCTCTTTCTTCCTTCTCTGGGAACGAAAAGTCTGGGAGGGTGAGCAATTTCTGTGGGAACTCTGTCTCTCTTTTATGAGGTGGAGTGTGGAGAATAGTTACTCTGTTTTTTGAAGATCAGATTTCTCCTCTCAGATCCACACTGGTGGTTATGGATTCCAGTATTCTCATGTGCTACAGGAGGGAAAAAAGTTGTGGGACTTCTTAAAGCTCTCCTTAGCCCCTTCTCTGATTGTTTTCTTCCTCTCAACATAATAATTTCCCTCTTCCTCCTCCCTCCTCTGCTTAATCCTCATTTGATTCTTCTGGTGTCTGTTGCTGGGCTCCTTCCTCTTGCCACCTTCTGCTGGTGGCTTATGCCCCCCTTCCCTGGTGTTTTACGTGGCTAATCTACAAGTATGAATAATGGGATGAAATTAAATAAAAACTAAAATCAGGAAAATAGTTCTTATTATTCTATAGGAAAGTCTCCCAAGAGAAATAGAAAAATCTTCAGTTCTTTAGTTATTTAAACTGGACAGGATAAAATGTTAAAAAAAAAAAAAAAAATCTTTCAGGAAAAATCTGGTCCAGGGAATGAGTCTGACCTAATATATCTTTTGTATCCCGAGTTAAATTTGTTATCCAACCAAAATTAACAAGCACATTTGTTGTCTGTTTCTGGTAAAATTGTCCAACAGCTCACATGTGGTAGTTAACAATGTTGACATTTAAAATGTTTGTTAATATTAACTTTGATTTAATAGCTCATTGATATCAAGGGGGCAAACTCAGAGCTATTGTTTCAGTATTTTTGTCTGTAGATACAATAAAACAATGTTGTATTGTTTCATAATCAGAAGGATATTTTAGTAACCATAAAGACTAGAATATTTTTTTAAGTTTTTAAAGTTTAAACTGATGGGACTGCCAGGAAAATGAAAGGTGTTGTACCATGTGTCTGTTCTAACAAAGCGTTCTGCAGCAAGAATAAAATGTCAGAACTGAGATCTGATAAGTGGCCGAAGAGAAGATATGCGCCTTCAATATTTATGATCAAGTTGAACTGGCTTATGTTTAATACTTACTGAATTAAAGATTGCTGTGGAATTCAATTACTAGTCAGAACTCTCAGACCTTTAAATTAAACTATGCCAGTAATTATATTTAATTGATATTCTGTACATTTGTGTCTTGGCCCTGATGAAGGAAAGCATCCCTTTTCAGGAAAGAAGTGAAGCATGGGCTCAAGTGCTTTCCTGAACATGGATGGGTTTAAGCATGTGTGTAAGTGCCTTCCTGAGTCAGGGCCCTAAAGAGCCCCAGTATTGTGGAGGCTTTGTGTGATAATTGTGTGTAAGTAATAATTTTCCCTCTGTAAACTTGTTAATTCTTTGACAGGAAACTATTGTAAAACACAGCTTCTAACTTGCAATATCAGATATTGCAATTCTCTTAATTTACTTGATATTTTAATACAAGAATAAGCTTGCAGTGACATTTTTAAGTGCAGTGAATCTGTCAGTCTGGATTTCAGACTACAGGGTTGTCTGATCACCTTTAAGAAATTGTGAGTATGTGTAACAGCTTTATGGTACAGAAGAGACAGGATGCACTAGTGATTAATATAAAAGGGATTCTTATTTCTGCTGCTACAAAGACAAGTTCTTGACATTCTTTCTAGCTCTCTAAGTCCTAGACTGACTAAACGCAGCCTATACTGCCTAATGTCATTGCATGCAGTCCTGGCCCTGGACTATTCAGTTATGGAAGGAAATGCTAATACACTACACTATGAAGGAAGCACTGAAGAATTTTGCCATTGGTCTTGCACAGGACAAAAGGAGACACTCAGCGATGGATTCCAGTCATCTGCCTCAATTGGAATGTTTAGGAAGCATTTCAGTGCTCCTCCTTGGGGCTTTCACCTTGTCCTTTCCCTTCCCTTTTAGCTATTTTGTTCTTTTCTTTCCTTCCTCTGTTTCCAGGGCCCAGTCTCTGCAGCTCTACACTCGCCAGTTCTGTGGATTCAGAGTCCTGGAGCGGTCTAATCCAAGAACCTGAAGCAATGAGTCTGCAGGGGGCCAAAATGTTTTGCTTGCCTAGTACCGCCAAGGATCCCCTGCTCATGCTGACATTTAACAAGATGGAGGAAGATTCAGCCAAAGAAAGCTAACAAAGGCAGGGAATCTGTGAAAGCACCTCAGTCGTGAGGGCTCACAACCCTCCTCCCATCTAATACTATCTCTTCTCTTCCTCTTCCCTCTCTCCTCTTCCCTTCCTTTTCTAAGACCTTCCAACCCAGACCCAATCTTTATAGTGCATAGAGCCCAAATTTTCTTCTATATGGATATGTTCATTGGAGGGAGCTTTTCCCTATTTGCACTTGTCTTTTTTCTTACCCTCCTCCACTTCAGCAATCTTCTCTGATCACCTCTTCTCCCTCCTATGGTTCCCTGAGATTGAGTCACCTTCCCCTTAGATTTGGACCATCATGAGCCAGTTTCGTTGCCTCAACAAAGCAAAGCAAAAAAACCCCAAACCAACCAAACAAAAAACAAACAAAAAACCCCAGACCACACAGGAAAATAGCCAAAAGCAAGAGAAGACTAAAGCCTGCATTGAGATTTTGTTCTCACTTTTCCTCTTCATCCTCCTGAAGAGAGTGAAATTTCTTTCCTCCTTGTCTTCCTCTGCTCATACTGCCAGACTATTCCATTAGAATAAATATTAAAACTAATTACCAGTGTCCTTATGATTCTGAACATTAAAAAGGAAAAATCCAGGAAAGACCCTTTTAAATAGAAAAGAAAATGGTAAAATAGGATTCTGTATTCCAGATGCTGTGGAAATCAATGGCATCTCAGTAAAAAGAAAAAAAATCGAGTAACGGGGTTTGCTAGATACTTTATCAAATTCAAGAGGATGACAAGCAAAAGTATGTTTCTTTCCTGTGGTTAATATTGCATTTTTCTCACTTCATAAGCTATGATGTTGAAGGCTAAATCCAAACTTTACTTTTGATGGCAGTTACCATGCATGACTCATAGACTCGCAACTCTCTCTGTTAGTACAATTCTCTTCACTGATTAAATTCTTGCTTAATGAAGTTTCGCTCAGACCACCTCCTCTCTTTGTGCACAAAGGGCAATTCCCCTTTCACCTTAACAAAAACATAGTATTGCCTTACTTGGGTCCTAATCCTCTCATCTATCTATATTTACATGTCTCTATTGCTGTAATATCTCATTACCTCACAATCTTCAATGCATTTATCCTCACAACAAACTTCTGAGCTAGGGAAGTATTGTTATCTGTATTTACAGATGGGGAACTGAGGCCCAGAGAGATTAAAGATGCAGATAGGAACCTAGCAGGACAGTGCCTAAACAACTAACTAACTTGAAATCAGTGGAGTTAGGCACCTAAATAACTTTAAAAATCTAGTCCTAATTGGTTTGTAAAAGGCCCCACAGGAAGTCTGCAGCACAACAGGGACTTGAACCTAGCTCTCCCAATTCCTAGGCTAATGCCCTCACCATTGTGTTATCTTTCCTCATGTGAGTGCTATTTGATATATAGCTACTTTATGGGTGGCTCAGAACAGAGTCATAATCAGAAATCTTGAAAGCCACCAGCTGGTTCTTGGTATACTCCTTCATCAGACATTATGAGGTAGCTTTTCCACCCCTCTGCTGAGGAAACATTTGGTTGCAAGGTAACATAAGGACTTTTGAAGCATCACCCTCCAAACTCTGGTCTGACTGATGGTTCCACTGGGAAGGAAAGATTGTCTACAGCTTGCCTTTTCCCAGAATTCAGACTGGTAGATGCAGTCTGCTGGGATTCTGACAAGTTTATTCTGTCTGTAAATTGATCTTCTCAAAGGCATGAATCCACCAATTTACTTCCTTCTCTCCTTCCTAGATTTCCTTTCTTTTGCCTTGTAGATTTCTCCTGAAACTTCTTTTGGTGTCAAGTTTCTGTCCTATGCAAGTCCAGCAGCAGAATTCTACAGGATTGTATCATGAGCTTCTCAGAGAAGTATGGGCCATCACAATGGTTTGGCATCTATATTGGTACTGTTGGTCTTATAATAAGACCATTTACAGGTAGGATGAAATTGTACCATTATTCCAACTGACATTCGGATATAAACTTCTGCTTGTGAATACTGTATATCGTGTTTTCTAATTTACTATATTGGGAGTACAGGCTGTAAGTGTATGGGTTTTCTAACAATATATATTTTATCAGTTTTGGAAAAGTGTTTAAAAAGTCTGATGCTGGCACAGTCCGGATGTAATGTGTGTCTTCATTTTCACTGGGAAAAACCCATTCTAAGGCCTAGCTCATACAAACACACACATGCCTAACTTCAAACTACAATCACTTAATTGATTTCAATGGAGGCTACTCACAGTAGTGAAGCAAAGCAGATATGTACATATTTTCAGGATGAGGCATAAATTAGTTTCAGTAGGGTCCCTATTTCAGTGTCACAACTAATCATGTCCATTGAACATTTTGTTCCAGCAAGCAAGCATGACAGTTGAAGCTATTTCCATTAAAACCACATGTACATAGCAATGCATTGAAATGTCATATATTCATTTTTTAAAATGCTAATTTATTTATTTAAAAGTGGATTTACTTTGCTTGAGAAAACAAGCAATTATAAGTAAAATCGACAATTATTACAGAAGCTACTTCTTCAAAAGGACTCGTTTTTTCAGCAGTTCATGTATATTTCAATTCTGACATTGAAAAGTACTATTTTCCTATAGGTCTTCAGCATCAATACTCTTGTACCTGAAATAGCATAAATAGAAATGTATATAATATATTGATGGCATATTAAGAAGTTACAGAAGTCAAAGGCTTTCTCTATAGCTGGTGGATGCCTGTGGTAAAGTGGTTGCCATTTAAAATCAGTATGTGTCCACATTTACCGTAACATGCTACCTACGATACCACAGCTTCCCTACTATTCAACTAGGAATAACTGTGTGGTATCTGTTATCAAATACCGGCCTTTTTATAGTAATCACTCTAATTTATAACAATGCCGCATTGCATTTTAGTGGTATGTACAGAGGGCTAATTAAGACTGTGATTTAATGCTTTGATCTTAACAGCTGGATATAGTTATGTTTCCTGTGTTCCTAATAAAGTCACAGTCTGGCAATATTTTACTGAAATATACTTTTAAAATTGTCACAACCAGATGCTATTTGTTGGGAAGGGAAGAGGTGATTTCTTGTAACATCCAATCTACTCGTTCACTATACCAGCCTTGCATTATAAACAGAGATTTTATTTACACGCAAATAAAACCTGATTTGGCACTTCAGAAACTGCTTGGATAGTGCAGAAAGTTAGTTTTAGTCATTAAAAGGGAAATGGTTCAGAACGGGAAAAAAAACATTGTGTGCTGCCGTCAGGGCTGATTAGTGATGTAAGTAAAGAATGAAGATCTGGAGCATTAAGTTTATCTCTACATACTAAATTAGATCAGTGCAGCTTAATTTAGAAATAAGTGCTTCTGCAGTAAAGTAATGGGAATAGCTGTCCAATGGAAAAATACAACTGTACTGTATTGATTGGGAGAAACATTTAGGATCCATTACAAACTATTTCCTAGACCCTTTGTTGATAGCTGTGGTGAATAGGGTCTATTGGATGCTAGGTTTGATTGCTGGAAGAGTTTCATGCCTTAAATGAAAGATGGTTGTATTATTATTGGTCTGTGAGGCAGTGATGCCTCTTAGAATACGATTGTCAGTGTCCCTTCAGGCATGTCTCTGGAAAAATTTCAGCACAGAACTTTCCAAAAAAGATTTAATCTCAAAGGTTTCAGTAATGAACACAGTTTTTCTAGAAAGACTTGTAATTACAGAGTGGATCAGCAGTCTGTGGAATTCATTGCAGCAGCCCATTATCAAGCAAATTCTGTTACTGGATTGTTAAAAGGAAGGTATAATTTTGTGACCATAAACATTTGTAGATACAGGGCTTGAGATGTTGACAGCTAATTAACTTCGGAGCATAAGCTTATCACCTGCTGGGCTCAGATAAAACCCACCCTTGCACCCACTTTATGTATGGCACTGAACTGGCCAGGTGCATTGTTATTGTTTGTCTTCCATATCATCTGATATTGGCCGATACTGGAAGCAGAACCTAATAAGATATGCTAATGTCTACGTACTGATGAGTGTAGGATACATTGTGGGCCAACTTTCAAACACAGAAGCAGTGATATACCTGCAAAAACGCATTCATGTTGCACATATAGAAACTCAGCAGATATGCAGTAACCCTCTTGGGTTACACCTTGCACCTATTTTTAAAATGGTGACCCTTGTGAAGTAACAGGTAAGCAAAAGAAAAGGAGAACATCAAGACAGGCAAGCACAAAGGTTGAAAATGCAAAGAAACTCTTTACTTTTTCCAAGATGTCTTAATTTTATTGAAATAAATCAATGATGTAAATGAGGCGAAGGAATCTTTGAGTAAAATAAAAAAATGTTTTCAGTGTGTGTAACATTCCAGTGATTGTTTCCCAGTTATTTCTACCTATGTCTAGGAAAAAGTGGTTTTGAGTATGTACCGTAGCAACCCTAATATCCTCCCATCTGCGTCGTCACTCCTGAATAACAGAACTGGGGGTTGGGAGGGAGTCCTAAAAAATAAATAAAACTGAAACCTCTCCATCATGTAAATAAGTCTGAATAATGATTCAACCAAGTAAGGATTTCATTGAAATTTAATTGTAAATGTCTTCATAACTCTCTCAGGCAATACTTAAGAGCACTAAAGTACAACAACAACCCCTCAAGAAAGACAAAAAGCACGTTTATGGAAAAGAGGTGGGAAGGTTGTAAAACAAAAATGTGCTGAGCTGTAGAAGGGATGCAGGAAATGAGAGGAAAATTTGAACAAAGCTATATACACAAAACCACTGAAGGCAAGAGAATGAATCTGATTTCTAATTTTTTTTTTAACAGTCACACCATTATATAGCTGATCCTACTTTTATGCAATGACATTCTTTAAACAATTAGGATGACATCTTCTAGGCCAGCTAAGGAGTTTGAGTGCCAAGGATCTGTACTGGGACCATATTGGTAAATGTCTGGAAAAAGGGGTAAACAGCGAGGTGGCAAAGTTTTAAAACAAACAAAAGGAAGTACTTAACACAGTGTACAGTCAACCTGTGGCACTTACTGCCATGGGATATTATGAAGACCAAAAGTATAACGGTTCAAAAAAGGATTAGATAAATTCCTGGAGGATAAGCCCATCAATGGCTATAAACCAAGATGGTCAGAGATGCAACCAATGTTCCCTCTTATTTTTCCCATTAATGTGCAGAATGGATTTTGTCATGTGAACCAATATGAAGGTGATGTGTAGTGGGGGTGTGGCCCAGGGGTTTGGAGTGTGGGAGAGGTCTCAGGGTTGAGGCAGTCGGTTACAGTGTGGGAGGTGAGGGCTCTGGGGTGGGACCGGGGATGAGGGGTTCAGGGTGCGGGAAGGGTCTCAGGGCTGGGGCAGAGGGTTGAGGTGTGAGGTTGGGGAGGGCTCGGCTGGGGGTGTGGGCTCTGAGGTGGGGCTGGGGATGAAGGGTTTTGGGGTGCAGGCTACCCTGGGGCTGCAGTGAGGATAGATTACTCTCCCCAGCCCTCGCTCCCTGCAGCAGCACCTGGACTGGGGGACAGCATCTCTCCTTGCCACAGCAGCTCCAGGGTTGGGAGGAAGAGGCATCTCACCCCACGACAGCTCCAAGCTTCCCCATCACCACCTCCACCTGACCCCATAGCCCCCACCTCACCTCACTGCCATCTTCAAGGCCCACCTGTGGTCACACCCCTGAGTGCAGTGTGAATGCTGCACAGGACACCAAGAGCTGTGCACTTAACGAGCATTATGTGCACAGCTCTTGGTGTCCTGTGTGGCTCTGCAGACACACACCTTTAGAACATAGGATGCAACCCTGTGTTCTAGGTGTCCCTAAAACTCTGACTGCCAGAAGCTGGGACTGGACGATAGGATGGATCACTGAAGTACTTCCTTATGTTTGTTTTAAACCTGCTGCCTATCAATTTGAATGAGTGACCCCTTGATTCTTGTGTTATGTGAAGGGGTAAATAACACTTATTCACTTTCTCCTCACCATTCATGATCTTATAGATTTCTATCATATCTCCCCTTAGTCATCTCAACAATCCTAGTCTTTTAATCTCTCATATGAAAGCTGTTCCATGCCCTTGCTAATTTTGGTTGCCCTGCTCTGTACCTTTTCCTGTTCTTGTGCATCTTTATAGAGATGGGATGACCAGAACTGCGTGCAGTATTCAAGGTGTGGGCACACTATGGATTTATATAGCAGCATTATGATATTTTCTGTCTTATCTATCCCTTTCTTAACGGTTCATAACAATCTGTTTGCTTTTTTGACTGCTGCTGCACACTGAGCGAATGTTTTCAGAGAACTATCCATGATGCCTCCAAGATCTCTTTCTTGAGTGGGAACAGCTAACTTAGACTCCATCATTTTGTATGTATAGTTGGGATTATGTTTTCCATATGCATTACTTTGCATTTATCACTATTTAATTTCAATTGCCATTTTGTTGCCCAGTCACCCAGTTTTATGCAATCCCTTTGTAACTCTTCACAGTCTGCTCTGGTCTTAACTATCTTGAATACGTTAGTATCAGCTACAAACTGGGTCACCTTAGTATTTATCTCCTTTTCCATGTCATTTATGAATATATTGAACAGCACTGGTCCCAGTTCAGATCCTTGTGGGGACCCTGCTATTTACTGCTTTCCAAGGTGAAAACAGACCATTTATTCCTACTCTTTGTTTGCTATGCTTTAACCATATACCTATCGATGAGAGGACCTTCCCTCTTCTCCCGTGACTGCTTACTTTGTTTAAGAGCCTTTGGTATTGGACCTTGTCAAAGACTGTCTGAAAGTCCAAATACATTATATCAACTGGATCACCCTTGTCCACATGCTTGTTGACACTCTCAAAAAATTCTAATAGGTTGGCGAGGCATGATTTCCCTTTACAAAAGTCATGCTGACTCTTCTCCAACGTATCGTGTTCATCTATATGTCTGATAATTCTGTTCTTTACTATAGTTTCAACCAATTTGCCTGGTACTGACATTAGAGTTAAGGGCCTGTAGTTGCTAGGATCTTCGAAGCGTTTTAAAAAAAATCGATGTTACATTAGCTATCCTGCAGTCATCTGATACAGAGGCTTCTTTAAGTGATAGGTTACATGCCACAGTTAGTTCTGCAATTTCATACTGGAGTTCCTTCAGAATTCTTGGGTGAATGTCATCTGGTCCTGGAGATTTATTACTGTTTAATTTATCAATTTGTTCCAAAACTCAGTCTGGGACAGTTTCTCAGATTTGTCATGTAAAAAGAATGGCCCAGATGTGGGAATCTCCCTCACTTCCTTTGCAGTGAAGACTGATGCAGAGAATTCATTTAGCTTCTCCATAATGCACTCCTGTGGAAATTCAGCACCACTGCACAAGCACAGCATTAATGTCCCCCACAGATTCCGCCCCCTTCAGAATAATTGATTCTGATGTGGAGGCAAAGGGAAGCTCTAATTACACCATTTGCCCACCAGGTTGTGTCAGGAGAGAGGACAGTGGGCTCTTGGGCTGGAGCAGACAGGGAGAGGTTGCCTTCCTCACAGCCCCTTGCCTGCAGGGCCAGGTGAGAAGGCACAGGCTATGAGGGTGGCAGGAGAACAGATTGGGGCACACAGGGATGCTGGGCAGGGTCACACTGGCTGGGGTTCAGAAAGGCTAGTGGGTGGAACAGATTGGGACGGGGCACAGGAGCTAGTCAGGTGACAGCATTGAGCCAGGCGCTGAATGGGAGTAGGGGTGCGGGACCACATAGGAAGAATAGGGGTGTAGGGATTCATAAAGATGGGGGGAGGAGTGTGCACAGATACATGGAGATGGGGCAGCTATGCCTGACTGAGTGAGGGTGCAGGGACACATGATGGACAGGGGAGAGTGGGGGTGCAAGGCCACATGGCAACATGTACAGATGTGCTTGTCTGAATGGAGAATGGAGATGTAGGTACACATGGGGACTGGGACAGATGTGCCTGACTGAATAAAAGAGGCTAGAGATCAGCCAGGGTCTGCATGGGTGAGGCTCCCCAACTCCCTAACAAACCCTTCCCCCCCAAAGAACCTGTTTCATACTTTCCCCAATAACCCTCAGGTTCACTCCCACGCTACTTCTTAGCAGTTGCTTCCCTCTCCCTCAGCTCCTCCGTTACCCCTGACTCCCCCAAGCCTTTGCACTGCTTCTAAGGGGTGGGGGAAATACAATTTCTGTACTGTAGTTTAAATGAATTATTATTCAAAGTTCTATATTAATATGCCTAGTAAGAAATCTTTTTGTCAAAAAACATGTCCTGAATCGTTGTTGTTATCTGTATTATTACAGACAAAGTTGTTGACAATACATTACCAAAATAATTGACACTGGCATGATTATATTGTTGTTTTGACTAATAAAATATTCAGAATTTTAAAATATTGTGTGCAGAATTTTTAATTTTTGGTGCAAAATTCCCCCAGGAGTAGCAATGGCCTTGTCTGCCTTGAATGCTCCTTTAGCACCTTGATCATCTAGTGGCCACACTGGTTGTCTGGCAGGTTTCCTGCTTGTGATGTTTTAATTTTTTATTTTTTGCTGTTAGTTTTTGTGTCTTTTGCTAGTTGGTCTTCACATTCTTTTTTGGCCTGTCTAATTGTATTTTTACACTTGCATGTAGCAAGGAGAGTTAGAGAGAGCTAGTACCAAGGGAAGGGGACAGTGAGAGGGTGCATTGTCTGAAAGCGAAAGCCCTGGGATTCTGTACTGGTCATTTGGGCCTACATTATAAGAAAAAAATAGATGCTCACTTTTATGTATTGCAGAAGAAATTCATCATACAAGTGTACTATCAGCTGGCTTGAGGCTGAGAGCTCTTTATAGATGTAAATCATGAGTTAATAGATAAAGTACTAGTAGATAGCACTCAGCATATGTAGTGCTGTGCTTTGCCACAGCTCTAAACAATATACAGGCACTGGTGGCCATCTAGGGGAGATGTGGAGATCCATGGTCAGCTGAACTCTGTACTCTACAGTATTACAAATGACAATCAAGTGTCCAGGTGTGTGAGGTAATATCTTTTATTGGACCATGGATTACCTCATCCACCTTGTCTCTCTAATATCCTGAGACTGACATAGCTACAGCTTCACTGCAATCAGGTGTCCAGGTTGCTACCTCAGATGGGTAAGCAAGCACATGTGGGCTTATGGGAGTTTTCCAGGGTATTATGGAATCAGTCACCTGACAGGATTGACATTTCCTGTTACATCACCAGAGTTAAGGTAGATGTAATTTCAAGGTTGAAGCTTACTGTCTGGCCTGAACAGATCTTTTCTTTGTGCTGCTCCTATCTTACATCACACTGCAGAGCAGCATGGGGCATTCTAAAAAGCAGCTTGAGGCATCTGCATTGGGGAACAATACTGTCTGGTATTAGCACTTTTATGGCAATGTTATCTGAGAATCTCAAAGCGCTTTTCTTAGATGAAGAAGTATGATAATTCTAACGTTGCAGACTGGGAAAATGAGGCATAGAGAGATTAAGTGATTTGCCCAAAGTCCAAAGCAAGTCTGTGATAAAGCTGGGAGTTGAACCCTAGTTCCTGACTCCTAGTCTAACAGTGCGGGAAAAAATCAGGGAAATTGGTTGTCAAGTCTTTTAAAAAAAATAAACATTATTATTTATTCAGTGTTAATATTGTGATAGCACGTAGATGCCAACCAGATTGGACTCCGATTGCTTGGAGTTGTACAAACATAGTAAATGACAGCTTACAAACTGAAGACTCCTAGTTTGTTCTCCAGAGACATAAATACTGAAAAATGTAAGGCAGGTTTATGATTTGAAAATTCATACTGAAAGTGAGCAGCATATCATTTTCATTCTTCTGCTGCAGGTAAACTGTTTTTTCATGCTAGAACCTGTAAACATGCCATTAAAAAATAGAGATAGTTGTGCATTCAATCTGACAAGTTTCACATTGCCAAGTGCATCTTGAAAATATGACATAATGAAAGAATATGTTTAGGAAGGACTGCTATTAGGAAAGCCATGGTAGCATAAAAGAAAATTACTGCTTTACATATTGTGACATTAAAATAATTTATGTCAACAAAAAGACAAGTAATATCATGTTTTTAAAACAGATATCACTTTAGAGATCACTAATTTCTTATAATCATATAAATGACTCACACAGGGTTTTTAAACAAGCCAATCAACTTCCCAGAAGAATTTAAAATGAGATAGATAGCTTTAGGGTCTTCCTCATTTAGCATCTACCGTGGTAAAATTTGTAAGACAGGATCTATGGCGGTTGACAGCTGGGAAAAACATATGTTGGAATAATAGTGATGTAACCTTTGAAATGGAATGTGTTTATCTTTTTAATTGCATTGTGTAAAATTGGACTTTAGAAATTTTTTAGGAAACAAAAACATAAGATTGCTTTGAGATACTGACATGAATGTGAATATAATATACACAGTGTATGTGAATATCCCTCTAGTGGCTGGTCCCAGCAACTATGCAGCCTGCAATTTAATTCATAGGTGAAGGCATTATCCTCTAGCTCAAATGGTGGAGGCTTTTGAGGTGAAAATGCCCAGATTCAGTCCCACTTGGTAACTGTGGCTGAAACTTGATATCTGTTCTGTCAAAGATTCATATAATTCAAAGGGTCAGCTCATATCACCAGTAAGCATCATTTCTTCAATTTAAGGCTCTTTCAGCAAGTGTTGATGTTATAAATGAAAAAGATCCTCCCTGTGAAACTTTAACATTATGTTCCTGTTGGCTAAAAGATTGCAACATATTTATGTAAAGGTGATAGCCATTTGATAAACTGGAGAGGCATGTGATAAACCGCACTGGTATGTAATACATGTATTTACCACACATCAACATAATGTATCACGTCTATGAATGCACATCCTGCTAGTTAATCCATCTACAGAGGATACAAGACCTAAGGGAAGAAAATGAGAATGGAGATGAGGAAGCGAGAGGGAGAATTAAAGAGGATATTTGACCTCTGATGTTATGTTTCTACCAGTCTGTGAATCCAGCATTACATACCAAAGCATCATATGACCCTATGCTGCCCACCTAGGGT
The DNA here is from genome assembly GCF_003597395.2 of Chelonoidis abingdonii. NCBI lineage: Eukaryota > Metazoa > Chordata > Testudines > Testudinidae > Chelonoidis > Chelonoidis abingdonii. The sequence continues at coordinate 90,926,833 of NC_133770.1, read as the reverse complement.
TGTATTGTATTGTCAGTCTGCATGTGCTGTTCCCAGTGGTCTGTGATTCTTCCTTGGATCTCTGAGGAAATTAAATGTAGGTAATTTGCTCCCAAATTATCTCTGTGTGGGCTTTTTTCTCTTTAGTGGTTATGTTTCTGGCAGGGATTTGCTCCATTGCAGGTAACTTACTAGCTAAATGAGGTCCTGAGCCTGCGGAGGAGTGAGCTTGCTGGCTTCTGAGATGGAAAAGGGTTTAAAGGATGGGGTGGACCAGTTTCCTGGGAGATTTTTGGCTCCCCACAGGACTTCTATTTGAATTTTTCCCCCAGGCCTTCCTCTCCAATCGTGATCACACCACTCAGTGGAGCAGCCGTTCATACACTGATTGAGATTCCCCTTCAGATTCATTCCATTCCTATGAAAATATCCCAAAGTTGTATTTTATATTGAACATGTCACAGTTTTCTTTATCTTTGCTCATCAGTTAACCAGGTAGAGCCAGTGGGAGTTTTCTGTTAAAGAAAGATGTTCTTTTTTTTTTTTCAATTGACATGCACATTTCTCCCTGTTAAGATTTCCGTTAAACAATCATATACTTAGTGTAAGGGACTGCGGAAGATTTTGTTACGGTTTAGCTAAGGCTGTTCACCTTCTCAAGGACAGGTTATTAAAGGTTGCTGTATACTAGCCTATGCTGTTTGTAGCTGGTTGGAA
>NC_133770.1:90916533-90925276 GCF_003597395.2 Chelonoidis abingdonii | reverse complement strand
TCGTTGGTTAATCGCTCTCCATTACTGCTCCCTGCGCGTCATAGCACACCGCTCCTAGGGGTGCGTTTATGAAAAGCCTGGCTCTTTTGTCCATAGAGAGAGCCTATCAAGGACTTGTGGAAAGCTACTACTAGTTGCTACTAGTATAAGAAGTCTGCTTACAATAGCTATTATACGTCATAACAGTCTCATTATATTTACCGTCAGGATGGTTTTCCGTCTGTTGGACTATGTCCCCGCTTTGATTTCATTTTATCATGTGAACTTAATATGGCCAGCCCTCAATCTCGCTATATGCGTGACAATAAGACTCAATGTCTTTGATTATAGTGTGTTCCTTACCAACTCTTCAGATAGGGAAGTACTATTATTCCCATTTCACAGATGGAGCAACTAACTCCCAATGCAAGGCGCTAACATGCACTTGCCCAAATCACACAGAAATCTATGCAGACGGAAATTGGACACAGGTCTCCTAAGTCCTAGGCTAGTGCCTGAATGGTGGACCATTCATCTCCGGGTTGAAATTTTTTCTGATGATACATGTTCATTGTGATTAAATCCTACATTGAATTTGTTGGTTGGGTTCGTATCAGTGTACGATGAGCGCAACTAAATGAATTACATTAGATGGTAATTCGTTCGTGTGGCACTACATTCTGATTGCGTCTAGATTGTATCTGCTTTAATCTCAATTACATATACAACAAAACATGTATTATCCTACATTATATGGTTTCGCTGCAATTAGGAAGTTACATAAGAAACTTAATTGCTTTAGAAATTTACTGTGTCTGTTTTTCTGAGAGTTATAAACTAAATATATCATATCAGTACTGCAAGTACAACTCATATTTTAATAACACAAATTTGCTCAGTTTTTACTTGACTAAACTCCACTGTGATGACATATCGTGGATAGTTATTTCAGATTACCTTTAATATATTAATACGCCAAAGATACTGGAAAAGAAAGAGGTTTTAATTTAATGCCATATATTTTTCATTTCTGTTAAATATCATTACCCTTACATAGTATCATAACATATGAAACAATCTGAAAAAGGGTACCCATTATTCAACTCACAGTAGTTGTGAGCTAATATGGTATGTGCATAATTTTTTTATGAATTATTCCACAAATCAGTTTGTTTGGGGAAGACCATAGTGAAATAAATCTCATAATTTTCGATAAAAGTTATCCTAAAGGGGCATCACATTTGTCCCCCAGACTCAAGTTAAATGTGGATAACCAAGATCTCACATATTACTTTCCATACTTGTGATATAACATATCATACAACTATTCAATAGGTACCAGTTTTCTTTCTTGTGTGCTTTCTTGCTGCTCTAATGATCTTCTTTGTGAGTGATTAGGACTGGATATTCAAAATTAAGAGCACACAATTCTATAATACAATAAGTTTACATATTCAAGTCTAATTTGCACATATCGTTACACCAAGTTTTGATCTTAAATAGAATAAACTGTCCATTTGGATTGGTCAAGTACTCGGATTGTGTGTGTGGTGTTGTGCGTATACATCATCCTCCTGTAGCCTAATCTCTCGAGATTGAGATCATGTCCATCTAAATTTGACTGCTAGTAAAAGCAAGAGTTCCTGCGGGGCACTATATACATATATCTGAGGCATCATTGCTTTCGTGGTGAAATACTCAACTTTGTATTCACACAACAGACTTCATTGTCTTCAATACGGTCTGTAGTTCTATAGGCACTGCCACAGACTCATTGCTGACTTTTAGCACGTCAGCAGACTGACACAGCTACCCCCCTGATAAATTTTGAGGTGTTTCACCTTTAGCCCTCAATATTCTGGGCCAGTTGGGAAACTGAATTGGTCCTGATTAATTCAGACCAGCACCAGACCATGGTTGCTTAACATATGGCCAGAAACCATAGGGCCCCTTGGTCTGTTCTGGTGAAGCGCGTGAGGATGCGTGGCATGGATGACGAGGTCTCTATGGAGCTATAGTGGAATCGGAGATCCTCCATCAGCTGCGTTAAACTCGGCATTATCTCTGCTTTGTAAGCTACTATTAGTAGAGAGGGTGAGAAAACATGGTTAGATACTATTCTCAATACGCTAGTCTCTAAAATTATCCAAAGTATTACTTTGTGTATCCTTGCGATATGAAACATTCAGTCATGGGTTATGGGTGCTTATAAGAAAACCTTAGAAAGAATCAAACTGCCAGTGTGCTGTATGTTCCGTAGATTTTCTGCTTCATAAGACAAGGCTCATAATAGAATATTAGGGCTGCGGCTGTATTTGCTTCAATGCATCTGAATTTTTCTGTCCACAGCCTCTTTACTCTTAGATTTTACCAAAAATGATTCATGGAAAATGCTGGTTAAAGATAAATTCACTTTAATTGATTGAGTGATGCAGTCAAAATTACAAGATATTAAAATTGGCAATAGAACGAATTATAATGTGGTAATTACTCTGCTGGGACATTCTAAAGCATGGACAAGCAGCCAAGATGTTTCGATCATGCGTGACAGAACTGGGAATATCTCATGAAACAATCAGACCCTGGAGATCACTTCAGCAGCTCAATTTGTGAAATGAGGATTCGAGAAAAAAAGTGTGCATATATGCTTTGCTAGGCAAGAATGAGCGGGTGCACCATTTAGATCGTCAAAAACAAGTAGTTTGTAGACTCGCACTGTGATACACCAATGATTATGTGAAGCTTGTTATCTGCGCCAATTTGAACAAACATCTACTTCAGTGAAGCAATTTAAATCAATGTAGTGCAGTTAATCACACTTATGAAACTATAAATAAGAGCGCAGTTTTCAGGGTATTCCATTTTGATTGCAGTATTATATCCTAATTAAAGCATTTTGCTCTATGTGCCTTTAAAACTTTTTTTTTAACAAGTGTAAGGCTGTTCTACTATTCTTAAAATGTACTGTAACTTTGCGGTGTGTTGGCCTACTTATGGTAATTACCGCTGAAGGCCGATAGTTAGAAGTGTGACGTAAGCAGGTATTCATGAGTGCGCAGTAGCAGATTTGCGCGATGATAACCTAACCTGACATACTCATTTACAAGCTTTCACAGAATGAGATCTTCCGTATCTTTGCCATATGTATTAGAAAATCCAAATTCAAATATGTATACTGGCTTACATGGGTCTGATTGGTTTAACAAAGCACCTTTATATCCCTGGAAACATGCATGATGATTCTCTTACCTCCCAGATCTCCTATTTAAAGCAACACAGCGATAACGTACTTCACGTGTAGCCTGCAAGATTTTTCAAACAGCGCGGCTTGCATTCTATTGAGCTATTCTCCTGATCAAAAACAAACTGTGAAATGAAGGAAGATGTGTGGTGTATTACTTTTTCTATACATAACTCTCTAGTGCTGCCTTGTGAATAAAGCCACCTTAAAGAAGTGCATAGAAAATTGAATTCTTACATGTGAGAATATATTATAGTAAAATCGCCGCATGTCGTGGTAAGCATGAATAGCAGGCAAAAATGTTAAATTATAAGGCAAGATTTGTGATAGACCTGTTTCATTTTTAATAAAGGTCAGGTTCTGTAACATGAGCCTGTAAAAAGTCATGCTGGTGCTACTTTTCATAGCCGTTCTGCTTGATTCAATACTGTGAATATATTCTTTTACATTTAATCAGGTCCGGGCCTAGTGAGGACAGGGGTTCAGCACCAAATTGACTTGCTGTGGAATGATAACATACTTCTTGATAAATAATCAAAGCAACTATCCAAGAGCAGGGCTCACCGAAGGAACTTAGTTCAGTAAATCCTGCCAGTCAACTAGACTCTCATGACGTACATGAGAACCATATAGACATGAATCTACGCTTTCAATAAACTTATTTAGTGCTTTATTATTTCGTTGTAATTGTGTTACCCGAGTGATAATGAAATATTCGTTTGCAATTGAAACTAGCAATAGCAACAAGCTAGCTAAAGTGATTCGTAAGGGTATGAGTTATGACTAAGATTATCAGGATTTCAGTCTTATGTTGGGGGCTCATCGTTTCTTCTCTCTATGAAATCGTTGTGGATCGAGAGTAACAAGAGACAGATAAACAGATTGTCCAGTTCTCCTGAGCAGTATTTAATTAAAAGACAAAGCCTTGAGTGGCCTCCAATTCTGGTGCTGAGGGACGGTTCAAATGGGAGCTGAGGCATTAAGCATTTCTCGGCTATGAAGAGTGGAGGAGCCTAACTCATATGCGAACTGTACCGTCACATGAGAAATTTCAATAATGTGCTGAAGTGTGGCTCACAAGGCAAGAGGGCCATAGACACAACAGTTTATCCCCCACTTCAAGTTAGGCTGAGTGGTGTCTCTAGTGACCTGTGTGCTGCCATCTGTGCCTCTGATGAATTGTCCAGCATGCCCATACATTTGGGTTGGTTATTATAGAATACTGGAACACATTGCTAGACAACATTTGTAAGTCTCCCTGGATAAATATGAACTAATCCCTTTTGAGAAAAGGAGATTGAATCTAGCATGTACCGATTGAGATCAGCACCATAGTATCAGAGATTCAAATTCATCAGTTGTTTTGTCGTTTTCCCGAAAAATTAATAAATACGCAGAAGGGCTAAAGTTAATGTGGGCCATGTGATCTATCTTAGCGATTATTGATTTCTCTCTTGCCAAAATTTACTCTTAAACACTCTAACCCACTACGTAAGAATTGTGCAGTATTCCCTTTACAACACATCCCCTGTGCCCTTGCTAAAAAAGAGACATCTTAATTACTGTCACATGTTCAGGCAAACTGCTACATATATTTTCTCTCGTGCAGAAGACACCCGCTCTTCAGATTTTCTGCATTCCCCCTAGCTGTTGCCTCCTTTCTGGATGTGAAAACCGTGCCATTGTGTGTCGTGTGTGTGGCCCAGGGTATTTCTAGGCTAGCACAATCCTCTGACTACATATGCTGTAATTCCTAGACAAAACAAGGTACCCAAAGATAAACTGACTTAGTTTTCTACTTCCGAGATGGTACAGGAGTAATTAATACTAGATTATAGGTACCACACAGCCACTTCTAGGAAGCACTTTTTCTTAAGATAAGGTATTCCAAGAAGAAACATACTGAAACAAATAAAAGACTAAGTGCTAGTAAGACATAGCAAGAAGCTCAAGCCAGACTAACATGATTCTGCAGCAGACCCAGCTGTCTAAGCCCTCCAAGGGTTCCTTGTAGTATAATAACAAGAAATAACAATTGTAGCTTCAAACAACAGACAATCAGCCTCTCAGCATCAAGACTAAACTGATTTTCCTGGGGGACTTTACACGAATTAACTTTCAGCCCCTCTGCATTAATCTGGCACCTGACATCAATATCAGCCATAGGAACTGGGTAAGAGAACTGAGCAATTGGAACTCTTTACTAGAGTGTCTAAGCAGAATAAGGCAACAATGAATATCCTTCTCCACTATCATACAAAAAAGAAAAATACGAGCCACCACAGTCTAAACAATGGCATTTTAGCACACTACGACTGTCTTCAATACTCTCAGCCTAGATCTGACAGAAATCACTGCAGCCATGCACAGTGCCGTCTATTGGACAGATTGCATCACACGAGCCACTGCAACTGTCTGATAGTAATTCAACCAGTGGCATTCATCAAGCTCAGTGCATCCAAATCCAATGATACTCAGTCCTCAATGTAAAATGTATTACCAAGATGAAGTTACATGATGGCCAGCCTCTGTTCCATACACCCGTTGTAGTGACCTCGCTTGCTTGTTGGCAATAGTGTTAATGTAAACACGTTGACGGCAAGCATAACTTGTACATGAGCTGCTACCTTGCTCCTCTCGAGGGCACTATAAGCTAGAGCAATGACAATTATCTAAGGACTGGACTTGTATTCCGTGAGGATTGCCATCCGAAATTCTCATACATAGTCTCAACTACAACATGTCCCACAACTGCAGTTATCACCAACCATACACGTATCAATCCCCATGGAGCTCTCAGTGAAGCTGACGCTGCTCAGCATGGTGCAACGTTTCTAAGTTCGTGTGGCTCGGATCCTATAGACGTGGTCGGTGACTGGTGTCTCTCAAGTCCTCTCGGCCTCGCAGACGTGTCATCCACAAGCTCTCAGCTCTCGCCCGTCGCTCTCAGATGTCGTGTATATATAGCTCAATGCGTGATGCGACTCAGATTTTATGCCCTGGCCATCATGGCACCAGTGCGAGTTCGTCTCGTGATCTCGCGAGCAAAAAATCTTTGATATTGAGTGCACCCAATAAAAGTAAAGCCAATGACTGTGCTCTCAGGCACATACTCTGAAGGATAGACACTAATTATGGACAGATTTGCAGAGTCTGCAGAAAGTTATCTGAAATATAGATGTCATGGATCAACTTTCCGGAACTTACACAAAACAAAGTCACCTATCAGCAACAAACAGCTGAATGCTGTTACAGACTTCTGCTATTTGGTAAGTATATTTGAATGATGTTACTATAGACAAAGGGATAACGAGTGGTATCAACAAGCCAGTTCATTATCATGGCAGCAATCAGGCAGATCTGCAGCAACATGCATTAAGCTTCGACAAGCCTAAAAAGCTGATAAAGCACGGTGCTATCTCTCTTCTTCTTTGAGTTAGCAACGTGCAGAGTCCCCGTTGCGGGTGTGTTTTCTTTACCTTCATTAAAAGCCATATCACTCACTGTGTGTGTGTGTGTGTGTGTGTGTGTGTGTGTGTGTCTCGTCCCTGCAGAGCACTTAGGCACGTAACACTTAGATATATGATTTCCCACAAGGATGTCTCCCTAGCTCACTTTGAATTATTTAATGTATTTCTGCAGCCGATAGCTCAAGAACACACAGATAGACCCTACAGGAGCAAGTTCTTTATTTATTGTACTCGAGGGAGACCGAGGACTGTGAAACACTAGCTGGAGCCTGAATGCAGCACATAAATAATTGCAAATGAAGAGAAAGGTGTGAGTCCCTGGTCACAGTGAGCAAGAAGTCTGAAGCCTCAGTGGAATAACATGGTCTAGTGGCTAAGGCAGCATGGTAAGAGGCAAGAGACCTCTGTTCTATTCCTGACCCTGCTACAGACCTGCTGTATGACCTTAGTTAAGTCAATTCTCTGTGCTTTTGTTTTCCTTCCCACCCCTTTGTCTGGCTGGTCCATTGAGATGATAATCGTTTGGGCAGGGACAGTGTGTGTGTACAGTGCTAGTACTGCAGGGGCCCAACCTCAGTTAGTATCTCTAACCACTACTGTAATGTCTGTAATGAATTATGGTAACTTCCTCCTCCCACAATGAATTTTAAATGCTCCTTCCCCTTGAGAGGGGTAAGAGAAGCTCAAAGGCAGGGAGTGACTGTGAGTAGTCCAAGCTTCTCTCACTGCTACACTCCCTAGAAGCCAGCAGGGAGCACAAACTGGAACACCTTCCCTCAATTTCCCAGCTAGGTGCAACGGGAGCTCTAGGGAGTTCTTCCTCCCCACTATGCTGGGAGAAGCAGGTAGGTGTAGAATGCTGATGCCATCAATGGAATGATCCGTATTGCAAAGGGAAGGGGGCTTGTTATCACTAACACTGGCCAGGTGGAGAATGGGAAGGGCTGGCCTCTGGGGGAAACGGGTGAAAAAGGGAAGTAAAGTTGCAGCCAAACTGTGGGTTCCCAAGGTTAAAATAAATTAAAAATACTTTAAAGCAGGTAAGGATTGATTGTCACTGAAAGAAGGAGGAAAAAGAGTTAAATACATGGTGTTTTAAAACCTTAACACTCAGTACGGCCAGGGTTAAATAAAACACTGAATGGGGATAAGGATAAATATGTAAAGTTAAAAGAGAAAGTTTGGAGTAAAAAATTGTATTTAAAATTTCTTTAAAAATGTGGTAAATAAAATGTGCATCTATCAATCATCACCCTGGTGACTGGCTTGGAATGTTTTAACCCTTCTTTCTGCTCTTCCCTTTGTTTTTGTCTATTAGGTCCGATCCTGCAATTAGATCCACATGGGGGTCTTCAGTGGGATTCGAGAGGGGTCTGTGGATGAAGATCTGATTGCAGGATTGGGATTTTAGATGTGAGCTCTTTGGGGCAGGGGACCATTGGCTCTAATGAGTTTATACAATATCTAGCCCGACGGAGGTCCTGTAGGCAGTACTGCAATATAGCTGTGACTCGGGGTATGTCTACACTGGCAGAATCACATCACTGGCAGTTACAGTGCCACTCAGAGAGCACTGAAGGGAAACTGCTGTTATGTGTTCACACTGTCAGCTGCCTGCGCAATAGCGTGTTCATACTTGCAGCATTTGCAGTGGTATTTGGAGCAGTGCACTCTGGGAAGCTATCCCACAGAGCATCTCTTCCTCTTCTGCCGCTAAGAGTTGTGGGAAGGCAGAGGGGGTTGCGGGGCATCCTGGGTCCTATGATTTATGAGGAGAAGCTGAGTGAACTGGGATTATTTAGTCTGCAGAAGAGAAGAATGAGGGGGGATTTAATAGCTTCTTTCAACTACCTGAAAGGGGGTTCCAAAGAGGATGGATCTAGACTGTTCTCAGTGGTACCAGATGTCAGAACAAGGAGTAATGGTCTTAAGTTGCAGTGCGGGAGGTTTAGGTTGGATATTAGGAAAAACTATTTCACTAAGAGGGTGGTGAAGCACTGGAATGAGTTACCTAGGGAGATGGTGGAATCTCCTTCCTTAGAGGTCTTTAAGG
>NC_133770.1:90911968-90913547 GCF_003597395.2 Chelonoidis abingdonii | reverse complement strand
CAGATGTCAGAACAAGGAGTAATGGTCTTAAGTTGCAGTGCGGGAGGTTTAGGTTGGATATTAGGAAAAACTATTTCACTAAGAGGGTGGTGAAGCACTGGAATGAGTTACCTAGGGAGATGGTGGAATCTCCTTCCTTAGAGGTTTTAAGGTCAGGCTTGACAAAGCCCTGGCTGGGATGATTTAGTTGGTGTTGGTCCTGCTTTGAGCAGGGGGTTGGACTATATGACCTCCTGAGGTCCCTTCCAACTCTGATATTCTATCCCAATGCATTGTTTCACATCCCAGCAATCCCTGTGCTTCCGTCTGCATTTGGTCCCATCTTTCAACGGTTTGTGTACTGCATGCTTTGCCTCTTTGGTCTGCAGGAATGGATCCTTCACTGTTGACCAATATGCTGCTCGCTCTCACTAACACATCATGCATCGCAGTGGAGTTATTCCTTAAACTACAAAGGCAAAAGGAGTTAGACACTGATCTTGCCATGTGTAGTAGCTACGACACAAGTTTGCTTGTGGCATTCATGGAGGTGCTGACCACAGTGGAATGCCGCTTTTGGCTCAGGAAACAAACACTGAGTGGTGGGATCACATCGTCATGCACATCTAGGATGATGAGCAGTGGCTGCCGGACTTTCGGATGAGGAAAGCCACATTGATGGGACTGTGTGATGAGCTTGTCCCAGCCCTGCAGCGCAAGGGCACGAGAATGAGAGCTGCCCTGTCGCTTGAGAAGCGCGTGATGATTGCACTGTGGAAGCTGGCTATTCCAGACTGCTACCGATCGGTCTCTAGGCAGTTTGGAGTGGGAAAATCGACTGCTGAACGCATGTTGATGGAAGTGTGCAGGACCATTAATCGCATTCTGCTCCAAAAGAAGAGATACTCTGTGGGATAGCTGCCCAGAGTGCACTGCTCTGGGCAATGTGTGTGACATTGTGGCTGGCTTTGCACAAATGGGCTTCCCTAACTGCATAGGGGCAATAGATGGCATACATATTCCAGACCACCTAGCCACCGAGTACATTAATCGCAAGGGGTATTTCTCAGTGGTTCTCCAGGTAGTCATGGACCACCATGGCCGTTTCATGGACATTAACACAGACTAGCCTGGAAAGGTGCGTGAAGCAAGCATCTTTCGAAACACTGGCCTGTTCAGGATGCTGCAAGCCAGGACTTTCTTCCCAGACCAGAAGGTCACTGTAGGGGAAGTTGAAATGCCCATTGCGATCCTGGGAGACCCTGCCTACCCTTTAATGCTGTGGCTTAGGAAGCCATACATGGAGAACCTTGACAGCAGCAAGGAGCAGTTCAACAACAGGCTGAGCAAGTGTAGAATGACTGATGAGTGTGCTTTTGGCCATTTAAAGGCCTGTTGGCACTGCCTATATGCAGGGTCATCCTTACCCCTACACAAAGTACGCAGCTGCATAGGGCACCAGGAAATTTGGGGCACCAATCTGGTGCCCAATGCAGCTGCGTGCTGCCCCACCTCTTCCCCATGGCCCCTGCCCTGCCCAGCCCTGCCTCTTCCCGCCCCTGCTCTGCCCCATCCCCATCCCCACCCCCACTCCACCCCT